>NC_081570.1:37225867-37519739 GCF_022355385.1 Mustela nigripes
CCAGGGCCGGCCGCCCCGGTCAGAAAGCCGAGAAAACTGCTTGGGCCGGTGCATTTTTCGATGATTATCAAAGGTGTTAAAATAGAGACAGAGGCACATGTTTGGCTCGAGGGCGGGAGAGGCCGCCGCGCCGTTGTGCAAGCTTCAGCTGTCTTGAATCAAAACTATCACTTTGATACTGGAAAATTATTATGAAAATGTTAGTTTTGGGCCTGAGAGCGCAAAGCAAAGATGGCTTGGAAGGCTGAGGGCTCTTCATTGAGCATTTGTGTCAGGTCCAAAAATAACCTCTTGCAACTGTTGGATTTCACCTTTGTCCGGGCTTGGGGGTGGTTCTGTCCTGCCCTGCTGCTTCCCAGGACAGCGAGCCTGAGGCCACTGAGTCTTCAGGCTCCCCAAAGACGGGAGCGCCACGAGGTCAGGGAAGGCTTCTTTGAGGGACGGAGAAGCTTCAGGCTTTGGAGGGAAGAAACAATGTATGAAGGGAGAGAAGGCAGGAAAAGGGAAATCGGCTTTTTGCAAGGGCCTACTCAGTAGCAGGCTGTTTTATTGGTGAGGGGTAGAGTGACTATGTCACCCACTGAGGCACCTGGAGAAGGTCATGACGTTCAACCTGCACTCCCCTGACGCCACTAGCCAAGAGGGAGAGAAGGAAGAGTGGAGAAGGAGGCTGGAAACATGTGGGCCTGGGGGTGGGGGGGTGCATGGTCTGTCATGGTCTGGGCTGCAGTCCTAGTGGGGGAAGGGTGGCAGTGATCCTTGACAGGCCATGCTAGTCAGAGGGGACTTCATTCTAGGAGACCCTGGAGGATTGAAACAACCGCTATGAAAATTCTGATGTTTCATGCTCCAAGACCCTTTGCCCAACACTCTTCCCAGAAAGAAAGAAATGATAGACATTTACTGACTTACTGTGCTCTGGATTCTGGGAAACAGAACAAGGAAGGCACAGACCTTGCCCTCAAGAGGCTCATGGTCCACCAGGGAAAGGAAGGGAAGAACAGGGGCTGCAGGAGCCCAGGGGAGAGAAGCTCCTCCCTCATCCTGAGATCAGAGGAGCTTTCCTGGAGGACTGGATGCCTGCTCTGAGCTTTGGAGGATGGGGAGGATGCCTCGAAGGAGGGGCAGCCCCAAGATGATGGAGGGGAGCAGTCCTCAGTGCCACATGGCTGTTTACAGTGCTGAGTCTGGGCTGCACCAACAGTGAGTTCAGCCTGGGAGATAGGAGTGCAACAAAGGGTCCCTGCCCCTGGGGACTCTGAGCTGCCCCAGCCCCACTGAGCAGGGGGAGAGGTGGGGGTCTGTCCTGGACGTGATGGCCGCAAGACTTGGCAATGGTGCCAGGAGTTGCTCAGACTCAGGGCAGAGCTGCTGCCTTTAAACTCTGTCAGGTAGTTCTGGGGCCAAGGGAGCAGATGTGCGGAGCATGTGGCCCCGAGAGAGGGCCTGGGACCAGGAAGGGGTGGTCGAGGTTATCCTCACCATTGTTTGCATGGTGGTCAGTCATTGGCTTGGTGTCCCAGATAGACCATCCCATTTCATTCCACATCACTCCCAGATCTTCTGTCTGGCACCTTCTGCTTGGCACCTTGGGCCTCATACCTGTTCGTGTGTGGTGCGGGCTTAGCCTCTAAAGTCCTCCTTCCCCGAAATATTTTACCTCCACTGTTGAGGCTGTCCATGCTGGTGGGGCAGGAGTCTCTGCAGAGTGTGCTGGTTCTTGGGAACAGCCTGACCTAGCCTTAAGTCTTTATGACTTGAAGTCAAGTCACTAACTTCCTGCATGACTCGTGGTAAACCCACTTACCTATCTGGGTCTCGGTTTTTTGAGCTAAGGATCCACATCCTGTGTGCCCCTCTCCCTCAAGGGTTGGAAAAATCAAATGAAGGCAAGGATGGTAGCATCCTTGCCTCACTATAGTTGTTAGAGGCAGCCCAGGGCCAGGGAAGGAGCTGCATATATCCTGGTCCCTGGCACTTATTGGCCATGGCCCATCCCTTCACTTCTGGAGCCTTAGATCCTGGACATTCTTGCAGGCCAGCAGTGAGGAAGTTCCACCCATGATCTCAGCTCCACACTAAAGTCATCTTTGAAAGCTGTAAGTAGAGAATTGAGTGGAGGCCCTGTTGAAAACACTCTGGGGGCCTTTCATTGTCACCAGACTAAAATCTCATGATGTCACCTGCTCTCTCTGCTCATAAGGAGGAAATGAGTTAAGCATTCCCTGCCTCAGGGCCCTGGCACATGCTATTCTTTTGCACTCTACCCCAAGCTCTTCCTCTGGTTTATTCCTACTCAATATTTAGGTCTCAGCTTAACTATTACTTCTTCAGAGAGGACTCCTTCCCCACCTTCTCCCAAAGTGTATCCTTTTCAAAGCATTAACCAACTAAGTTGCTTTTATTTGCTTGTCTGAAGGTTTCTTTTGCCTGTTTGCCTCGAATCTCTATAAAGTCAAAGGTAATGTCAGTTTTATTCATCTCTGTATTCCAAGTACCTAGCCCAATGGTTGACCTACAATAAATGTCTAGTAAATATTTGTCCAGCAGAGTGAACTCTCCAGCAAACTTGGAGGTCATTATTAATGTGTCCATGTTGCTTATAGGGAAACAGAGAGCAGAGGCAACCTGCACGACTTCTCACAGCTAAGGGGTATAGTTTGGGTATTAACAATCCCAAGGGCCTGTAATGGGAAATGGGAGAAAGGGGAGAATCACTAGAGCAGGGGGACTGGCCCAAGAGAGGTCTGCTGCCTTACTCCTTCAGCCTGTCAGTACCTCCACACTGGCAGTTCAGTGGGGCTGAGCTTGGGGGGCAGCCTGGAGCTGTCCTGAGTTCTTGCCGCCTACAGGTGCAACCCACATGAGCAGGTGAAAATGCAGAGGTGCTGACAGCTCTCAACCCTGCGCCCCCGGGGGCATCTGGTTTGGATTTTGTCAGGGTTTTTACTAGTTGTTTTAGAGACACTTAAGCCTGCACATTACACCTTGAGCCCACCACATGGCTCCTCCAGGGCCTCTTTGAGCCACCCAGGGGCAGAGAAAGGGCATCCCATGTATCCACTATGGGGAGAACCAGAGGTCCTGGCCAGCGCCCTGTGGGGGACCATGCGATCAGCAATCCCTGCTGGTTTCTGGCTGGGCCGCGGGCCACGCTGTGCAGAGATGCGGCAGACATGTGCAGAGTCCGGCCCCGACCCACAAGGACCTCTGTCATTTGACCCTAATGTCACATTCTAGCATCATCTCTCCCTCTCTTCTCTCTCTTCATTCACTTTCTCTCTCTCTCTCTCAGTGGCCATCCATGTCCTTGACACCTGAGATGTCTACCTCCTGGGAACATGCCCTATGCCTCCAGCCTCCCTGCCTTTGTGATATACCTGACCCTATCAAGAGTGGCCTCACCAGTGTGGGAGGAAGAATCAGGAATCCTCTTCCATGAGTGAAGCACTTGCCGTGGGCAGAGTGGGAAAGTCGATTTCAGCTTCATCCAAGCCAGCTGTCATCAGAGCTGGCCAGCAATGGGCCCACCTGCTTCGGATTCACCCATGGCCAGGAACTCCTCCATTAGTAGGAAGTGAGGCTCGCCCAGAAGCTCTGCTTCCAGCTGTGGCCTCGCCTTATCCTATCAGGAGTCCTTCTGTCCCGGTCTGTATTTCAGAGGTTGCCGCGCGCCTCACCAGAGCTTCTGTCATTTGTCTCCATTCTCAGTCTTCAGGCCGATGTCCTCTCCTTGGCAAGTGCTGGTTGCCCCCTGCCCTGGTACTATGGTGGGAATATGTTTCCTTTGAACTTGGCTGCCTGCCACAGGGCTGGGCTGGTTGGTGGCCCCAGAGCATAAAATGTGGAGACCTCCGACAACTCCTATTGCTTCTGTGGACCCTTCGTGCAGGACTGTGATTCTAGATTTCATTTCTCTAATGCTGTGGATTTTATTACTGGATACTTTTAAGGATTCTAATACCTTAGGAGTCTATCACTCTCCATTTGTAGGATTCTCTGACTCTAGATGGCCCTGTACTTGTAAGTCTCCAGGGTTTATCCCAGCCCCCGTACACATTCAAGAAATGTTTGCCGCATGATTCCCTGACTCTGGGTTTCTGTGTATTTCCCAGTTTCAGGAGCCCCTGAATTTGTCATTGATCACTTCATTCAGCATTGACAGAGATGGAGCTTCCCACTTTCTAATCAACTATGGCAGGTAGAGCTGAGAAGAGTCAGTATTCTGGGGTGGGAGGTAGAGGGGGTGGCATGCAACAGAGCCGGGCCAGTTCCTTTGCTGCTCATTTCCTCTACTTAGATGAGGGCTGTAGGGCTGTGTCTTTGGGGTCAGCTTTCTTAGGCAGGTCTGCGTCCTCGACAGAGTGCAGTGGAAGTCAGCATGTATGGCTGTACATCACACCCGCACCATATCATACAACCTGTGTCCATCTCCTGCCAGCCCAGGGCCCTGGGAAAGCCCTAGGTACTCCCCAGGACTCTTGTGAAAGGAGATGGCAGCTTTTGGGGTCTCTAACCCCTCAAGGGATGGGATCCCTGAGTGTTTGAAGGCAAAAGGGAGTTTCATTGCTTTCTCCAGGGAAAAAGTACAAGTGGCTTCTAGGTTGTCCTCTCCTTCTCTGCAGCAGAGGAGAACTATGCCTTGGCCAGGTGGGATTTGCTTAGGCTTGAGACTGAAATCTAGGAGTGAAGACCAGGCCTGGCTCTGAGGAGTAACCCCCCACCCCCCAGGGCAAGAGTGATCAGGTTGCCATCTAGAGGACAACAAAGAGACTCTGTCCACCATTCGTGGAGAAGCCCTTGGAAGCAAGATGCTAGCCTGAAAATTAGAGCCATTTAATCATGGCCACACGCAGAGAGCCTATAAGGGGTTACAGGAATCCCAGACTGCTTTGGAAGGGAGGCTGGTCATGTGACTTCAAAGGTCCCTTTTTGTTGAAGGAGTCTATGATCACATTCAGGAGGTCAAAGCAGGAAGGGGCCTTCAGTATAACTTGCCACCTCCTTCATTGTGCATATGGAGAAACTGAGACCCCCAAAGAGGAAATGACTCACTGGGTGAATTGATTGCAGAGGTGAGACAAGATGCCCATGATTTTGTCTCTGATAACTGTGGACCTTTTCTTATTAGCCACACATGGAGGTCAGAGATGTAACTCCCTTGGCCCCCGGGTTACAATGACTGTAAGTAACAGACCTTTAGGACCTGGGTTGGAAGACCAGCTAGACCACTTGGATGGGAGGACTTGGGCACATTAATCACTCTAAGCCTTACCTTCTCATGTATAAAATGGTATAATAGTAAGACCCATCTCAGAAGCTTCCAAGCCTCCTCATCTCAAACGATTTGTGTTGAGGCATTGTTTTTTATTTGCAATCTTTTGCTGATCAGTAATCCTTTTGGGAAATATAATAAAAGTTGTTACACCAATGCCAACTACTTGTAAACATTTCTAGTTATTTTCTTTCAATATCTGTAAACTCAAACTGGTAACTAGTCAGAGGCTGGCTGGCACCGGGCCGGGGGATGCCCTTGCAGTGGAGCTGACCGAGGGTGCTCAAAGATTTTCTTGAGTTAAGTTCAAGGCAGAGGCAGGATTCTGTGTGAATCACCACATTGTCATGAATGAGGCACCTGCTCGGTGGCTGGTAGGCCACATACGTTATTTTGTGTGAGATCCCTCCTGCCTGCCCGGGTGGCATGATGACCTCATTCTGCAGGCTTCTCTTGATTTCCATGTTCCTTCCCCTGAGAGAAATGCCCTGGATGGTGATCAAATTGTATTTCTCTGTTCTGTTGTGCCCTGGAATTGGCCTCACAAGGGTTATTCAGGTTGACAAAATGAACATTTCCTGTTGCTGCTTGGAAAAATGCCTCTCTGGCCCTGGTGAGAAGCTCTGGTCCCCAGCCAGAGCAGATGGCATGGGCCAGGCATCTCCCCTGGCTTCTCTGGTGAGGGGGTCCGGCCTGCAGGAAGCTCCCAGGCCCTTGTCCCTTGGGTGGTTAGGCACAAGACTCTCCAAGTTGGCAGGAGAAATGAATCTATGCCTTGCTGTGCCATTCTGAGTGTGTGCTGGAAAGGAGATTTATGGTGACAATCTGGGGGAAGGGATAGTTTATCTTCTAAACGAAAACTTGGGAAGCCTCTGCTTGGGACCCAGACCTCACAAGGATCTAATTAAAGGCCTATTAGTCAAACTAATTCCTGACATGACATCGGTTTGCATTAGACAAACATCTTTGACTTTTCAAACACTCTCTTGGGAGCCAGGACTTGATTGTGTGACACCTATTGATACATGATCGGGGAAATGGCTGACAACAAATCGGGCTGTCTGATGCCAGGGGGTTTGAGTGCTCGAAAGACGTGAGGGCTGGTTTTATTCTGTTGGCAGGTGTTCACCTCATAAACCCCATGGGGCACCATTTCTCTGCAATGTGATCCCTCTCACTGGTTTGTTGATTAAGTAAATAATTAAAGACCTAACAGGATATTTGCTGGTGTCTGGGCCGGGCCAGGCCATTGGTCCATGGGTTCCTCTGACCAGGCCAGGACCCAGCACCCAGTAGGTACTCAGAAGTGAGGCCGAAGGGAAGGTTTGATTAAAGCAGCCTGGCCACAAGCAAATCAGGGGAGAGCAGAGGCCAGTGGTGGTGGTGGTGGTGGTGTGAGTGTTTGTGAACACATACAGTGACACGGTAACTGAGTCCTGGGGCAGGACAGACAAGGGCTATGACAGCATGTTGGGGGAGTGTCTATGCATGCTTCCAAAGGCAGAGGCTATAGCTCACACAGTTCTGTGTCTGAAAGATGTCTGCCTCCAGCATCAAGGATTTGAACATTTTTCACGTGATGAGGGCCCATTTGTATCTCCTTATTTGCCATCTCCTTCATTCCATAATAGGCACCTGTGTTTGGGGCCAGGGGCCAGAGTCAGAGCCCAGTAGTGGCCAGGATTGGACCCCATGCTCTAAAAGAATTAGGATTCAGCCTGCAGGTAACCCAGTCTGAGTTGGGCCTAGGGCTTAATCTATAACTAGGTTCAGGGCTTACTTACCTATCCAAGATTATGGCTGAGTCTATAAGTGGATGAGGGCTCAGTCAAGAGCCAGGGTCAGGGCCCACCACTCTGTGGTCAGGGTCAGAGGCACAGTCTGTTTTCCCTTCCAAAAGGTCTTGGAGGCAGGAACTCATTCCTGAACATCTCTTGTCTCATACTTTTGCTGCATAATGAACTCTCCAATAGTGTTTGTTAAATTGAACTCTGCTGAATCAAGACTGATCATAGTCTTTGAGGATTGTTCTATGGCAAACATTTGTGGGCATTTCCTGAGTGAGCCTATCTGGTACACTGTCCCATAGCTTTCTAGGTGGTGAGCTTATCATTACTGGAGGTATGCAAACCCAGTGCCACATCAAGATGAGGAAACAGGGGATTGTGGTCTCAGCAAGGGATGAGCCACAGTTCAGAGATTCAGACCATGGGCATCCAGTTCCGGGTCAGCAACCATTAAGACAAAGAATGAGCAGAAACAGCAGCTGCCCAATCCCCAGACGGGGGCCAGTCCCCAGCTTCCGATTGTTCCCCATGTCTTCAGCTCGCTGGGGTCAGCCTCATTCATCAGCGATGCTGCCTGTCATCGGCCCTCTGACAGGCCTCTGGCCACCGGGGTCTGCTGCTTGGTGAAAGCCCTTATTAAAATTAATCTCATTTTTACGACGGCACCATCTATCTTCTGTCCAGTGGGAACTCAGGGGTCACTGTATTTTTGTTTACTGTCAGCCTACTTCCTTTGGCCATAAATTGCTTTCCTTCCCAGCTGAGCTGGAGCCCTAGAGAATAACGCTTTTTTCTTTCTCTCTTTCTTTCTTCTTTCTTTCTTTTCTTTCTTTTTTTTTTCTTCTTAAAGCCAGCCCTGTTTGGGTTGCCTCATTTCTCTCGCCCCTGCTGCTGCCCTCCATCTGCTCTCTATTTAGGGAGTCAGACTAGTTCAGTTTTCCCTGTCTCTAGGTGGCAGCCACTCACACTCTGTCGTCTGTTCCTCTCTTCTTGTCCAGAGTACAGTGTTTCTGCAAGTCTAAGAAATAGATGTTAAACATCTGTGAAAGGCAGAACCTTGTGCTAAGGCCACCAGGAAGCACAATCCAGTAGGAGAGACTGAGAGGGTACACACATGGTTCTGCGATTCCTTCTGCCTAGGGTGCTCCTTCTCTTAGAAAACTCCTACTCATCCTTCAAAACCCAGCTCTAATTGGGCCTGCTCTGGGAACCCTATCTTGATCCTCTTCCAAGACTGAGTTACTTGCCATGTTCTCTGTGTTGGCACAGAGGACTTCTTCTTATTATAGCATTCCCATGCTCTTTTATAATTATCTGTTTACGTATCGTTCCTTGAAAGTGGGGAAAATTTCTGTATTAGCTTCTTAGGGAAGCCATAACAAAGTACCACAAACTGGGTGGCTTGAAACAACAGAAATTTCTTCTATGGTTGGGAAGTCTGAAATCAAAATGTTGGCAGGGCCATACTCTCTCTGAGGCTTCTAGGAGAAAACCTTTCCTTGCCTCTTTCAGCTTATGGTAGTTGTAGGCATTCATGGCTCTTGGCAGCCTGTCTCCAGTCTCGGTGTCTGCTGTTCCATGGTGTTCTTCCTGTGTGTCCGCATCTCTGTGTTTCTTCTCCTCTTCTTGTAAGGACACCAGTCATATCAGATTAGGGGCCCACCCTACTCCACCATGACCTCATCTTAACTAATTTCATCTGCAGTGACTCTGTTTCCAAATAAGGTCATATTCTGAGGCTCTGGGGGTGAGGCCTCCGGCTTTTCTTTTCTGGGGGACACAATTCAGCCCATAACAATCTCTTATTCATTACATTCCCAGCATTCTAGCCCAACCCTTGGCTTGGAGTAGATGCTCAGGAGATAATGTCAAATAAATTCACACTTTCTGAAATGATTAAATGAATATGTAAAATACAAGGTAGTGAAATCGTGAGAGAGAGAAAGGGGTGCTCCATGTACCAAGTGGAAAAGAGACGAATTCCACCTGTGGGGCTGCTGGGAGGGCACTTCCACCAGGCTTTGAGGAATAAGTAGACGTTCAACTGATGCGAAACCTGGAAGAACACAACAAAGGAGCAAAGTCATGGACGCAAAGTAAGGACTATTCCCTGGACCCAAGGGGCCAGCGGAAGCTCGGCACGTAGACTCTTCTGCAGTCCTAGGTCTAGGAGTGGCAAAACCAGCACCGAAACCCACGTCTCCCAGTTTCTAGGTCTTCTCCAGTATTGTGTCTCTTTTTTTTTTTTTTTTTTAAGATTTTTATTTATTTGTCAGAGAGAGAGCGAGCGAGAGCGAGCAAAGGCAGACACAGTGGAAGGCAGAGTCAGAGGGAGAAGCAGGCTCCCTGTGGAGCAAGGAACCCGATGTGGGACTTGATCCCAGGACGCTAGGATCATGACCTGAGCCGAAGGCAGCTGCTTAACCAACTGAGCCACCCAGGCATACCCAGTATTGTGTCTCTTGATTGCATTAAAAATCAAGTTCCTTTTTTAGTCCTTGAAAGACCCGTGGCTCCTTTCTTGGAGGAAGATCTTATTTGCCTCAAAGAGGCAGATCGCCGGTGCTTCTCGTTGAGACTTGTTGGATTTAGTTCTCATCGTGGGTCTGCGGGCCTCTGCTGATTCCCACTATGGAAGCCCATTCTTCAGATTGGCCCATGAAGGCAGACAGTGCAATCAGGTCCAGTCCCTTCAAGCAGCTTTGGGGTATCGGGAGCAGACGGATCACAGAGACTTGCTGCCTACCTGTCCTCCCAAAGCGCCTCATACTCAACAATCCCTCCCGCATCTGAAAAACAAAACAAAACAAAACATGTATGCACGGGACTAGAGCCAGCATGGACAGAACACACTTTACCTTTTCTCCCGAAATTCTGAGAGTCCTTAATCCTACCCACGAAGCCCTGCATCCGTGTGTGTGAAGGAAAGGGCTGGGCCCAGTGACCCCAGGGCGGACATGCTGGGTTCCCTGCTCACTGACCAAGGCCAGTGCTTTCGCGTCATGATCTGTAGGTGAGGCTTCCGGGGGCATCTCCCTAGGGGGTTCTGGGAGCGGTAAATGAGCTAACCTGGACTCACAGGGCTGCGCCTGCACAGAGCAGGCCGGAGATGAGCGATGGGCGCCGGGGGTGGGGGTGGGGATGGGGGTCTCCAGCGGGTCGGTGAGCTTCGCGGAGAAACCCGGGCCCGATGGTCTGTACCCTACTGCCGTGTTTATCTGGATGGGAACCGGTGGCTGCAGGCCTTCCGAAAAGTCCCTGGCAAGGAAAGGCTGCTCCACGAAAGGCGTTGTTGAGTGGGAGCCAGGGAGGGTCTTCACGAACCAAGGTCCTGGGGCCGCAAAGTGAGGGTGCTCAGTCTCGGAGGGACCTGGACTCAGGAAGCAATCACTGGACACCAACAAGACGAGGCAGAAAGCAACACTTCATGCAATTTCAGTCTTGCTAATCCTTTTTCCCCTCTCTTTATATATTTTGATAAGTGCGTTTAATTTTTTCTCTCTCTCTATTCTTATAACTGAGTTTAATTTAGTCTTTTAAGATGTACTGTTATGTGAATCTAAAAAAATGGCAATAAGTCAGGCTGGGGAGGGTCAGAGGATTCTCGGAGGACAGCTTCTTCGTCACTATCCTCCATGCGAACGGACTTCCTTGCCAGCTGCTCGGCTCCCCTTCCCGCCCTAGCGTTTGTCAGCTTCCTCCATGGGCACGGCACCGGGTGGGGATGGGGGGAGTAGCCTCCCTCCCCAGGAGCCCTGCAGCAGCTCCTCGCCGGATGGGGGCCGCAGTCCCTTCTCCCCCTCATCCCTGTGCTAAGGTGCTATGCTGCTTCAAGACTGCAGATTGGCATTCAGGGCCCCCCAGGATGTGACCCAACCTCTCTTTCCAAACCTCTTTCCCACCCCTGCCTCCAACGGATCCTTTCCTCTCGCCAAACTGGACAGCTTGTATGGGAAGAGAAAGGAAAAACCATTAGGCCCCGAATGCAAAACCGCAGTTAAAAAAATGTCCATGTGTCTATAAAGTTTGTGATTCTTTCTTTTACCATGTTTCCTGACATGACTTCCCAGCCCTCTCCACCTTCTATCTACTGCCCCCCAACTCCGTGGTCCAGCCCAGCTCCCTGGCCTGGCCATAGAAATGTGTGTCTGCACAAAGCTCCTGCCGCCCCTCACTTTGCCATTACTTTTGTCCTGTATCATTTTCTGCCTTGTATTATGCTTCTTTTTTCTATGTTTCCTCTACTGGGTGCTGAATTCTTTGAAGGAATAAGCCATTTGTCATTCATTCATTCATTCATTCATTCATTCATGCCATGGAATGTCTAACATGCTGGGCCTTTCCTGTGCTGTATGATACCAAGATGAATGAGATGGGTCCTTGCCTTCAGAAAGTTCAATTCTCAGTTGTAAAGTTAAATTAAAAAAACAGTGGTTCGGTGGCTCAGATGGTTAAGTGTCTGCCTTTTGCTCAAGTCATGATCTCCAGATCCTGGGATCCAACCCCTGGAAACCCCCATATCGGGCTCCCTGCTCAGCAGGGAGTCTGCTTCTCCCTCTCCTTCTCCCTCTCCTCCTGCTTGTGCTCTCTCCAACTCTCTCTCAAATAAATAAATAAAATCTTAAAAAAAAGAAAGCCAGTGGTTGTTAGCCTCTTGGGGTCTTTGACCATTGGGATTTCAGTGAATGCCCTCACCAGTGAGAGTGTGCACTTAAAATATCGTGTACCCCTCTGGGCGTTTCCAGAACTTCCAGAGCCACGGGGCAGGTTCAGGAGCTCTGGATCTAAGGGAACAGAGATGAACAGAGCACCTACTGTGTGTTGATTCCTGTAGAAGGTACTTTACCTGTTGTGTCTCTCCATCACCACACCTGCCAGCCTCCCTTGCTGCCTGGCAGGGGTTGGCACTGCCAGAGACTTGGGACGAGGAAACCTGTGCCTGTCTGAGGGGCATGGCTCACCCAGAGTTTTCGACCACTGCTCAGGCCACTCCAGCTTTCTTGTCCCTGCCCTGCTGAGGGATGGAGGGGCAGAGTGGAGGCTGTTTTCAAAGGCAGTGATTTTGTGTTTCTCTAAGAAACAGTTTCCTATTTTAGACTTGTCCCTGGAACAGAATGGCCTCTGGCCAGCCAGCCTCACTTTGGGAGGCAACTGTATTTGGGAGTTTAAATGTCATAGGCCTATCACACGAGAGCCTCTGTCTGAGCCCCCCTGACATTTATGCCTGTGCCTGCCCAATTCAGCACTGAAGTAACTGGAGTGGGTGAGAAAAATCACTCAGACGCCCCCTTCCAGAGCCTGGAAGTAAGCAGAAGGGACAGCTCAGAGAGTGGGGAAGAGAAGTGTCTAGTCTCCAGAGGCTGCTGCCTGAAGGTGTCCCCATGGTAGCACAGAGGCTGGACCTTCGTCCTTGAATGCGGCCATCTTGGTGTGTGTTTGCATGAACAAACAATCTAGAAGTCTCTTCTTAGTCACTTTTTCTTTTTTCTCCCTCCAGCAGAAGATTTGTGGTATCTGGGAAAAAAAAAAAAAAAAAAAAAAGAAAGGAAAAATATTAGGTCTTGAATGCAAAACCACAGGACTTTTTAAAAAAAAGTGTTTATTTTTCTGCAAAGTTTGTTTTTCTTCCAATGGGAGCCAAGACGCTCTCTAATGCCGGCCTCTGCTGGCAGCTGGGAGCAGTGGAAAAGATTGCTCCGTATGGAAGAAGTTTGCTGACTAGGGAACAGCAGGCCCAAGTGGACCGGGGGTCTGACTCACACGTTTTCCTGCGAGTGGCTCGTGTGTGGGAGAAGAGGTTGTGTCTGAGGGGAAGGGGACCAGGGGGGACCATGTGGGCAACCCGTGTCCTGACTTCACTGGAACAAGAACTTTCGGGACTTCTGGGCAAAAATGATGGCTGCTGGTTTCTGAGTCCCTGCTGTGTGCCAAGCACGGAGCCAGGTGCTTTCCATTTATATCATTTGCTCCTCACCACAGAACTGCAAAATTGTTACTATTATTCCTTCACATATGGGAGAACTTGAGGCCAGAGAATATAAATAACTGTCCCAGAGAGGCTAAGTGACACAGCTAGGATTTGAACCTGGTCTGGTCGAATCCCCTTGCCTTTGCTCCGAAGTCCTGTTCTGTACTGTCTCCCAAGTGACCTTGGGTAAGTTACTTCACCTTTCTGTACCTCAGTTTTCCAATCTGTAAATGAGTATAATGGGAGTTTTTGGAGGGTTCAGTGAAAGATTTCTGCAAAGCACTTAGAGTTGTGCCTTCCATGTATTTTATCTATTTCTTTTATGTATTTCTTTATGTATTTCTTGTACTAATAGTAGTGGTTATTATTCTGTTGGTCACAGGCTTGCGCTTGGCAACTTGGTGTTGGAGGACAGGAAGGAGAAGGGAACTGGCCGCTGTCATCAGCGGGTGCACGGTCTGGTTGCACAGGAGTCCCCACCCTGGGGTGTTGCCTCACGTGGTGAAATCTTGAGTGCTTAGTCCTCCCTGATGGAGATTTTGCTATCAGATCCTTCCTTCCTGGACATGTCTTGCCCGTACAATACGGGCTAGGCTTCCTGTCATTGTGGGCTCGCAGGGGACGGTCGCGTGTAGTTGCTGCCCTGGGGACATACGTGGCTCACTGGGGAGAACAGATGGGTCAGCAGTGGATGACTACATGGTGTGGTCAGCACCGTGATGAAGGGACTCACTGTGATCGTGTCCACCCCGCCCTCACGCCCACACCACATTCCACCTTGGCTCTGAGTTCAGCTATTTTCTCTTCCACTCCTTCCACCCCTCCTTTTCCCCGGGGACCCCCTCCATTTCTCAGGTCTGACTCAACTGCCTTCTTGAGTTTGGGGACCCCCTCTGCTGTCCGTGCTCCTCATGCTCCTCCCTGGCAGCCTGAATCTCCATCACAGCCTTGTCCTGGTCTACTCCTGGGCCATTCCCTGTACCATAGGGAAAGTCATGCCTCACCTTGCACCTAGCATGTGCTTAGGGAGTCTTCACTGAACTTTTAGACTCTGACTTGTTCCCCTGAAGTCTTTCTGTCAGTCATGCCAAGGGAACCTCCAGCTCTGAGTGGAGGCAGGAGAGAAGGCTTGGCTGGGCCCCCACTGTTGCAGCAAGCCTGGGCGTAGAAGATACTTCTTGGAGGCTGACAAACAGAGGTCAGAGACCAAGCTCATCAACACTTTCCCTGATGCCTTGAGTGACTTATTTAACCCCACTTTCCACATCTGTAAAAGAGGTAACAATAGTACCTACTTCATAGGCTCGCCAGGAACTTAAATGAGATTATAAATAGAAAGCACTTAGCGCGGGGTGTCTGGCACATGGTCAGAGCCCAATAAATGTCAGTTGTTGTCGCTGTGGTTACCATGGCAACGATGAGACTGGCCAACCACTGTTGGCCTGGTGGAGCCCTGGCAGCAGTCAACCAGTTTATCTGCCGAAGACTGATTTCCCGCAGAAGTGTTGGGAGAGCCATTGAGGTGACATCCTTCCTGCTGGAGGAGAGACGTGTGTGTCACTATGTCAGTGTCACATTTTAAACATATAGCTCCTGTGTGGGGCTCCTCCTCCGAGAAGCTTTCCCTGACCACGCTGGCGAGGCTCTTCTCTCTCCTCTTTGAGCTCTCACGGCACGTAGCATCTGAGCTGCCCATTTAGCACTTGATTACAGACTGTCTGGTTTGCTCTCTAATTGCTTTCTCTGTGTATGGGCTTTTCTGCCCGGCGAAATCACAAGATCTGTAAGAATAATTATTGCATCTCATTTATGGCTTTCAAACACCTAGCTTCACACTGTCTGTGTAGTAGGGATTTAACTGATGTGCTGATCTGACCTACCTAAAAACGTTTGGTGTTCACCTGCCGTAAGAGAAACACTAAAAGTAGAAACATGGATTAAAAAGAACTCACAGTCACAGAAATGTTAATGGCCAAGAATATGAAAAAAATGTTTAATCTGGCTCATTAGAAATCAAGGGAATGGAAATTAAATTGAAATCCCATTTTCCTTATTTATAGGCACTTGTTTAAAAATGATAAAAGTGCTGGTGAGGTGGGTCGGGGAACCTCTCTCAAACGTCGTTGTGAGGAGGGCAATATCATTGTTTTGGTGATAATTTTCAGTATACATCAAGAGTCCAAAAAAGCCCGTGCCCTCTGACTCAGTAATTCTACCTTAAGAAATATTTCCCAGAAACTACAAGGTGATACAGACAGACAGTTATGTGCAAAGGTGGGCATCACACTGTTATTTTTAAAAGAGAATTTTGAAGGATGGGCTAAATAAATTACAGCATAGTAAGGCTCAATAAAATAGGTTTTTAACCGAAAAGATGTCAACCCCTCTCATTGTTTTCATAAACAATGAAGATTAAAATATACTATTTTTAACTATGAAAATTTAAAAAGTAAAAAATTTGATAAAACACAACCAAGTAAAATAGGCTTAAAGATACCATTGAGAGACCCATCATCGATGACAATTGGGCAAAAACAGAATTTAAAAATCTTCGTGCAAATTAAAAAAAATGTGCCTACCTTTGGCCTAGAAATTGTACTTCTAGGAATCCAATCCCTAGGTATGCCCATACTGATACGCATAGATATTTGCACGAGGTTATTTATTGTGGCCTTGTCTGTAATAACAAAAAAACCTGAAACCAATTGAAATGCAAATCAGGAGAGGACTAAAGAATGAGGTAGAGCTTAGTTGTGCATAAGGAAAGCATATAAAGGTACGTTAAGTGGGAAAAAAGAACAAGATATACAGGAAGATCTATAAACTATATTACTAAGTAAATAGTCACAATTAGTACATATAACGTGTTTCAATTTGTGTAAGAGCAACAGAGAGTTTGAGATAAAGATATAGATATTAATAGAGACTTCTGGGAGAGGTGGTGTGTGTAGTGTTTCAAAGTATAAATTCAGTATCCAGATTATTTGAGCTCAGTTCCCAGCTCTGCCACTTTTAAGCTGTGTGACATGGGTGAATCACTTAACCTCTCTGTGCTTCAGTTTTTTTAATCTTTTTTTTTTTTTTTAAGATGTAATTTATTTATTTGAAAGAGAGAGTGAGAGGGGGGAGTACAGTAGGGAGGGACAGAGGGAGACAGAACGAGAAAATCCCGAGCAGGCTCCATCCCAGGACCCTGAGATCACGACCTGAGCTGAAGTCAGAAGTTGGTGGTTTGACCAGCCAAGCCTCCCAGGCGCCCCCACTTTCTTCATCTTTAAAACACTCTATGTGTCAGCTATTCTTACTATTTTTTAAACAAAAAAGTATACTTTTGAGGGTGGTCATATTTGGGCAGTGAACCCGGGAGTTTAATTTTCATTGTATAACTGTTGGAGCTACTCATTATCAGGGCAGGTGCATTTTTGGCTGTGGACATGCTGCAGCAGCGGGAGACAGATGGCATGGCTGACCTGGGTCAGGTTTTGTTGACGAAAGGTCAACAAAAGGACTTTCATGATCAGGCAGGCAGCCCTTAGGGGGCAGCACCCCAGCACTGGTACCTGCAGGGAGCTCCAGCACCTCAGGGCCCACAGGGCCAAGCGGAGGGCTTGGTTAGCCCAAGCTGGAGAGCCGGCTGTGGGGAGAAGGCTTCTGACGGAAGCTGCGACTCTGGAGAAGTAGGAGGCGGCCAACCTGTCCCAGCCCCAAAACCAAGGGACCCCAGCGGATAGAAACGGATCTCCTGCCACGCCTCCCATTAGCAGGACCCAGCCAGATGGCAGAGGGTGAAGAAACAGGTGCAGGCATCTATACCCATCAGCGCACTGAGGCCTGGGGCAGGGAGAAGAGAGGAGGAGAGCACATCTGGACAGATCCCACCCCCTGGGTGGTACATCTGACCCCTACCTTCAAGGGTGTGAGAATGAAAGAAGTTGATATGTGGAAACTCCTGGAACATACTAACTGCTAAATAAATGTAAATAACCGCCAGTACTGGCATGATTCTCTACATGCCTAATGGAGACATCCCACACACGCATATTATTTCCATAATAGTTCATAAAAATTATATTTTGAAGAATTCTTAATGACATGGGAAAAATTCTTAGGGTATGACATTAAGTGAAAAAAATACAAAATTGTATATTGGGAATGATTTCAACTTTGTGGAAACAGACCACAGGCTAGCAAACCATACTTGCACAGGATAGGGAGACCGGGCCATCACTTGGGACGCCTGGGTGGCTCAGTAGTTAAGCGTCTGTCTTCAGCTCAGGTCATGATCCCTGGGTTCTGGGATGGAGCCCCATTTCGGGCTCCCTGCTCAGCGGGAGGCCTACTTCTTCCTCTCCCCCTCCCCCTGCTTGTGTTCCCTCTCTAGCACTCTCTCTCTCCCAATTAAATAAATAAAATCTTAAAAAAAAAAAAAAAAAGTGACCATCATGGTTGTTCCTGAGGGGTGAGACTGTGGGGAATTTTAAAATGTTCTTTTTCATATTTTCTGTGTTTTAGCAATTTTCTACAATGACCATATTTGCTTTAAAAAAAAGGGGGGGGGAGGAACATTTAACTAAAAAAGCATGAAACAGCCTATACCTTCAATGGCTTTTCATGGATAAATGCTGTCCATGCTTTAAGAAGTTGACGCTAGGTTCTGCCATTATTAAAAGAGGGAAGTGACTCAACAAGAGTTGGCCTGGGGAAGACAGGCATCTGATTCCCCAGGCTGCTCCCTGAAAGACCTCACCACGTCGTCGCCTCCTTAGGCAGTAAAGTCTGAACGTTCACCGATGCCCCCCACCCTTCTAGCCTCCTTTCGGGCCACTCTGACTGCTCCTTCTCCTTCTGGCCCAAGGAAGCCCTCCCACAGGGTGTCAGCCCTCCCACACCAGCCCTGATGAAGGCTATTCCCTCTGTGGGAATATCTTTCTTCCCTTGTGACCTGGTTTACTAGTCTTCCTTCTTCCAGACCCAAGCCCGGTGTCACCTGCCATCAGGAGCCCTCTCACCTCCCCTGGCTGCATTAGGTGCCCCTCCTGGCCTTCTGCGGCCCCCATGCCTAACCTTCTCTGCACTTAACTCCCTCTTTAAAAACTATTATTATTACTACTATTATTATTCTTACCATAATCGGTGTTTTGTTTAAAGTATAGTTGGCCCTGAACAACACAGGGGCTGGGGGTGCTGACCCCCCCATGGTAAAAACGCTGCATATCACTTTGACGCCCCCCCCAACCTAATACCACTAATAACCTGCTGTTGACTGAAAGTCTTACTGATCGCATCAAGCATAGATTAACATGTATTTTGTATGTTATATACATTATATGCTGTATTCTTACAATAAAATAAGTTGGAGAAAAATGTTATTAAGAAAATCATAAGGAAGAGAGAACACATTTGTAGTACTGTATTCATGAAAAAAAATCTGCATAGAAGTAGATCTGTGCATTTCACACCTATAATCCCTTTCTGTTTTCCCTTTCTTCCATCAAACTAGAAGCTGATGTCTGCTGACTAGATTAGGCCTGCAGATTTTTGACTTACAGGGTGTGAAAGATGATTACATTGTCAACATTTAAATACTGGGGGATCTTGCATAAATATCTTTATGTTTGTCTTCTCTTTAAAACTGTCTACAACAGTTCGGTGCACAATCGTGAGTGGCAGCTGTTGGAAGGAGCTGCAGAGCCTGTTTCCTTTAGGCGAGGACGGCTGGCCATCTTCATGCCCCTCTGCTGTCCTCCACCGAGTCCCAGTGACTGACTTACCGGCCAGGCTTCCGAGATAGAGAACCCATTTGGAGCTTGGTGCCTTAAACAACAACCATTTACCTACCTCAGAATTCTGTGAGTCTGCAGTTTGGTCTGGGCTCATCTGAGCGGTTCTGCTGCTGGGGTCAGTCGTCTGTGGGTGGCGGGGAGTTGGATGGAGTAATGAAGCGACAGGATCTTCATCAGCCAGCAGGCCAGCCTGAGCTGCTTCATACAGGGCGGGTGCAGGTTCCAAGAGCAGAAAGAAGGCGGGGCTCCATGTCCACATGCTTTTCAAGCTAGGTGTGGTCAAGTCTCATGTACTCATGTTCCCTTGGCCAAAGCAGATTGGGGGGTGGGGGACAGCGGGGGGCAATCCAGAGTCAAGGGCTGGAGAAACGGACTCCGTTCCTGGATTGGTAGAGCTGCAAAGTGACCTAACAAAGATGTAGGCATGCAGGGATGAGAAGAATTGGTGGTCATTTCTGTCATCTTCCACAAGTGAGGACCTTGTCTTATTTATTGCCACTCTGCAGTGAAACACAGGACCTGACCTGTGGGAGGATAATCAGTAAATGTTTGTTTCATTACATGGAAATGAATGCAAATGAGTCTGCTTTTCTCTGGCTTCAGAATGTCTTCTCAATAGACTCTGCTAAGCCTTCATTCACTTACCTTGCAGCTCCAGAGGCCCCTGGAGCTGGGGAGAAGCCGGGGTGACTGGGGCCTCTCAGGACCGAGATAAAGGTGCTGGCTAGGGGGGCCTGCTTTGGATTAAGGCACCCTCTTGGGCTGAATTATCTGGAGCGAGAAGCCACTGTTGGATCTGTGGCTATTCTCAGCAAATGCCCATGAAGCCACAGCGGAAATGCTAGTTTGTTGGAGCAGTCCCCTGTGATTTGGAAATTGTGGTATGAAGATCAGCTAACAGCGATCTTCATTTTGGGTGGGGAAGTGGGAGAAACCTCTCCAGCCATGCAGTCCTGCGCTCGTCCTCCCATATGGCTGGGGCCCGCTGCCGCGACCACGGTCACCTTCAGGCAGTGCCGGACAGAGAGGCGTGCGTGACGACAAAGCTGCTCAGCCCTGCTAATGTGGGATGACTCGGACTGTCACTCACGAGATGGCCAGCTAGTGAGCCCCGGGCCAATGAATTGTCACGCCGGCCACTACCTCGCTGTCCCTCTGCCCTCAGCCTCCTGCAGGAACGTGGGTGGGGATGGATGCTAGGTCTCCTAGGCACCCCTCCAACGCTGAGGCTGCGGGAGGTCATCTGCATACACCCGTGCCATCCAGTCCAGGATGCTCGCAGAACCCGTCCGAATGCCCACTCTCGTCTGGC
This sequence comes from Mustela nigripes, assembly GCF_022355385.1. Classification (NCBI taxonomy): domain Eukaryota; kingdom Metazoa; phylum Chordata; class Mammalia; order Carnivora; family Mustelidae; genus Mustela; species Mustela nigripes. Next base: position 37,245,993 of record NC_081570.1, read on the forward strand.
TTTTTCATTGGCTCCCACTGGTTCAGTTCCTCACCTCTTTTGAGCCCTTGCTCAAATGTCACCTTCTCAGTGAGACCTGCCCTGACCACCCTGTTTCAAATGGTCCTCCACTCCCCGTCCACTCCTCATACCGTCCTCCTCATCCCACTCTCCTCTCTCTTTTTTGCAACATACTTGCAACCTTCTATGCGTCCTGTACTTCGGTCCATGTGGGTCTTGCTGTCATGCGTGCCTCCCTCTCAGAGAATGCATGTGCCAAGGGGCTGGGGCCAGAGGCAGCATAGGGTAGTAGGACTAACTTTGCTTGTGTCTTAACCCCAAACTTTCTTAGCTGAGTGACCTTGGCTCTATGCTGTGTACCCATGCTAAGCTTCAGTTCCTTCCCTGAGCTATGGGAGTCAATAATTATAACTACTTCCTGGGACTGTAAGGATTATGTTTGACAATGGAAAGTTTTTGACAATAAATGTTTTTTATTTGACAATAAATGTTTTTGCTATCAAAATAATGGCTGGCATTCATACGGTATTTTGCATTTCTTAAAGGGTTTATGTGTACATAATTTTAACCATACGTGTTTGAGGAAGAACAGAAAGCCCCATCGTATGTAGGATACTGAAATTCGGAAGACAAGTGGGAACTGACTTCATGTCACAGAGTTGGTGAGTGACGGAGCCCAGAGCCAAATCTGGGACGTATCTTACCATAGTCCAGCCCAACACTCGCTGCTTCACATTTATCTCTTTTGTGAACTAAAAGAAGAAGGGATTTGGGGAGGGGGGTTGTGGTTTGTTTGTTTTTAAGTGACACAGCTGAATTAATCTTGAATTAGGGCTATCCTCTGCTCTGAGACACATCACATCTGTTGAACGGGGTGCTTTACTAAATCAACAAGCTTTTAATGAAGATCTAAAGACCACCTGGGTGCCCAGCCTGGTGCTGGGGTCTGGGTGGGGATGAGAGAAGGTGGGGGTGAGGGGAGGTCCCACAAGGTGGATCTTATTTGGGGATAGCCCCTCATTTCTCAAAGCCCAGCACAAATCAACACTAGAAATCTGTTCCTTGGGTGGGAAAGGGAGGGAGCTAGGTCCTGTGCAGTACCCCGCGTACGTCAGACATTAACATATGTCATCATATTCAGTTCTTAAAGGAACCTTTGGCAGATTTCCCATCTTACTGACAAAGAATCTGAGGATAGAGAGTTTAAGTGACTTTCCCAAGGTCTCAGCTAGGACATAGTAGAGCCAGCCACGCACCAAGTCTGCCTGATGCCAACCCACGCTCTCCGTCTTGTACCAACAAAGGTCCCCTTCGTAGGTGTTGGAAATCTTCTAAATACTGCCACATCTATTCTTTTTCACTCACTTCCCCTTTAGGCAAAACTCCTTGAGGACAGGGACTATGTTGTTTATCTTGGTAACTCTCTTGCCCAGCACTGGGCTGGGATTTTCCTTATGAATAGTGCTTTTGTATCCTGTTTAAGAAATCTTTCCCTAGTCCTCATTCATGGGGTATGTTCTATGTTGTATTCTAAGAATGTTATAGTTCTCTGTTTCACTTTAAATCTAAAATTCATTTTGAATTGATTTCATATGGTGTGAAGAAGAGATTAGTTTTAATTTCTTGCCATATTGTAAACATTTGACTGAGTCCTATCTATGAAAATGTCTCTTCTTTGTCCAATGCTCTGGGGTGCCATTTTTGCCTTTAATCAAACACTCATTAAAGCATGAGTTTATGTCTGATCTTTTTCCCCCATCAATCTACTAAGCTATCCTTGTAGCCAGTACAAACTTGCTTTAATTAGTGTATCTTGCTAGAGCTTTATGGTAAGATTTTATAGCTAGTAGTAGAGTAAGATTTCCCATCTCCTTTCTTTCAGGAGTCTCTTGGTTATTTTTGGCTTCTTGCATTTCTATATAAATTTTAGAATCAGCCTGTCAGTTATCATAAGCCTATCACTGGGATTTGGATCGAAATTGCATTGAATCTATAGATCAAGTGGAAGAGAACTGACATCATTGAAATACTGAGTCTTTAAATCTATGAATGTGGACTCTCCCTCCATTTCTTCAATGCCTCTTTAATTTCGCTCAATAACGTTTGATAGTTTTTGATGTAGATTGCACATGTTGTTTTTATTCTTAGATACTTAGATTTTTTTTAGTGCTGTTATAGTTGCCATCTTTAAATTGTTTGGTGTAAATGTACAGAAATAAAATGGAATGTTATTTTTTTCTTATTTTTGGGAGAGATAGATTCTTTTTTTTTTAATTTTTTATAAACATATAATGTATTATTAGCCCCTGGGGTATAGGTCTGTGAACCTGTCGCCAGGTTTACACACTTCACAGCACTCACCATATCACATACCCTCCCCAATGTCCATAACCCCACCACCCTCTCCCCGCCCCCCAGAGAGAGAGATTCTTAAGCAGGCTCCATGTCCAGGGTAGAGCCGGCATGGAGTTCAGTCTCACACGTAACCCCAACGTCATGATGTAGCTGAAATTGAGAGTTGGACACTTAACTGACTGAGCCACCCAGGTACCCCAGAAATAAAATAGAATTTTAGATTATGAATCTTATATCTATCAACCTGGGTGAAACTTTATCTTAAAGTCTGCATGGTCTGATATTAATACGGCTACACCGGCTTTTTAAAAAATCAGTTTGTATATTATAACTTTTTCTATCCTTTTGTTTTCAATCTTTCTGTAAAATTGTATTTTAGGCATATTTTTTCTTTTTTTTCTTTTAAAGATTTTATTTATTTATTTGACAGAGAGATATCACAAGTAGGCAGAGAGGCAGGCAGAGAGAGAGAGAGAGGGAAGCAGGCTACCTGCTGAGCAGAGAGCTGGACGCGGGACTTGATCCCAGGACCCTGTGACCATGACCTGAACCGAAGGCAGCAGCTTAACCCACTGTTCCACCCAGGCGCCCCTAGGCATATTTCTTAAAAGCAACATATGGTTGGATTCATTTTCAGTATAGGCTGGCAATTTTTAAATCTATTAATTAGAATCCATTAGGTCATTTATATTTTGATGTGACTACTAAAATATTTGGGTTTAAATCTACATCTTACCATTAGTTTGCTATTTGTCCTGCCTGTTCTATGTTCCTTTTTCTTCCATCTTCTCTTGTTTTTTTTTTCTGGATTTATTGAGCATCTTTATTATATAATTTGTCTCCAAAAAAATTTGGTTATTTTAACTTCTTTTACTCTCTTTTAAGTGATCTACATAGAGTTTTAAAAATATGCTGCAAACTATCAAACATTATATAGTCTTTACATTTTTACTTTTATTTCTTCTTGAAAAGAGAATCTTAGAGCACTTTAATTGCATTTACCCTTTCTCAAATTTAATGCTATTGTTTTCATGTGTCTTAATGACCTGTATTTCTAAACCACACGAAATGTTACTGTTATCATTTTGTACTGTCCATATTCCTATGTATTTACCCATATATTCAGTCTTTTTGTTGTTCTTCATTTCTTCCTGCCTATCCAAGCGTCCACCTGGGATCATTTTCTTTCAAGATTTCCCTTAATATTTCTTGTAGTTCAGGTTTGCCAGTGATAAGTTCTCTCATTTAAAAAAATCATCTAAAAAATACCTTTATTTTGCCTTCATTTTGGAAGACAATATGCACTGGGGTTGAATTCTAGATCACATTATTTTCTTTCAGCTGTTTGCTGTTATCACTTCCTTGTCTTGTGATTTCCACCGCTTCAAGTGAGAAGTAAACTATTAATCCAATTACTGCTCCTTTGGTGGTGATGCGTCTTTTTTATCTGGTTGTTTTTAAGATTTTTCTGCTTGTTTTGCTTTTCAGCAGCTTAACTGTAACATGGTATAGTTTACTTTGAATTAATCCTGCTTTGGTTCTGCAAAGTTTATTGAGTCTGTGGCTTGCTTCTGTCGCATACTCTCTCTTTTCTCTATCTGGGACACTAATTATAGGCCCGTCTTATATTCTTTTGTTATTTTACATCTTGCTGTCTCTCTGTATGTCATTCTGACTATTTTCTTTGAACCTACCTTCTAGTGCATTCATTCATCTTCAGCTAGATCTAACAGGCCATTAAACGGACCCACTAAGTTTCTAATTTCAGAGATTTCATTTTCAGTTCTGGAATTTCCAATTAATTCTTTTTCGTTGCTTTATTTTCTCCGTTGCCATTCTCCACCTTGTTTTACCATTCCTTGAACACATTCAGCATGGTTATGTTAAAGTTCATATCCAATTAATTAACTTCTCTGGCTTTCCTGTGGGTCTATTTCTATTGCTTCATTTCTCTTAAATCACATAGTCTCATGTGCCTGGTTATTTTGGATTGTGTTCTGAACATTTTATGTACAAAATTGTAGAGATAAGTTGTGTGCTGGGCTCATAGTGTCTTCGACCAGAGGAGATACATTTGGCTCCTGCAGGTGTTTACGGCTATGGCACTGGGACTTCTGAATCTTAGTTATCTGGTCAGAGATTAAGATCATTTAGAGCTGGGCTATCTTCCCTATTAGTGGAATATATTTTCTGTTATCCCTTTCTCCTGGGGTGCAGCCCATTAGGGTCTCAACCAAAAGCCTTCTTGGCAGACCCTGGGCTCCCAGTTTTGTCCCCTTAGTTTCATGAGTCTCTTGAAAGCTCTGTTCCGTGTCTCAGCCTCTCAACTGCCTCTATTGGAATCAGCAGATACATTCAGGGGAAAAACCACCTCAAATGCTAAACACAGGTGTCTGAATTTCCTTCTTCGTTCGGTTTGTTCCCATAACTCTTCACTGCCTTGTTGGTTTGCCAATGCCTTCAAACAGATGTGTTTTATTATTATTGTTTGGCTTTTCTAGTTGTTCTTATCAGGAGAGTTTGGTCTGAATTAACTAGTCTGCCAATACCAGAAACCATATTGAATTATAAATAATAGCAATAGTGATAAAATAACGATGACCACAGCGATGTGCTTGATAAATGTGACCATCTCCCAAAATTGTATGTGTATATAAAATAAATTTTACAGATATAGAGAATGTATAGCACACAATTTAGAAATAATAACAAAATATAAAACTTTTTTTATTAACTCCATATAGCCAATTAATTCATACAGGATGCTTTTTGATTTCATATTTGTAGTCAACCTATGGTTGAACTGATAAAAGAGCATGGTTCTGAAATAGATGTTAGTTGATCATTTTGCTTATATTAACAAGTAAGATGAAAGTAAAATAAGAATGATGTATGTTGGAAATTCACTCTTTCATCAATGATGTGAACAGGTTCTTTTCCTATTTGTCAGTAGTCTTTGTGTTTTGGAAGAGTATTTCCTCATTGTTTGGTGTGTTATAGTATGACAGTTTTTTAGTTTGATTTGCATTATGACTATTTTCTCCATCGCTTTTTAAAATCTAGCTAATCAAGAAAATAATAAATCAAGTGCTGATTTGTAGCTTTGCCAATTTCTGAGGTATAAATATTCCCATCCTGGCTGATTCTAAGCTACCAAGATGACATCGCTCAACACGGAATTGGGAAGGGATACACAATAGCACGCCACTATGTAGTATTTCCACCATGCAGAAACAGTAGATGTAAATAACCTCAGGAGAACAGATAATCATAGTAAAATGCAAATAATTAGGAAATGGTGGGCTTTGAGTATTATAATTTTTAAATTTAATTTCTTTAATTGCATGTTTATATACTTTGATAGAAAAATATTTTAATTCTTTTTAAAAAAATTTTATTTGTTTATTTGAGAAGGAGAGCATGCACAAGCAGGGGTAAGGGCAGAGGGGGGGCAGACTTTGCGCTGAGCAGGGAGTTCTATGTGGGCCTTGATCCCAGGGATCATGACCTGAGCCAAATGCAGATGCTTAACTGACTGAGCCACCCAAGCACCCCCAAAATATTTAACTCTTATTGGCAGCTGTTTTCAATAACCGAATCATATAATTCCTGAAAACTTAATCAGCTCACAAAATGGTATGAGCTGATTCCAACATACCACTTGAGCACCAATCATTGTACTTCCTCTGTGTCGGGTGCTGCACCAAATTCTGTACATACGTTATCTCATTTATTTCCAAAAATTTATTTATTTGTTTTAGAGAGGGGAGGGCCGAGGGAGAGGGGAAAAGAGAATCCCTAGCAGACTGCACTGAGTGCAGAGCCAGATGTGTGGCTTGATCTCACAACCCTGAGCTCATGACCTGAGCTGAAACCAAGAGTTGAACGCTTAATTGACTGAGCCACACAGGGGCCCCATATCACATTTAGTCACAACAATATGAGGGAAGTTTTGTTTCGCCCTGTTCTTTATGCACACTCTGAGACTCAGAGAAGTACTTTGCCCAAGGAAACAACTTGGGTCTGGATCTGTCTGACTTTATCCCTGGTGATAATGGCAAAATCAATAATAATAGTAATAATGGTGACAAACAACATTTATTAGCTCGGTGGCAGTATTTACCCACATGAGCTCTTGTAACCCACTGAATTCTTTTAACTATCACCTGTGTTCCCTTCTGTCCATGCGGCCAATACTTCAGGGAAATAGGACATTCTGGCACAGGAGGCCGCACCCTGAAGATGGGACGGGGACCAGGAGTCAGTAGCGATCTGATGCCAGGCGGGGTCAGTCTCCCTTGCACTGGCTCAGCTCCTCTCTGGATGGTCTACAGGGAATCTCTGGGGCTCTCTGCCACTGCCGTCCCATCTGCATACCTACTGAAACCCACCCATGAGCCTGAGCACTGCCCAGAGGAAGCATTTGCTCTCTAGCAGGGCTGTCCCAAGAAGAGTGGGCGCCTGGGCAGGGGAGTGAGATCTCTGGCCTGGGAGATCTCTGGCCCAGGAGGTGAGAGCAGAGGCAAGAGGTCTTGCAGGGAGGTTGTGACTCTGATCTTCCCTTCTAACCCCCCACCCCCATGCAATTTTTCTGCTCACCCTGTTGGCTCTGCCTGCAGGGGTCCAGACCCTGACCACTTTCCTCCACCTTCCTGTTACTGCCCGGGTTCCAGCCATCCCTGGCTCTTACTGAGACTGGGGAAGACTGTCGCCTCTTCAATGAGCTAAGACATTTCATGTCATTCCTCTGCTCAAACCCTCCACTACTCCCCCATCCCACTGGGAGTCGACCTCACTCCTCCTCCCACCCAGCCTCACCCCTGTACCTCCCTCCCCACCGCCGCCGTCGCCTGGGCCCCACCATCCTGCTTGCTGCCCCACGGACGCTCCCACCTCTTTCCTCTAGACATTCTCCTAGCTCGCTCATTCAGGGCCTGCCCCTGGGTCTTGGCTGGGCACCCCAGTCCAAATCACCAGCCCCTCGCTCCTTCCCTCCTTCCTGGCTCTGTGGTTATTCACAGCACATGGTTCTGCCTCACAGACCATCAACCCATGCCATTGTTTTGTCTGTTGTCTTTGTCCTCCCGCTAGAGAGTAAGCTCCGTGGAGGTAAGATTTCTGTCTCCTGTCTGCTGCGGTGTCCCCAGCAGCAGGAAGAGGACCTTGGCATTCAGTGAGGGCTCCCTAGATGGAGGCTCTTTGAAAGCCTGACTTTCAAATGGAGTCTGATCCTATGAAAACTACAGTGGCCTTTGGTTCCAAGAATTTGGGGATCCATGCCTCCTCCTCTTCGGCCCAGCCAGAATAGAATGCCTGATGCGTCTCCTCACTGTCCCTGACCGACAACCACCACTTCATGGTGGTTGTTCCTTTCTCTGCCAGTCCCAGACCCAGTCCCCTCCACCCTAGGCTTTCCATGTGGCCCCTTGTCCTCTGGGGGCCCCACTGACCTGTGCTCCCACGCCCCAGCCAGAGGTCCAAGGACCAGAGCTGTCTGGGAAGGCAGTGAGTAGACAGGTTTGTGTGACAGGCCCGGGGATTTGTTCTAAATCAATGTGGAACCAAACCATGCCCTTTGTTTGGAGTCCCAGGGCTGTGCTTCTCCCACTGCCTGGCTGGGCTGTCCTGGCCCTAGCCGTCTCTCCTTTCCTGATCTACTCCGTGGATCTGCTCCTCTCTCTCCCCTGGCCTCTTCTCGCCTCTCACTGATCATCTTCCTGCTTCTTGTCAGTCCAGCTCACTCCCTCTTGTTCTCTCTCCCAAGTTCCTGCCTCTCCACCATCCCCATCCCCGCACCAAGGCCTTGGCTGCCCTCTGCTTGCCCCTTTTCTTCACTGTCTCTCTTGCTGTCTTGTACTATCTCTGAGACTCTCCACCCCACCATGTCTTTGCTCTTAAATGTGTTCTTCATCCCCTTTTGTCCCAGTCTCTGGTGGGCGGAATCAGAGGAGAGCCAGGAGAGGCCTCCCTCCCAGCGCCCAGGAGCTCCGTTGCCCCTCGGCACCTGCACGGCCCTGCCCGCTGGAATGTGCTCAGGCTGAGGCCCCGAACGGAGGAAATGCATTTGTTATTTCTGATGGAGACGGCCCCTTCCCAGGAGGCCTCGGGCCCCCTCCCCTCCCCCTTGCCTGCCCATGAACTCTGGGAGCACCTGAGGGAGAGCTGCTTGCCGGGAAGAGGGTTCCACGCAGGAGCAACTTTCCAAGGAAAACACGGCCTTGACAGATCATGTGTTGGGAGGGAGCTGGTTCCACACGCCATAAATTGCCAGCCTGACCTCCCCCGTGGGGCCCCGCGGCCCCCAAGTTGAGGTTCTCCTGCAGGGCCAAGCCAGCGGCTGGTGTAGCTGGAGTTGGTGCCAAGACAGGAGCCTGGGAGGCCTGGGTCTGGGTGAAGCTCCAGGGGCCCCGGAGGCCAGGCCAGTAGCCTCGGGCAGAGACAGTTCGGGTAGGCCAGGCGCAGGGACAGGAGCAAGCTCTGGGTTTGTCTCGTGTGCTTGTCACCAGCACCACTTTGTTCTCAAATTAGCTCCGTTTCAGGGAAAGAGGCATTAAGCTTCGCACAAGGGGATGACTGCCACAGTACCTTAGGGACAGAATTGAGTAGGCATGACTTAAGAGCCCAATTCTGATCCCCTGCCACCCACTCTTCATGGTCAGAGGAGATTCCTGAAGGAGAAGGGAGTTAGCTTGGGCCTGAGTGACGAGTGACGTCATTCATTCATTCACCAAATATGTACCAAGTCTCTATTCTGTGCTAGGTGTTCAGCGGTCACAGGGTTAATCTCATGTGTCAAAGAAGCTCACAGTCTTAGGATTAACATTCCCAAGGTAAGAAGTGATAGAACCGTATGGAAACTACCTGTGGGAACTGGGGAAACCTAAAGAAAAATCCAGGGAAATCTAAGGACCCCTTATGGGTGGGAGGAAAGCAGTTAGGGAAGGCTTCCTGGAGGAAGTGGTCTGTGAGCTTCCCTTGGAGGAAGGTACGTACAGGAAGGGTGGCATGGAGATTTGCATTTACATCTGGAGTATATGGAATGGACTGGGGGGGGGCTAGGGGGCGCTAGTTGGGAAGATTCTGGGACTTGGTATAGTGATCAGGGTGGACTAGAACCCTACCTCAGCTACAGAGCCATGGTGGGCCACACAAGCTGCTCTGTAGCTCGGGTTCTTTGTCGTTACAAAGGGACCCATCACAGTACTTACCTCTTAGACCTGCCCCTAAGATGAGGTGAGCTCCCGCCAAGGCCGACTGTGGGTGTGAACACTGGGTGTGAACTAGTCCATGGTCCAGGTGTGCACGACAGAGCCACTTCCTGTGTGGCCTCAACAGGAACTGAGTGCTTGAGTCCCCTCCTCACTGAGCTGGTAGGAAACGTGGCCAGGATGAGCTGCTCTGATTGTCAGTCAGCTGCGTTAGACCTGTCCCTTGCCCCTGCCACACGGCCCCTGGGGGCTCTGGGTGGCCGCCCTGCCTTCCACAGCACAGGCTCACCAGGGCCATCCTTGTCCTCTCCGCTTGGGGGTGTTCTAGCTTGGGTTCTGTGACCCTGCACAGCCTAGGTCTGAGAAGTCCAGCTCCTTGCCCCTTGCTGGGGCTTCCAGGTCAGTCGGTGTCATTTCTCTGTCTCAGCTTCTCTGCCCAGCACTGTTTCTCTTGGGAAAAGAAGAAGAGGGGACACTTGCTGGCTGGGCATTTTCTGCCCTGCCATACACCTCCCTTGGGGCAGTGAGTGTGGAGCTGTACCCCCCCGAGGAAGAAGGAACCTCGGAGGGAGGAATAAAACATCTTAATTGTCTTAGCACAACACCTGATGTCCTCATTGGCATCTGAGTTCCAAAAGAGAAAGTAAGGTGCAGGGGACTGGGCACCAGTCACCGGAGGAGGGAGATATGGCCCGTAAGCACAGTCTAATGGCCGAACTGAGCAGTCTGTATGGGGTCAGTGGTGTGGGGTCAGGGAGACTGGGGAAGGCACTCTAGCAAGGTGGTGAAGTAACCCATTCTGGGAAAGTAGGGACTGTGATGGCATCCAAGGGGAGCTCAGCCTTTCCCCTCCACTGCCTCTCAGAGCTGGGTCTGGATGGGAAGCTCCCCACCTCCTCAGTCTCCTTTGGGAAGCTCTTCCTGGGAGCTGCGAAGATCCCTCCCCAGCACGAGGCCAGAACGGAGACTGCCACTGTTCCAGCCATGGTGTAGGACAGACACATGTGAATGCAAGGGCACACTCAGACCCCCAGACTCCTGGGCTAGGATCCACACAGACGCAAGGACGCAGTTCAAACACTCATATTCCTGTGTGCATACGGATGTGGCCAGGAGGGCGGGAGGCTCTCAGAGGTGCGCACAGCACCCTCTACACTTAGCCATGTTCCCACACCCACCACACCTCTGTTCACAAACACGTGAGTGTGTGCCATTCAGTCTGCTTTCTTGCAGGCAAAGACACCCATAAACACATATGCACACCGGGTCACAGATGCAGAGGTCAAAGGGCACACATGCAGACACACTTGAGTTCATCTCTACACTGACATGTGTGCCTACAGATCCTTACATGCGTGGCGGTGTGTAAGCGTAACGCAAACACACACACACTCATATTCACACTTCATCAACAAATATTTACTGATCGCGTAGTTACGGGCAAGGCACGATGCTAGGCCTGGAGAACGGGGCAGTGTCCTTCAGGTAGGACCTTCGGCAGACCAGGCTGCCAGAACGCAGTACCAGAGACAGACAGAGGCTTAAACAAAAGAAATCTGTTTTCTCACAATTCTGGTGGGTGGGAAGTCTGAAATCAAGGTGTGGCCCGGACTGGTTTTCTTTGAGGCTTCTCATCCTGGCTTGTGGATGGCCGTCCTCTCTCTGGCCTCACATGGTCTCCCCTCTGGGCAGGTCTGTGTCCCCATCACCTCTTCCCATAAGGACACTAGGCATTTTGGATTAGGGCTCATCCCAGTAACCTCATCAACTTAATTATCCCTTTGAAGAGATTCCATCTCCAAATATAGTACAAGGGGTCAGGATGTCAACCTATGATTTTCGAGGGCACACAATTGAGCCCATAACAGGGAAATTCCCTCTAATGGGGAAGACAGCACAAACAGAAGTATAAAATGATTCACCTCTGATGAAGGCTATGAACAAGCAGAAAGGGGCTGAGATAGAGGCAGAGACAGGCAGAGTGCGCTTTTAGACAGAGTGGTCAGGTAGGAGTCTGCAGGCACTGGCCTCCCATCCTGTCCCCATCCTGTCCCCGGCTGAGCGCACTTTGCAGGGGCCAAGTCTATCCCGTCTGCATTCCAGGCACAGGGCCTGGCCTGGGGTGGGGCTCAGCAAGCGTGCTGTGGGGGGACGATGGCTGAGTATGGGTCTCTTCAGTTGCACATCCCCTGTTCTTGTGTAGGAAAGCCTTGAGGGAGAGGCAGACAAGGCAATATTCCGTGCCTGAGTGCCTGGGTGGTCAGACCGGGTGTGGATGGCCTGGCAGGAGCCCAGAGCTTGAGCCTGACAGAAAAGCAGGAGGGTTAGAAGAATAGAGCCCCTGAGGGCTGCCCAGAATGCCAGCCCTGGGTCTGCTGTGTGACTTTAGGCAAGTTACCTAACCTTTCTGAGCCAGTTTCCTCATTCATAAAATGGGGGATAAATGGTAGCTGCCTCACAAAATTGCTGGGAGGATTAAATGAGATCGTGTGTGTAAAATGCCTAGCATGTTGCCTAGCACATAAGGAAGGAGTAATAAATGCGAGCTAACATTGCCATAATTGCTGGAGGACAAACACGCCACGTACCTGAGTCATTCTTGGCTCCGCCTGTCCCCTACCACACACATCCACCGACGATTAAACTTTCCTTGAATCAGCCTCCTATGTGAGCCTTCAGTCTGGCCAGGCCCCTCCTCCATGCCCCTTGGTGACAGCCTCAACTCTGAGCCGGACATCCCACCAGCCTCCTCCTTGCCTTCCCAGCCCCCAGCCTCTCACCCAACAGCCCAGCCACCACACCGGCCTCCAGAGAAACGCAACAAACTGCAAATCTGATCAGATGACTTCCAGGCTTAAAATCCTCCAGAGCTCCGTCTTACTCACACGGCAAAGGACATTCAAGGCTTTTCAGGCTCTGGTCTCAAATTCTAGCCACAGTGGACATGTGTCATACCGACCACTGGATATGGAGCTGTTTCCGGAGCCCCAATGATCTCAGTCTTGCTCAGACGTCTGGGCCTTCGCACATACTGTTCCCCCAGCTTAGAGCGCTCCTTCCATCTTCTCCACCCTGACAACTCTTATTAAGCTTCCTTTAAGATTGAGCTTAAGGGGCAGGAAGGCTGGAGTTAACAAGCCCCCTCGTGGGGCGCCAGGGAGGTTGGGACCTCTCGGCCATACTGCCATCGTGCATGGGTCAAGCTTAGGAGGAGCTTGCCTTACTCTTTTGGACGTTCCTGGCACCTCACAGGGTCTGTCTTCATGGTTCTCAGAATATTCTTTGAGTGACTGAATGAAGGCTTAGCCCTATGAGGTGCAAACTGTTCTCTTAGATTTATAATTAAACTGGAGCTCAAAAAAGTTCAGCAATCTGTCCAGCTTACACTGTCAGGCTGCACTGTGCTCAGAGCCCTTTACACACACTTTTCTCAGCCTGGAATTCTCCCTTTTCTCTCTTTCCCGGCTCATTCTTTAGACCAAGCTTTGATAACACTGCCCCTGGGAAGCCCTCCAGGCTCTTTCTTCTGGGCTCACCCAGGGCTTCTTCTCTCATAACGTTTAGAGTAGATTGCCTCTCCCCTTGGATTGCGAATGCTGCTTCTGGGAGCTCCAGGCCCCATCTATACAAACAATTGAATCATCTAAAATAAGTATGTCAGCACCATTCTGGAGACCCTGCGAAAGAAGTACCATGCTGCTAATGGAAGTTATCCATTTGCCATGCTGTTCTAGCAGGACCAGAGCCCCCAGACAAACCCACAGAAGTGAATCCTGGAGCTCTTGGGGCATCTAGTCAACCCCGTGCATGAAGTAGATGGTAGGAAAGAGCCCTGAAGGGGAGGAATGGACTAGAGCCTATGTGAGTCTCAGTCTGGTCTCAGGGAATCTCACCTATATGATACTACCACCCTGAGCAATGGCAGGTATTGGAAATGGACCTAGAAACATTTGAGAAAGGTAATCCAAAGTGTAGGCCTGCCTGGAGAGTGGGACAGGAGCAGGGGCCCTGCTTGCCCAGGTCAAAAAGCCATATTGGCAGGGGCCTTATTTAACCTATTCAGCACTGGGACAGTTTCTAACCTGTCTATCCCGTTAGCCATGGGACCATTCATATGGCCTAGGTGGTCTTCACACCCCAAACCCAGTATGAGTCTTTAGAGTAATGTAGTAGTTGGAAGTATGTGTGGCATTCACAGAAGAATAGTCTTTAGGTTAAGGGTGAACGGCATTGGTTATTTTCTACGATCAGTCCACATCTAGAATTAGATGTTCAGTGGTGAGTTCCATGTTTGAAAAGGAAGAGGGAGTGACTGGACCACATTTAGCTATTAGAAGAGTATTTATATAGAAGGAAAAGCAAAATCAGTATTATGAGACCACAGAGGGCAGAGCCAAGGTCAAGGATGTAAGTGGGGAAATTTCAGCTAGATTTTAGAAAGTATATTCTCATTATTCTAGCTCTTCAGAAATGGGCTAGGGCTGCCTAGGGAGACAGTAAGGTCTCTAGGCCTAGAAATGTGCAGACAGTGGGTGGCTAGGACCACCCTCTGGCAGGCTCTGGGGCAGATTCTTGCCCTGGGAGTGGTTTAGTTGAGCTCCCTTTCCAACCCTAAGCTTTGAGACTAAATCTTCTTTGAGAATCTCTCTTGTGCTGGTCATCATGGGGGTGAAAAGAGAAGAGAGATGGGGCCCCAGCCCCCAAGGTGCATGGGTCATGACGGGTGGCAGTAGGAGTTCTAGGGCCTATGAAAGCTCAGAGGAAGGAACCATCTAGCACCATGACCACAATTATGTCTTCAAAGGCCAAAGATTTGGACCCTCCAAGCATTGCTGTCCAATAGAACTTTGTACAATGATGGATATGTTCTATATGGGGGCTCACCCATATGGTGGCCCATATGGTGGGGCTCACCCATATGGTGGCCCTTGAGACATTGCTGGGAGACTGAATTTTTGATGGACCATCTCTGTGTGCTGAGGGTCTACTCTAGTGGGCAGCACTGTTCCAGAGAGTTACAACATTCCATGACCCTGAAGACCCTTCATTTCCTTCTTTCAGCGCATCAGTCACACTGAGAGGGAAGTCTCTAGACTTCGAGCAGAGCACCTAGCTTCAGGACTGGATAGACCAGCTTGCTGTGTGACTAGGACAAATCTCTCACCTACCCGGTCTAGAGCTTCACTAAAATGAAGAGTCAAACTATAGTAGGGCTGGCTTACTCTTTCTTTCTTTCCTTTAAATAATGAGTCAATGGGTCTGGGATTTAGAGATTCCTCTTTTCTCTATTCAGTAGAGAAAAAGAAGTCTTCATTCCTTTATTCCTCCTTCCCTGCCTTTCCTTCCACTGACCCCAACCTTCTGCCACCCAGACCTCAGCCCCAGCCACCCGAAGAACTTTTGTATTTGCCGCTTAGCACTTGCTGTACGGGTCTATGACCTTCTTTAGAAACTTTTTCTTTACGAGTTTATTTTGGCTTGTGTCGAGCATTCATAAAATTCCTAGGGAACTGGAGGTTTAAAAGTCGGGCTTGTAAAAGGAGTAGGTGGGAGGGGGTGGGAATGGGCCGGGAGGGGAACGGCCAGCGGCCAGCCCTGGGAAGCTAGAGGAAAAGGATAAGCCTTACATTCTCTCTACTCAAGGCCTCACAGCCTGTGAGCTTTGGGTCTTCTGGGTCACGCAAGGGGAGAAGAATTGGATGAGGGGGTGTGGGGGGATGTGAGGCGGAGAGACTGGGAGGGAGACACGGAGGCTGAGATTCTCCCATGGGGTGGGCAGAGCCGGGCCCCGTTCTGATAAGGGGTCCCTGTGGCTTGTCTCGGGTTTTTCTTGTCATTCATCTCTTTTTTTGGCCTAGCCGCTCCTCAGCAGGTTGGAGGCGCTGGTGAATGGCTCAGAGAGCACCGGGCATCTGAAACAAATTAGGTCTCCCTTACAGCCACCCAGAGGCGGGTGATGGATGGAGGCCTGCATTCACAGCAAAGCTAATTGGCAACACACAGAGACATCCAAGAAAGTATATTATTTTGCCAGACTTCGAAGTCATTGGTTGTTTTTTTTTTTATTATAGAACATTATACAGCCAGAGATAAAAAGCACAATGAAAGTTTTAAATCTAATAAAAGCATTTGACTGTGGAGTAAAAATAACATACACAGAGAAGTTTGATTTGGATTCAGGTTTTATTAATGTTCTTTCACTGCAAAATGTTTCCAATTAAAAAACAATTCCAAGAGCGCCACATTAATAAGCTGCTTGTCTTTTCGGAAGGGCTGGAGGTTTTGAAATGCAACGGTGGACAGATAATCAGACATGCATACACAGTGCCACTGGGAATAGATTTCTAAATCAGGGCTTGCGGAGCTCATCCCTCGATAGAAGGGGAAAACCTCATGGCTGAGCTTGGAGAAAAAGTACCTGGAGTTTTTGCAGTATCACCCGATCCAAGGACCCCCAACTCATCCACAAACCTGGTTACTCTATCACCAGCTGGGATCCGCAGAGGCTGGAATAAGCCGGCCTTCCCTCTACCCATTTATAAAACAATGCTGTTGGGTTCAGTGGTCATTCAGGAATTTTGGATTCCTCCTTATTGATGGTTCCCAAAGATTTCTTGATCCTTGTTTTAGGAAATGTTAACTAAATACGAGACTGATTAGCAACAAGGAGAGCAGACCACAGTTGGAACGCGTCAAACCAGGGGCTGGGGCTTGTGCCTAGTCGTGTGTAAAGGATCGACTAGTAACTTGACTGACTCCAACTGGAAGTTTGTGAAATAACCAGCCATCGTCCTAATATGCGGGGATGACAGATTATTTTTAAAGGGTGGTTTTCAAAGGTACTTTGTGTTCGCAAAGTGAGTGGTGAATTAATCAGTTCCCTGACTAATTCTCAGCAAGTCGTTTTTAGAGTAATTGGTCATTTTCAATACAAGCTCTTGCTTAACTGTATCCAACTCTTCTGTTCTCTTCCCCCACACAACTGGAGCTGTAACGCTAGGGAGGAAATGGAATTCCAGCCCTGTGCTTTCTGAGGTGACTGAAGAGTGGCCCGGAGGCCTGGCCTCTTCGGGTCAGTTTGGGGAAGTTAATCTCTCTTTAGGAGGCCTTTCACACACTGATTCGTCCCCTGGGCCCAGAAAGGCTGGTCACAAGCCTATGGATAAGCACCTCCTTCCCCAAAGGCCAGAAGCAGGGTCTTTGTTCTGGGAGGGTGTCAGAGAGCGTTGGGCTCAGGTTCCCCGCTGGTGGGTTTGGAAGCTGAATGCAGTCCTCGGCCACATCCCCAAACTCCTGCAAGCTGTCTCTCCCATTTAGCCTCGCAGCTCAGGCCCTGATGGAGAGCTCCCCAGAGTGGGCAAAGACAGCCCTGAAAAGCCACAGAGCCCCCTCAGTCAAGGCAGACCTTCTCAGCCAGGTTTCCAGAGCTTTCACTCCCAAGAGGCCCTGCACAGCCAGCTCAGCACCAGCTGAAAAGCCCTTCTTGGGTCAGCTTCCCAAACGGAAGAGAGGAAGGGAATGAGCTCATTTTTTCTTTGCAGTGGCCCCGATCCTACTCTAACTTGCCCTTCGTCACCTTCTGCATCTCATGCTGACTTCCGGGGTCCTGGGGGAAGGGCACAGTCCGCCAGCTTCAGGTCCCGGGCCTGGTTTCCCGAGGAGGGTCAGCCCACCTCTCCGTCCGACCGCATGACCCCATGACCTGTCCCATGCCCTCGTCTTGGCCCCGCACCTCAGCACCTTGGAAGGCTGGCTGGGTCTGGCGGTGACCACTGCCCCGGGGCTCTCTCTTCTCCACCTTCCCAGGGCCTGGCCGGCCTTTGAGTAAACAGATAGCCCAGCGAGGTATGTGATCAATTAGCTTTGCTGAAAATACAATCATTTTGTTATTCCAAGCTGATGAGAAGGCCTCTTCGGCCTGCTCTCCCAGCCTCCACATGCCAATCAGCCCGTGTCACCGATATAATTTTCCACATAAACACAACCTTTGTGCAACATCTACTCTTGTAAATAGATGTAATTCCCAAACCAAATAACGCACTTGGAGGGGAAATGATATTATGCATGCAAAAAGAAAAGCCAGCGATTTTTACACTTTCCAGGCAACAAAAGATTACCCCTAATTGCGAGGGGGGGGGCGAGGCGGGGCGAGGGAGGCGGCTGCTGCTGGGAAGCAGGGAGGCCAGCTTCCAGGCGGGGTTTTTTTCCTCCCTCTGCACATGTGTGAGAGCGGACCACCAGGAACTGCTTAACCCAGGATTTGTCCTGTTTAGGCAACGGGGAGGACGCGGTGGTTGCTGTGGATGTCTTCAAGGAAACGGCAAAGTTCCTTAATTATAAGGTTTGCTCTCCCTTGCCAGGAGAGACCCCCTCCCAACCTGAGACCGTACACATCCTGTGGCAGAGTTGTCCCCCAAAATTCCTGGACACAAATGGCCTCGGTGGGCTGCGCAGTGTGAGTTCTTCTGAAATGCACTGCTGTGCCTTTCTCAATGTTCTGCTCACTTAAGTGGATCCCGAAATTAGACCTTAAAAGCAGCGGAAGTCCCCCAACAGCCGGGAGGGAGAACGCCACAGAACCCACTGTGTAATCCTGGCCAGGTTCTGGGCACCGGCTGCCTCCCGGGCTCTCCGAACGCCACGGAAATAAGAGCGTGGGCAACCCCTCCTGTGCCTCTGGTCTCCCAAACTCCCCTTGAGGTCATAGTGGGTCCCCCAGGGGTCCCAGGCCAACTGCAGGCACACGAGTGCTCCAAAGGGAGGGAGTGGTGCTGGGAAGGAGCTGCAGGCTGGCTGAGCCGTCCTGGCACAGTGCTGGGGGTCCCCGGGTCAGCATGCGGCACAGCCAGCCCCGTTTGGGGTCAGGCAGTGCGGCACCGGCCGGAGTCAGATGGCACCACAGCGAGCCCCAGGGCTTTTCTCCCATTTTCCTGGACAGCGACAGTTACAGAAGATGTAGATTCTGACAAGGATTATTTCGGTCTCTTGCAAAGATGCTTCTATCAGCAGGTGAGTGATGACTTCTTGGCCTTAGGAAGGGCTCGATGCTTTCATATAATGCTCCTGGGTCTTTACTGCATCCAAGTTTGAAACAGTGAGTGAGGAGGTAGAGAGCATGGTGGATTGTCCACAGGCTCCCTTCCAGGTTCTGACTCCAGGCCTGGCCCGGGGGCCCATAGCACTTCAGCTACAAAAGATTTTTCTTTCTGACCCCCGCCCCCGCCCCTCCCCCCCTGCCCACGAAACTCGGCCTAAGAACACTTACCCCCCAGCTTCCATCCGTCCTGGGCTCCTGAAGGCCATCTGAAACTCATTAGCTGCTTGAAATGATTGTCATGGGAGCCCTTGATGGGGAACAAGAAAGGGAGAGGGATACTTTTAAAGGACAGCAATCGGGACCCAAATGCTGGCAGATGTTTGGAAACCTGGTGGTTGAGGAGGGGCCTCCAGGAGGTGTGGGGGCTAACTCCTCGGCCTGACCCTGGGCCCCGGGCCCCCCACCTCCCCACGCCTTTGTCTGCCCGCAGCTCTGGAGCCCAGGCAGCACAAACCAGACACTTTCACGTCTCATTCCCCCCAAGGAGGAAAGCTGGGCGGCCCTGGGACAGGCTAACTGCCTGATTCGGGGGATGGCTGTGGGAGCTACTCGATTCTTTGCCTGCTACAGCTTAATTCCTGTACTTTGAAACCGAAGTGACTTTTTATTTGCAATAACGAAATCCTAAAATAAGCCAAGTGTTGGAATTAGGAGAACAGACGATGTTAAAAACCACGGAGACTAGAATCTTAGGATGATAGAATTTTCAATACAGAACCTGGAATAAAACTATCTTTGTGTTGTAAGATCCTGGCAACCAAAAATATCAGAATTATAGATTATTAGAATTCTTGAAAAAATGATTTATAGAATCACAGGAAAGCCTTAGGGTCTTAGTAGCATAGAACATTAGAATTATGGACTTTCAGAACTAGGAAATCAGAATTCTAGAATTGTACAACATTAGAAATGTAGAAAAATTTATAGAAAACCAGAATTGTGGTCTCTTAGAATCACAGAACTCAAGAATGGTGGAATGTTAGAATATTAAATTAAGGAAACGTTGGATGATACAATCTTAGAATCACACAATATTAGCATCATGGAGCGGTAGAATTAAGGAATCATAGACTTCTATAATCATAGCAGTTTATAATTACAGGCTCATTGGATTATAGACTCTTAGAATCACATAACATTTGAATCAAAGAGTGTCTGTTTTGTTAGAGAAGTATAGGATCTATGAATTATAGAATTTGGGAATTATAGGCTTTTAGATACAACCTTGAAGAATTTCAGAGGCAGAAAGGGATTTAGAGGTCATTTGGCCCTACTCCTGGCCCAGTCCAAATCTTTACCTAACCCTACACACCGCACGCACACACACACACACACACACACACCCCTTGACACAGCCCCTTGACATCCCCGTGTTTATGTCCAGACAACACAATCTGATTTGATCATTTTGTACATTTCCTAGAGCCTAGAATCTCCTTTTCTGCCTCTCTCTCTCTTATCACTATAAATTCCTACCACCCTTTGCTTTTTGAGGGACTGTTCTGTTTTTCTTTCTGCAAACCATGCAGAGTCTTAACTCCCCATTCTGGTGCCTTGCCGGACAAGACTATTGGAACGAATAGGTGTTTGTGAAACGAAGATTTGGCCCATTTGAGGCATAGGAAGAGGACAGGGCAGGCCTGTGTGTCTGGCATGTGTGTCTATGGCCTCTCTCTCAGAAACAGCAGCAAACAGGTCCAGATTTGAACCTAAGCTGCGTTTTTCCTCTGGAAGGACAAGTAGTCGAGGCAGGGACTGGGCAGCCTGGCCTATCGGGTGAGAGGAGATTGGAAACTATACACCATTTCATGCTTATTTATTTTATGATCCTCCCGGGCTGGGGTTTACACAATCCGGACAACATGTGGATTAGATAATTGGCTGGGAATTACCAGCCTCTGATGGTTATCACACGTGGGGTGGGGGGGATAGAAGCCGCTTGAGGAGGATGGCTCAGTGATGAGTTGATGATGTTATCATGTCTTCGTTGGGGTTCGGAGAGATGCAGAGGCTCTTCCCCAGCCGTAAATCCTGGGGCCGGGGCGTGGGGAGACAGTATACACAGAGCAAGGGGGCGGATGGTAACACTGAAGATTCTGTTACAACGTGGAGGAATAAACAAAAAAGCCAAACAGCCAGCTTCAGAGTCACCCTCTTCCTTTGGAAAACGTTCGTTTCCTAGTGAGTTCCTCGCAAAACTCTGTAAAAGGACTAGCCAGAGATCAACAGCTTAAATATAAAACCTCCTACTTTTTATTTAAGCATTATAAAGACAGAGTCTATGCAGTGGTCACTTAAATGTGAGGCTTCCTTCTTCAAAAGATCTTTTCTCTGGCTCAGCTTATACTCAGAATCTCCCAGTCCGGTGTTCACCCACAGCTCCCTGGAACTCCTTAGGGAGGGAGTTGCTGAAGTTAGAAAGGCTAAGAGATCTTGCAATTTGCCCCGTAGACCAAACTTTGTAAATAACCTCTTTCACCAATTTCAAGTCTTTCCTTAAAAGCCAATTTAGTTTAGAAGCTGCAGAGCTCCCCAAAACCAAATCGTAGCACCCGGCTAGTTGTAGGAACACCATTTCGATGGAGCGGAGATTTTTCCAAAAATGAAACGCCTGCCTGAGTGGCAGAGTGTGGTCCACCCCAGGTGCTTGGCCCAGCCCTGCCCGTGATGCTGTGTGCCTCTAGGCAAGTAGACCTCCTCTCTGGGCCACAGCAGGCCCACCTACAGATAGGAAGTTGGATTAAATAATCTAAACGTGGGAGTAAAAATATTAGAAACAGGAAAAAACAATTTGGCTCTGTTTCCTTTTTGTGAGTTGAATTTCAAATTCGTCAGGCCAGTGTTTCTATTTATTTTTGAAGTAGTTCAACCAAGAATTGCTGTTTTCATGGCTCTAGCTTTTGATTTCAGATGCTAAACAACAAAACCACGACCCTAAACTTCCTCAACTACTGATTGAAGCTTTTATACACATTTTCAATGGTGCGGCATATTGGATTAACACAAAACGACAAACGCCGTTGCCTTCTCGGTACTAAAAGAAACAGTGGAAAGGAGCTAATGGGATGGCAAAACCGGGTGTCACGGGTCCCACTGTGTGACTCTTTGTGTCCCCACTTGTCACCTAGGGAGGGGAGGGAAGCAGGGACAAATCTAGATCTTGTCTTCCTTCCTGGTCCAAAGCACAGTCCAAGTTTCAGAGGCCCCAGCCCTGATTCTAAGCAAGACTGTTGACTGTGTGACGCTCTGTGATACCGGCCACCCCTCTGGGGCCACCCCTGCTGATCCCAGTGATGGGAGGGGTGGGGCTGAGGGAAATGGAGAGCCTTTACAAAGGGGACAATGGCAAGTCTCCAATTTGTGGCCAAGTCCCTTTCACTGGGAGTCTAAAAGGCCAAGGAGGGGGTGGGCAGGGTGAATGGGGCCCGAGGGGATGAGGACTCTCTTGCCATGGCCCCATTGAAAGTCAGCGATGAAAGGAAGTGAGTTAAAGAGGCAAGTGAGGGGGCTGTGCTGGGGGTGCAGTGAGCCCCTAACTCCCACTAGGGACGGGACTGATAGCCGGCCAGGCAGGGCTGCCCCACAAGGCTGAGGGGGACAGGCGGCTGGGAGGTTTGTAAGGTCCTCCGTTGGGCTTTCTCCTTCCTGGATGGGAAGCCCGAGTTTTAACCTATGACACTACTGCACATGTTGCCATGGTGGATGGGGTGGGGTTCGTGGCTGGAACATTTGAGATGGAATTTCTGGAAAGCCCAGTATTGGCGATAAGGTTGACGGGGGCTGGGGGTGGGTTGGTAAGGGCCCCGTTTAACCGCAGGCTCTAGCCCGGTTTATTTAGCTGAAGTATCCTGTCAGGATAGCCCCCAGCCGACTCCCTCGGTCCCACAGCTGGTCACTACAGACAAACAGCCAGTCCGTTTCTCCAGCAATGGGTCCATGTAGACAAACAATAGGTCAGTCCAACCAAAACAGTTCTTTCAGCTATAAAAATGGTGGTGGCGGCAGCGGGAGTGGCAGAAGAGCAGCAACGATATCAGTTCAGTTTTTAACAAGTAGCCGTGCGACCTCCTTAGTCATTATATAAGGAAACAACCCGCAGCTCATGAATGTGACTGCCCGCTCTGCATGAGCGCTGAGCGGTGCATGATTCCATAGCTCTGGAGGTAGACTCATGGAGGAATAGGCCTTTGGTCCAGGCCAGCAACCTTGTGACCGGAATTTCTCACTGCCCTCCCCTCACAGAGGCCCAGCCAGACACTCTCTAGCAGGGGGAATATTCCAGACCCTTTGAGAAGTCTGCGAGAGGGGATTTAGACGCTTCACAGGTATTTCCCTGTGGGCCCCCTATCTTCCTAATGGCCCCTGTTCTTTAAAACAAAATTCTTAAAACAATTAAGTTCTTTAAAACAAAATTCAAACAAAACAAAAACCTCTCAGTTTGTCAACAACATTTCTCAGTTAACTGGCGAGGTAGAGAAAGGGGCATGCTAACTTGCCCTTTTAGGGGAAGGAAAGAAAGAAAGGAGGAAGGGTCAAAGGAAGCTTGAGGAAGGAGAAGACAGAAGGAGGAAGCAAGAAGGCAGGAACGGTAGAAATAACACATCTACTTCACCCTCGAAGAGCGCTTTATGGTAGAACTTATCAGAATGTATTTTGTGTTCATTAATCCATAACTACTTTCATTAGTATCAAATACTTGCCCATTTTAAAGATGGGGAAGCTGAGGCCCAGAACAGCAAAGTAAGTCTGCCCAGGTTCCCATAGTCAGTTGCCGGTGGAGCTGGGATAGAGGCAGGGCTCCTGCTCTTGACTCTCGCTGGGAAGCTCCAATTATAACATTATTACGACTGGTAGGGAGTGGGGCTTGGGAATCATGCAGTCTCATTGTAGGGGTGAGGAACGGAAACTCAGACTTGCCCAGAGTCCTTACCGAGAGAGCATAGTACTTTATGAGATTCCCCTTCCTTCTCTGAGCCGAACGTTCCCTCAGGGGCAGAAAGTTCTTCCTTGTGTCTGCCCAGACTCTCTCTTGCTGCAGCGCCAGCTTGGATGCTCCTCCTGGTGGCTGGTCTCTGGAGGAGAGTGTGCCAGTTTTGCGGAGCCTAAGAGTGGGTTGGAAACCCCTCTTCCCCAGAGGTAGCGGGAGGGTCTGGATGGCGGAGGAGGGCCCAGAGGGCCGGCTCTGTGTTTGGTGAATAAACACGGGAGTCAGGTTTCTGGCCCGTCACTCTCTAGCCTTTCAGCGAGTGAGGGCCCAGGCGCGGCACATGAAGAGGCCGGGGGCCTGCGGGGCCTGGGGCCTGGGCAGGGCCCGCTTGGGGCAACCGGCAGAGTCAGCCTTTGCAGGCCACGGAACTTCACACCTTTGAAAGGCTCCAGAGAGGCACGCAGAGAAAATAAACTGTTCCTCCCATCCGTGGCAGGCCGGCCATCCTTAGGGGCTCCCCGTCATGCACACGGAAACCCTGTAAAAGGGCCCAGTGTTTCCTTTTCCACTCCCCGAAAGGATGCGTGCTGAGCCCTGGGAGGACGGCAGGGGTGGGCGAAGGGCTCTCTCCTAGCCAGCGCGGTCTGCTTCCAGCCCCGTCGTGCCTGCTGGAAGAAGCCGCCTCTGCTCTCTGAGCATCGCCTTGCACATCTGGAAAACAGGAGGAAAAATACCTCCCTTTGAGATTGACTTTGTGTGTGTCTGATGGGGAAATAAGGCGTGTATGTGAACGTACCTAGCACCCAGTAGACGCTTCATCAATGCGTCCTTCCTTCTCTTCCTATCCCTGGAACCTAAAGCAAGTCTGAGCTCCTCTAACAGCCTCCATTCCCTCCTCTTTAAAGTGGGGTTCCCGACTCCCAGACTCCATGAGGCAGAGGGTTAGCGCACTGCCTGGCTCCCAGGGGCTCTCCCGCAGTGGTTTCTTTCTTCCCCTTCACCCTCCCCTCTGGGTCTCAGGGGACACTGCTTTGTCAATGGGAACGGCAGTGCCCTTGTTGGTGGAGAATGCTATGAGAATGAGTGTGATGCCAGCACCTTGGTGGGCGTCACCGTGCCGTGGAACTCTAGGAGGGGTTAGGTCTCAAAACCCTGTAGAAGAAAGCAGAGTATAAGGATCAGAGAGCCCAGGGGATACTAAAACCAATCTCACACTTGGGCCTGAGCTTATCGAGTGGAATGGTTCAGGCAGGATTGCTGGGGGCGGGGGGGGGGGGGGGGGGGGTAGAAAGGGAAGTCCTTATTGTCTCTTGACACCAAGGGGGGCTTCCTGGAGGAGTGCTCTGTGCAAAGCTCTGGAGCTTAGTCTTTTTACCCAGGTCTAGTTTGTTGCAAATGCCTGAGGCCCAGACTACTGCTGGCTCCCAGCAAGTTGGGAGATAGCCCCAGAAGTGCCTCTTTTCCCCACCTAGGCTTTTCAGAGCTGGGAGGAGACAGACCTAGGACCAAGAAGTGGACAAATATAAGAGCAGATCCCAGTATGGGCTCCAGCAAGAGAGCCGGCTGTGTCCAGGGGAAGCAAGCTCCCTGTCATGGTGGGGTCCTGCAGCAGCCGGGAGGCCCTGGGACGGTACAGAAGGGGGACTGTGGCACGGGGTGAGAGGTGGGACTACCTGAGACAGGCTTTGGAGTCAGGCACACCTGGACTTCAGTTCCGGCTTTACAGTTTACCCCTGTGTGACCTTGGGTTAGTCTCCTAAACTTTGTAAAATCCCAGTTTCCTCATATGTAAATAGGCAGTTAATTCCTACTTCAAAGAGTTGTTTTGGAGAGTAAATAAGACAGTGCATGTAAAGCACTTAGCACAGTCAGAAACTTGTGGGTTTCCCTGGCCCAGCTAAGAGGCTAAGATCAGACAGGTCGAGGTTTGTAGGGGTTTTAAGATCCTATACTTTGAGGATTCTGAAAGTATAGGAGATTGAACATTTACATAATGTTTCCCCTGTGTCAAATACTTTCTTAGGGGCTTTACAAGTACTCACTTTTTTCTTTTTAAGATTATTATTTATTTGAGAGGAAGAAAGAGAGAGAGAGAGAGAGCACGCATGAGTGTGGGCGAGGGAATGAGCGGGCAGGAGAGAGAGAAGCAGGCTCCCTCCCAAGCAAAGAGCCCAAGGAGTCTGACACGGGGCTTGATCCCAGGACCTTGAGATCATGACCTGAGCCAAAGTCAGACACTTAACCAACTGAGCCACCCAGGCACCCCTCACTTGCTTAATCTTTGTAAGAACCCTCTGCGACAGGTACTGTCATCACCCACAATCTATAGATGAAGGAACGTGAAGAGAGGGAAAGGTAAGTGGCCTGGCCACAGTCACAGCTGAGGAAGTGGGTGAGCGGAGGCTAGACTCCGGTCCCACAGTCTGTGCACCTGAGATTCTAAGACCATAAGATTCTAAAGCCACTCCATGTTCCCAGAAACCCAGAGAATTCACTATTATGTGGGCTTCTTTAATAATAATAAATGTTCAGGATGAGAAGGTTCTAGAGAAGGAGTGGGCAAACTTCCTCTGTAAAGGGCCAGTCACTATCTTAGACTTGGCAGCCGTAAGGTCTCTGTCAAGGCTACCCATCCCTGCTGTTGTAGCCAGTCACTAAATGAATGGGAGCGGCTGTGTTTCAGTAAAAGTTTATTCTCCAAAACAAGTGGCAGGTGGATTTGGCCCAAGGGCTGTAATTTACGGACGACTGTTCTCCAGACACAGAGCACACATCTTCTGCTCAGCCCAGCGCCCCGGTGAGGGCTCCCTTCCTGGCCGATTGTTGGGAGAGTCTCGCTCTGCCCTGCTTTGGAGAGGCCGAGGGGCCTGGGATGGCCAGGGTGGCTCCCCGGGGCGGGGGTGCCTCCGACTGTGCCTCTCTCTTTCGGTCCTGGAGAGGCTGTTGAAAAGGCTCCTCTCTCCAGCAGGGGAGCCTCATTACTCACGGGCTGGGAAACAATGTTAATTTCCCCCAAGCGGGAAGCAGCTGCACTTATGAGCAGGGCTCATTTTGCTGCATGAATATTTATGGCATGTCCCCTAATTAAGCCCAGAAATAAAATTTACCCTGTGCACAGGGGCCATGGAAGACTGGAAGGCCGTGTCGGGAACCAGCCTCTTATGCCTGTGAAGGAGGGTTGTCAACGAAACGTTTGTGTCCAGAGCCACTTGGCCTGGGCCAGTGTCCACAGGAGGGTGGGGTGGGGGGTTTCCCGGAAAGGGCAAGCACCCTTGGTCTGGCCACATGCTGGTGGAGGGGGCTACTCCGGCCACCTCGCTGAGCCTGGCTAGGTCACTATTTTCTCAGACCTGCATGGGGTGACACAAAGGTGCCTCGAGGCCAGGGCCCTAACAATATTGTTTTTTTTGGTCAGAATGACTCAAGTATTTCTTGACTGGGCTTCAAAGTCACTCTAGCAGTAACAGCTCAGGGAGGCAGGCCCCAGCTGGGGCTAGCTAGGTCTGAGCTCCTCCTCTGACACTGGTTCTCTAGGACCTGGGCTGGCCCACCAGTTCCCCCAGACTCAGGTCCTCCTCTCCGTGAAGGAGGAGATCCCCGGGGTCACAGCATCCTGAGACCTTGGGAGGTGACAGAAGAGAAGGCATTGTGGGGAATGGTTCCCACCATAGTGCTGCAGTTTTCTTTACCTCTAGGTCCTCCTTCTCTCATACCTGGCAGCAGAGGAGAGGGCGCTCTGCCCGGCCTTGAGTAACCTTGAGAGTTTCCGGAAACCATGAATCTTAGCTTTCCCTTGAGGGGTCCTGTCTCCAGAGAGCTGCTTAGGCCTCGTATCCTCTTCCGAGGAGCCAATAAAGCAAGCAAATGCCATAAAGTTTCTCACACCAGACTGAGCTCTGATGAATGGTTGGAGTCAGACTGGAGTCCTTCAGAAGCCAGAGTTTCAGAATACGATCATCAGGTTGACCAGGAACTCTCCCCCGTTCCTTTCCAGAATGCAGCTTGTCTTTGATTTCTCCCTTCTGTCACCTTCTCAGTGATTTTCCTCTTACAGTTTTTCATAGCACCCAAGAGATCCCATCGTGTGCCTCTGCCTCCCCTTCTAGGCCACTGGTGAACACTGGGATAGGGAGGGTGCTTTCCTAAGGTGGGAGCAGGTGTGTAATTGTCCCAGGGCCTTGACAGTTGGCACGCCTTGTCAATTCCAAAGTTACAAGATGTGGAAGCGGAGGAGACCCCCAGGGTGGAGAGGAGGACATGACAGGGGGCTAGGGGGTCAGTCAAGGCTAGTACCCTCCACCTCCCACATGAGGATCCCAGGGACTTGGGGCTCTCACTCTCCACCTTCACATCCTGAGCTCCAATCTGGTTACTATCGCTTAGACCCTGAGAGGCCTCCTTTTTCACACCTTCTGACACCAGATGCAGAGGCTGCCTCCCCAGATGGGAGGATCCCAGGTCAGATCTGGGCAGGTAAGGTGGCAATGACACTGGACTAAGGTCGGGATGACTAGACCCAGGTTCTTGGCTCAGCTGAACCAGATCCTAGTCACATACTGAGCCTTGATCCCCACACTGCTGAGCCCTGACTCCACCACAGATTGTTGTCTCAGCTTGTAATGCACAGGTCATAAGAAAGTAGGAGGAAAGCACACAGTTTCCTCCAAAGCCACATGGCAACCACAGAAATCACTTAGCGCCATTCACGTTGAGGACATGCACCATCTTCACGAAGCCAGGATGTCGTGCTCTTACTGGTTCAGAGATTTGAAGCAGAACACATCAACGGAGGCGTGACTTCGGGAAAGATCATTTTACTTCCCTAGGCTTCAGTTCTCTCATTTTTAAAATGGGCATTATAACCCTCCTCACCCACCCATCCCCTCAGCTTCTTACGAGGATCCAATGAGATCAGGATCACGAAGGTGCTTTGTGAGCTGAATGCATTGATGTGGGAGAGAATAAGCATTTAAGTTATCCCAATGGTTTTGTCATTGTTTCATGTTTACTCTCCTTCCTGCCCAGCTGGATGAACTCAGGTCCCCGGGAAACCTAAATCCGGGAGTAAATTCTGTTGGTTAGGGGGCCAAAAGGAGGCCAGGAGCTCTGCGGGGGCCCCAGCAGGGCCCAGAAGACTAGAGAAGCAGCAGGGTTAGAGGCTGAGCACCCTTTGTCCACACCTGCTGGCTGGTACTGTGGCACCCACACAGTTGACACTATGTCATTTAGCGCTAAGACAGGCTCCCTAATGAGCTTAAGGGCCCTTGTGGCCCAGGCCCCACGCTTCCATGGAAACCCCCACTGCTCCCGAGAGGACCCCAGGAGGTTCTGATGGGTCCAGACACCTAGCTCTCTGCCCCTAAATACTCTCCTGCTTTCCACCTTCTCCTGTACGAGGGGAGAGAAATGTGGGCCACATACCTCAGTTCATTTGCATTAAGGTTATCGCAGGGCTTTGTAAGAGCCTGTTGCACTGGTGTGTCCTGTTGGGGAACCTTAGGCATCTTTTGAAGGCTTTTGTCTCCTCTTAGGGCAAATGGGGCCTCCCACCTCACCAGGAACAACGGACTTGAGATCTTTGGTGCTTCCTTGCCCTTCCCCCGCATTTGGAAAAGGCCCAAGTCAGTGTCCCCTGGAGCACAGCAAACCCTCTACCTGGCAATGAAAGCCCTCCGTGATTTGCTCTAAGCTCTCCTGATAGCACGCAGCCCCTAGCATCCTACCAGGCAAAGCACCATTTGCCACCAGAACACGCCAAGCTGGGAAGTTTCTCAAAGTCTCTGTTGATTCCATTGCCTCTCCCTGACTACACCTCCTCCCTGCCATTCCTGGAATTTTACCTGTCCTTTGAGATCCAGCTCTGGCCCAACCTCAGCCTTCCCTTGATCCTCCTCAGTGAAGGAATTTCTGGCAAAGACTTTGAACCTGAGTAATATCAGTAAGTGTTTCCTGAAGAATGAATAAATGAATGGATGGGTGATGAGCTCAGGTAAACTCTTCTCTCTCTATTTTCTTTTTTCTTATCCCTCTCCTAAAATGTGCCAGGCTGAGATTTTGGCCCCAGCAGAGGTTTGATAACACATGAAGGCGTGAATGGGTGGGCCGTGAATGAAGGGGTACGGGTAGCCATTTACAGAGCACCTATCATGGGCCAGGCCGGGGGCCAAGCGCTGATGTAAGCCATGAACGAGACATGCTTTCTCTGCCCTCGTGCCCTTACCTTTTAGCTGAGAAGTCAGCCTTACAGAGAGCTCCCCGGTCTAGCACTTATTTAGTTACTCTTGGGATAAAATGCCACGGGAGAGGAAAATTAATAAGTAAGTAAGTGAGTGTGTGTGGAATGAGTGAAGACAGGAGATTGCTAACAGAATAAGGGAGGGCATGAATGTGTAAATGAATATCGAGGAGCATAAATGAAGGAATGAAGGATGAAGGTTAATCTCACCAGGACAAGAATCCGTGCCACGTGACCTAGTGTTTATGGCCCCGAGGCCTAGAGGCCAGGGTTGCCCCAAGTCAGCTCCTCGCCCGTAGCCAGGCCCTCTGCACCCCGAGGTCAGCGCCATCGGCACTGTCTCAGCACCTCCAGAATGGAAAGTCTACCTTGGAAAGGGCTGCAGAACTTAGCATGTAGAATCTCAGGGCTTTCAGGGTCTGATTTTCCACAGTGCGAGGAATGAACCTCAAGGCTTTCACAGTGACGCCCAGCACCACATGTACCCTCTGCGGTGAGAATCAGGCTCCAGGAGGGGTCTGCCCAAGGCACACCCTTAGGGTGCTGACTCCAACGGCCTTAAGGAGTCTTTGCTCCTTAAGTCAAGGCCTTTTTTCATCTCTTTCACCTTGCCTCATCCTCTTCGTCTTGAGCCCCCCTCCAACCCCCTGGCTTCCTCCCTGTTCCTGGGGCATGCCCACAGCCTCAGCTGGGAGGCTTTGGGCTCCCCTGTCTCTCTGCCAACCCTCTGCCGGGGATGTATTCCCAGGCATTGGCAGACCAGCCCCCTCTCAATTCCTTGGGGCCTCTTCTTAAAAGTTACCCTAAGACCTTCTGTGGCCACTGGACCTGTAATTTTTTTTTTAACATTTAAAAATGTATACTTTAATAAGCATATAAACAATTAGGTAAGCTTTTGCAGAAGCTGACCAAGATACATATATTAGAAGATACAACTGTCCATCTAAATTTTTTATATTTCATTTTTTTTCTTTTTGCAGAGTATTCAAGTTGTTTGCTATATAATTTCTCATGTGCCATTTTGGATTTTTGGACAGTCTTTATTGTAAAGACTATTTTTTTGTCTGATGACAAATAGCAGCCACACTGTCAGTGATTATTCCGGACCTCCACGTTGGATAAATTCAATTTCTTCTTGAGATACAAGTTTCCTTCTGTATTTCTGAGGTAATGTTTTTATTATTTCTGCAGTATCTGGTGGACCCTGATGCATCAGCAAATCTGGTGATTTACTTCCTTTAGAATGCTGTGAAATTGAAGAAGAGTGAGATGGTAGTCCAGCTGATCTCAAAACTTCTGATACATTAGGTTTAGGATTGTCTCTTCTGTCAGGGAATCTTATTAATGGAGTATGTGGCTTGACTACCTGAACGACCTGCTGGCAGACGCCATCTTGCTGCCCATCATGGACCTGTAATTTTATCTCTGGCTTCTTCCTTCTGTATCCCTCTCCCTTCCTTCGGATTTTCTTTATAGCACTCGTCCTGATCTAATGCACTGTATGTTTTCCTTAGTTATTTTGTTTGGTATCTGTTTCTCCTGAAGGAGCGCAGGGATTTTGCACTGCTTTGTTCACAACTGGATCCCAGCCACAGGGGTAGAGCCTGCCCATAAAATAGGTACTGGATGGGTAAGTGAAGCAGAGGCCCGGCTCCAGCCCCACCTCTCCTTCGAAAAGTCACAGCCACTGTCCTCTCTTCTCAGCCTCTTTCCTGATCCCTCAGCCTCCTCCCTGACCCCAGCCTCCTCCTGACCCCTAGCTGCCTCTCTGGCCCAACGTGATCTTTCCTCTATGATATATATGACCATAGGATGCCCTTTCTGGAAACTCTTTACTGGTCCCCTCTTTTCTTTCTCCTGACTCTGTCTTTCCTGACCTCGTGAACTAAAGATCTAAGACAGTATAGGAGAAGCATCAGATCCATGGCACGCAGTAACTGGTAGTTACTGTCATCTCTGAAGACATGGGCATCCAGGTGGAAGGTACAATGAGGCGGGAGTGGGCAGTTGCATGGTGTAGCAGTGTGTGGAACAGCATGGACCAGCACATAGGAATGGCAGCAGTGTGTCATGAACTGAGAAACCATGGGGAGCTCAGACTTGGCGGCATGGGTGGGAGAATTGGTTGGGTCAGATCCCAAAAGGTATTAACTGCAAAACTGAGGAGCTCTGCCTTATGCTGCAGGCTGTAGGGAACCTCTGTGAGCTCCTTCAGCAAAATCCAACACATTGCCCAGCCCTGATGAGCAGTCACGTGCTACAGTGGGCACTGTGAAATCTGTGTTCTTGTCCCCATCTTACATATAGGAAAACTAAACACAGGAAGGTTGAATAACTCTCCCAAGGTAATCTGCAGCCAAGATTTGACCTGAAATCTTAGTATCTTTTTATCACCTTCAGGTCTAGCACTCATCAAGTGTTTATCTTGCCACAGAGCGACCCCAGTAACCTGGGGGCTGATGATGCCTAACCCCAAGAGCCGTCTTCATTCCCAGAACAGTTTCCCTAGCTCCAAGCCGTGAATCGGGCCTCCACACGGTCTTCGTGGACTTGGAAGTTTAGAAGAGAATTCATAGCACTTTGGAAAACACATTTTCTTTTAAAGAAGAATTTTTTGTTTTCATTTCAAACAGCTCTGGCTGGTGATGAGTGGTGAGGAGAGGTGCCCTGTTTTCCATCCCAACACCTATTTCCAGGTGGGGGCAGGGAGAACTCCAGCCCGAAATGTTATTTCAGAACCTTTCCGGGCCTCGCAGCTCCATTTCCAGGCCACATGCTGCAAAGAAAAGCACGATTTCCCATTACGTCGTGTTGCCCTTTCTGGTTTGAGCACCTTTCAAAGCGGGGAGACCCGGTCTGCTCCAGCACAGCCCCTCCTGTCCCCATAAATAAAGTTGCACTGCTTGCTGTGGGGCTTAAACAAAGAGCCTTGCTGGGTACCTGATGGCCACACTCCTGATAGACGTGCTTGCCAAGAGCAGCAAACCCCGGCTGCACCTCCCAGCCCTTCAAGAGAGAGATAGAAGCTGAGGCCGGCGTGACGCGAGTGCTCCCTGCCCGCTTTCTGCCATCTGAGGCACATTCCAGAGGAAGCGGGCCAGCGGAGTCTTGTCTTCTGACGGGGTGCCGACAGAGATGGATGTCACGCTCCCTGCCAGGGAAGGCCACGTTCAGACACTCCCAGATAGCCAGCTGCCACTTTATTAACAGCAAATATCCCCATCTGAACCAGGCTGGGAAAGAAAATATTTATGCTTGCCTGTCAGGAAGACCTTCATTTTTCTTCCGAGGAAGCCAGCCAGGGTACGGGTCCAGAGCTGGAAGGATGGGACATGTCTGTAGGCCCTTCTGCCGCTCAAGCTTGATGAAGACTCCGGGATATCCTCAGGACAGCTCTGGGCAGGCACGAGGGGCTTCAGGAGGGAGGGAAAGGGGAGCCCAGGAGAGGTGGGGCTCCGTTGAGCTGGACATGCAGGAGTCTGGGTGTGGGTGGGGGTGGGGGTGCTGCAGCTAGAGATCACGTCCAAGTGCACCATTAAATGGTCTCACTATTAATTCAAAACATGTAGCTGGAATAATACAAAAAATGACTTTGTGTTGAGAATAAAATCATCTTGTATTTCAGAAAATGCCGACACTGGAGCAAAACCTTGTTCTTTAGCTGAGTTGATACATGAAAATCAACTTAGGTTATTACTGTATCATGGTCATTCTTTTGAGCAAAAGTTACAAGCCAATTCTTCAATGGCTTCAGGGATGCCTGTGGATCTGCAGCTCTGGGAGACAGCTGTACCAATTATGGTAATTGGGTTATAAGGTGCAAGGCTGAACAAGTCAGGTGGCCCTGGGGAATGGAAGCTTTGGTCTCACGGGCACAGCAGGAGTGCTCCCCCCAGCTTTGAGGGCCGGGATCACTATCCTCCCTACAGAGCATCACACTGCAGTTAAGAGACCTGGGTTCAAATCCTGACTCTGTCATTTAGTGGTTGTGCAACCAACTCCGAGCATGTTATTCAAGAGTTAATCCTTTGGAGAAAATGGAGCCAATAGATGGTCCGTCTTGGGGCTATCTTGAGAATAGGGTAAAGTCTGTAAAACACTTGGCACAGTGATAAGCAGCCGTAATGGTGGGAAGGGCACACATGGCATTACTTTCTACGAGTAAAGCAATAATCGGAATTCATATGTGAATCGATATCTGCAATTGTGTGCAAGTATAATTCCTGGTTCTTTTCTGTACTGGTCTGCTTGGCTGCCATGACAAAATACCACAGACTGGGTAACAAACAGTAGACTTTTATTTTCTCGTAGTTCTGAAGGCTGAGAAATCCAAGGTCAAGGATTTGGTCCCTGGTAAGGGCCCTTTTCTTAGCTTGCACAAGGCCACCTTCTCACTGTGTCTTCACAGGGCAGAGAAAGAGGAAGCGCTCTGGTCTCTCTTCCTTTTCTTATAAGGACACTAATTCCATTCAGAGGACCCACCCTCACGACTCATCTAAACCTAATTACTTCTCAAAGATTCCACCTCCTAAAACCATCACATTGGAAGTTAGGGCTTCAACGTATGTGTAGGAGTGCTGATGCTATCACTCCATCTTTTGCCCTCCATCTTAGTCATGTTTGCTCAATGACCTCTCTTGAGGCTACATGTTCCAGCCCCCTTAGAGATTAATATACATGTCTTAGAAATGCCTGCCAAGGCCAGGATCAGGAGAGGCTTACTTTGGACTCCCATGAATCTGTTATAGATAGTCTTTCCCCATTCTGATGCATAGGTGTTCCACAAGATCTAATTAAAAGTTAACTGTCCAGGGGCGCCTGGGTGGCTCAGTGGGTTAAGCCTCTGCCTTCGGCTCAGGTCATGATCTCAGGGTCCTGGGATCGAGTCCTGCATCGGGCTCTCTGCTCAGTGGGGAGCCTGCTTCCCCCTCTCTCTCTGCCTGCCTCTCTGCCTACTTGTGATCTCTGAGTGTCAAATAAATAAATACAATTTTTAAAAAACGTTTACTGTCCATTTGGTGTACGCTGATCCTTTTAAATGCATGGCAGACCTAATGTGTACATGAGAGCTGAGAGCCAAGCACGGGTTAGAGTCATGGGCTCAGGCTGCAAGAGTGGGTGTATCCATGAGCAGCGTGGGTATACATATGTGTGTATGAGTGAGGGGAGGGCATGACTCCAACCACAGTAGGCAGGTGTCCCTCAGGCCACCCTGGCAGGGCTCCTGCTCCCCCCAGCCCATGGCAGCTGCTGAAGGGACCTGGGTAGAGGGGCTCTGAGGCTTTCTGGGATGGGGCATCTGGTAAGCCTCACTCCTCAGCTGTATGTACTGTGGGCTGTGTTCTACACTGCAGAGGAGCACCGGCCTCTGAGAGCAGTTTCCCTGGCTAGGGGATGTGGAACCTGTCCTTGATGTTGTGGGGGACTTTATTAGCTCATCTTCATTCAGCTTGGGACCCATCTTCATCTATTCAAATGGATCATTTATCTCATTTATAGCCTTCCGAGCTTCTGCCCAAATGACATTTGCTTAGCAATTGGCCTGTTTGAAAAAGCCGATGTATTAGAGCGAAATGCTGCACCGTCTTTCTGAGCTGGCAGTGCAGGGAGACAGACCCATGGGAGAGGATAGGAGGGAGGTGGGGGGCATTCAGGTGGTCAAGGATCCCACGGAAACAGGCAAACACATTATCCACTCCAATGCAGGCAATTTTTTCCCCAGGGTGGCTAATTACCAGGTGGCTGCCTGGGCTTTCTACTTGACTTGCTGAATTAGAATGCTCAGCACAGAGATCTGTGTTTATGCTCAAATTCTGTTGTTCCTCTTCCCCAACCAGGAGAGGAGCTCTGGCTGCTAGCTCTGGAGCCTGGAGGCTGCCCAACTGGCATTTCGGGGGCCTGGACTGAGCGGCTTCTCCATAGAAACTTCTGCCCTCTTTGTGGGGAAAATGACAGGTATGTTAGGGCCAGCACACAGGACGTGTCTGCACACGTATCTCCCCTCTTACATAAACAAAACACAAAGTCTCAGGCACACAAATTTGCCCAGATTCATGGGCCCCCACCCTCGGAGACCCACATATGTGAACAGAGTGGTAGAGGCCCTCATTCGGCACATCCACTCACCAAGTATCCATCAGATCCCCTGAGACCTGTACCCATGGGCCCACATGAAAAACACACGCCTGCACATACATGTGCATACACACACACCTAGACTTACATGCATGCTTCAAAGCACCTTCACAGCCTCCCTGGAACAAGTGTGTAAGAGCACACGGAGAGTGAGGGCAACAGGCAGGATAGAGACAGAGAAACGGTCAAAAAGGATTCTCAGAACCCAGCCTGATTCTCAGTCACGGTCTCAGATCAGGATCGGGTATGACGAGGCTAGATCAGATGAGATACCAGATATCTGATACCAGATTCAGAAATCACATGCAAATCAGAATTGTTCTGTTAGAGTCACCAGTGTCCAGCCTCATATTGGGCTCCTCCAGATCTGGTAAACCATCCGTAAGGTTTCTGATACGGTGGTTGTCAAGAGAGTTGGGAAAGTCTCCCTTGTATAAGGAGCCCAGAACCATTTTATCATTAAAAATAAAAGTAGAATTGAACAGCTCACCGTTGACTATTAGGAGGAAGAATAATTTGG
This sequence comes from Mustela nigripes, assembly GCF_022355385.1. Lineage (NCBI taxonomy): Eukaryota > Metazoa > Chordata > Mammalia > Carnivora > Mustelidae > Mustela > Mustela nigripes. Next base: position 37,282,470 of record NC_081570.1, read on the forward strand.
GCGAGAACTCTAGGATTTTTTAAAGTGATGACTTTTTTGTTTTTAATTTGTTTTTCCGAGAACATGGACTAACTGGGAGCCAGCTTTTTCCTGGCTGACTTCCTTATATTTTCATTAAACAGATAGGAATGGTGACAACAAACACACCTTGTCCAGATTTTGGATCAATCACAGATGTTTCAGACTCACTACCTAAACTGGAAGGTCCTACCCCTTCCTGCTACAGATAGGGAAACTGAGGCCCAGGAAGGGCATCCTGTTGCTCAAAGTCATAGAGCTTTTAGTGATTTCTTTGAGCTAATGTATGGAGAGCACACAGCAGGAGCTCCATAAGTGTTTGCTCTGTTATTAGGATTACTGTTCTATCATTTGTCATTATCATTGCTCTGTTATTAGGATTACTGTTCTATCATTTGTCATTATCATTAGCTGAGCAAGACTAAGAATCCAGATCTTCCTCCCTTCTCAGTTGAGAAGACACTGAGAAGGCAGTAGAATCTGGGCACCCCGCCCAGTCCCATCTTCTCTAATTATGTCCTGATTGATGGACTCCAATCCTTCCACTTCCCAGGGAAAAGGGGTAAAAGAAGGTTGTCTATAGAGTGGACAGGGTGGCAGCAGGACATACTTCCATGGGAAGGGGAGTGGCCTTACTTGATGAGGGGTTTCAAAGCACAGCATCCTACTTCTACCTCTGGGAGAGGAGGGTCTTTAGAGACAAACTTGGATTAGCTTCCGGGGTGATAGATCAATTGCAGGTACCGGGACTGGAGCGCCCTTTCTTCGGCGGCTCCAAGGGGAGTCTCTTCAGGCCAAGGAAAGCTTTGTTCTAACCACTTCTACTGAGCCAGGGTTGCTGGGTGGTCTCAGGGCAGGAGGGCAGAATAAGGGTGGGCAGGGCAAGACGGGGAGTACGGGGTTGAAGACTGGGGGTGGGATGATGAGGGAGGAATCCGCCCATGGGTATGAGGTGGGCTGGTGCAAAGGGAGAGCTGGGGTCAGCCTAGGGAGGTTTGGAGGCACTGGGGGTAGGAGCCACCAGCAGATGCCAGAACTGCAAGGAAGGTCTAGGGAACCAGGTGGGGGTCCTTGAGGGTGTGAGCATAGATGAAGCCCCCTTCCCGCAGACCCTGCCGTCCCAGGTGGCTAGTGGGAGGGGTCTACCACTAGGCCCTGAGCCCCCTACGCTTTCTGTCTGGGGCTCCAGAACATGTGGCCGACACTCCCCCTCCTCCCACCCCCCCCTTCTATCCCCCCCGAAGGACTGCCATTTGGAACGCATTTGCAGACACATGGATTGTTTTTAAGTTAATGCTTTTTAATTCACTCTGTTTCCTAGTTGTCGTTTTTTATTGAAAAGGCGGATTCTGCCGGTGTGTGTTCCTTTGTGGGGGCGGGGGGGGGGGGGTGTGGATTGTGTGTTTTACAGGCCGAGATCCGATGAGAGGCAGAGACAGAGACAAAGGGACAGCGAGACACGGGGGAACGAGTAAACTGGGTCAGAAAGCAAGAGAGACTGGGAGAGGGACTCACTAGAGGCCGGGACCTAGGCACACACGGAACCCTGAAAAGGAAAGAGAGGGACACAAGGCCCTAGAGTCAGGGCGCGTGTGCTGAGAAATCCTGCCGGGGGAGGGGGAGACCCCAGAGGACAACTAAGGTGGGGCTGAGCTCTCTGATTCCCTTCAACGTAGAAAAGGCCGAACTGGCCACCCAGAGAGAGACAGAGGAACGCGCTGGGTGGCAGCCTGGGTACTCAGGACCCGGTACGCAGGACCCGGGTCACCGAGGGCTAGGGATCCTAGATCTGAGAGAAGAGAACCCGGGAGTCAGGGGCGTTAAGCCAGCCCCGGGTCCCCGCAAACCTGTTGCCCAGCCCAGCAAGTGAAGAGTGATGCCCCGGGCCTGCCCACTCCCACTGCCTAGAGCGAGTGCCCTAAGCGCTCTGGGCCCTGGCTCTACCACCTGTAAAGAAGAGTGCCGGGGGACCGCTCAGACGAGAAGTGGCGGCAGGTCTAAACGGCTGCTGGGCCCAGGGAAGTGAGCTCGGTCAGCGACACCTCAGCTGGGCTGTCACAGCAAAAGTCCAGGGGAATGGAGGAATTTTCGGTCGTGCGGCTGCCCCTCCGGGCTCATGCTTATGCAGCGGGAGAAAGCGTGACCGCGAGCTCTTCTTTCCTTCGCAGCTGAGAATCATCTCGTCTCCCCATCCCCCTACCCCTCCTCTCCGCATCTGCGCGGGGTTCCAGCGCACCTCCCCCAGCCTCGTCCTCCAGCGTGCGGGTGTAGACACAGCCTTGGACACACAAAGACGCTCATGTGTCGGCACGTGGTGGTCTCGTAGACACTGGGACACACAGGGGCGCACACAGGCGCCCGACGCAAGGGACCGAGGATTCGGATACAGCTGTCCCCCGGCCCGGGCCGAGGGGCCCCTGCGGAGGGTCAGTGAATCCACGGCGGAGTTCCCCGCGGCAGCGGCTCTCAGGCCCGGAGCCCGCGAACCGAAAGCCTGGATAATAAGAGCTAATTACACGTGCGCAAACAGCCGCAGCGAAGGGCTCGGGAGTGCAGCGGGGCGGGCCACCTCCCCCGGGCTGAGCCCCGCGATCCCGCCCCAGCAGAAGGGCTTGGCCCGCGGAGCTCGGGCTGAGCCTGCGGAAGGGCGCACAGGCGGAGAGCCCGGGCCCGGGAGCCCGCTGAGCCCTCTGCCTTACGCGGGCCGCGAGCACACACACACGGGCGGGAGGGGTCTGGGAAGCCCGCGGCCGGAGGGTCATCGCGGATTAGAAGCCAGGACCAGAACTGGGTCGCAACTCCCATTGGCCTTGGCCGAGCCGTCCCGGGCGTGGTGGGTCGGAGCATTTGGACCCTTGGGCTTCTCTTATCGTCGCGGCCTCCTTCAGAGCATCCCTCTCTGTGGAAGATCCGAGGCGGCTCTCGATACTCTGTCACCCGAGCACAGTGCTCCCAGGGAGTGCCTGCTGGACGAGAAAGGGACAGAGTCTGGTGCTGGCGTCGGGAGACCCTACCCGGATGAGCCACACCACCTCCGAAAGACTGACTTCCCTGAGCCTTCGTTTGCGCGTCCACGAAACGGGAATGCGGCAACAGGCCCGCTTTGACTGAGGGCTTCAGATGCTCAGTCCAGGGGGACCCAGAAAGGCACGAATTCCTCCTGTATGAATGGGGCTAGTTTGCCCTGCTAGCCTGAATCAGCGATCTCATTTCGTAGCTTTAGGAGCCTTTGGCCGACTGTGTTGCAGTGGCTGAGGGGGAGGGAATTATATTTCTATATTTATAGATGCAGCTCAGAGAGGCCAAATGTTTCATTAGAGGTCACACAGCGGGGACAGGCATCTGGTTTTCTGGACTTCACATTTAAAGTTCAGCCTCTGCTCATTCTCCTGCTCCGCTCCTGGGCGCCTCTGGAACCCCAGGCACCTCTGGCTCTCTGCGAAGCTGGGGAGCTGCGAGCCGGTGTGCAGATCGTGAACAGTTGTCGCTGTCTGCGGTCCCGCGGCCCGGGCTCGCGGTGGGCCCATGGCGCCTCCTTGCGCTCATGGCCGGAGGCGCACCCCGTACCTGGACAGGCCGGCCCCGGGCATCTTGCGGGACTCTGGACTCGGGGCATCTGATTCTTCCCCTTCAGTTTGCCCTTGTGCAGGACATGGTTGATGAGCTGCAGGTGACACGAGGTGCTAGAGTGACACGCTTCCTCTACCATACTCATTAAACTGTAAGGCAGGATGCATACCAGGTCCCAGAGTTGGGACGTCATGGTTTTCCCTGCCTTGCCACCTCTCTTGTTCTTTATAGAAGCCCAGGGAGGCTGGCAAGGCAGGAATTGTTATTCCCAGTATACAGATGGGGCAACCAAGGCAGACCCAAGGCCACTCACTGGCCAGTACTGGAGTCAGCAGCACACAGACTGGACCCACCTCCACGGCGCTGGTCGACTTCGTGGTATCTCCGAGGCTGAGAAAAAGGACTTGGAGTCAGACATGTATTCGAATTTCAGTCTCATGAGGGCTGTGGGATCTCAAGCAAACCACAGAAACTCTCTGGGCCTCAGTTATGAATCTAAAAAACAGGGGTGATGACACCTTTCAAGATTGTTGGGGGAGAGGGGGCTTACTAGGGCTGGGGGTGGTGTACAGAGAATGGAGTGGAGTGACCTGTGTCTGCGCCTTCATCAGGGAAGGAGGCAGTTGCGGTGACTGGGAGGGGAAAAGGGTCAGAGGACTGTACCCCTCCTGGGGTCAGTATGAGCCTGCCATCTCAGGGGGCTGGCTACTACTGGGACTTAAGAGCAGCAGCTGGTTGCCTATGTCCACAGCCCTGAAACCCAGTGACCATATCCAGGTCCTTGGGCCTATCATGGGAGGCCGCCTCCTCATTATAGGTGGGGACATACAAGCCCTGAGACACAAGCCATTTCCCTGGGGCCAAACAGGGGGCTCCAGAGACCCAGGGGCAAGGAGACTGCGGCTGTGAGGTCCAGGTCTTGAGGAGAAAATGAAGAAAGGAGGAGGGAGCGGGTAGGGTCGTTGGTCTATAGAGCTAAGACTCAAGAGGGAGGCAGGGTCTCTGGGGCACCTAGTGGGGACACAGTGGAAGGGCTGAGGACGGGAGACATACCAGGGCAGAGTGATGAGAACAGAAAAGAAAGCTGTAAGCCCCTCCATCTGTGCCAGACTGTGGATCTGGGGCAGGAGCCCTCCTTAAGGTGAACCAAAACCCGTTTGGTGAAGGTGAGGTTTCCTGAGCCCTGGCTGGGAGGGCCAGCGCCTGAGTACCAAGTGCAGGGGGGTAGGGCAGCCTGAGCCCAGTGGTTCCCAGACTTCTAGAGTCAGAGTCAGCTGAAGTTGTTGCCCCTCCTTCTGGGGTTTCTGATTGCAAGCAGAATTGACATTTCTAAAAAGTTCCTGGATGATGCTGATGCTGCTGGTCTGTGGACCAAACTTTGAGAATTATCCCTTAACCCCTAATCCCTGAAAGTTCTTACCAGCTCCGCATTTATAGCACATCTATCTGGGTCACTCTGATTCTGATCAGTTTCAGAGAGCATTTCCTGCAATGTAACTGGGCCTTCAAGCCCCTTCTCTGGGTCCCTTCACTCCAGTAGCTCAAAGAAGAATAAGTTCTCCATCTGCCAGCTGGGGCAATCAGGCAGGCTTCCTGGAAGAGGTGGACTGAACTTGAAGGGCTGCTAGAGGGGAGTTAAGGCAACAGCTGGCCCGAGGCAGAAAGGTGGAGATTGAGATAGAGTATGACCCTCTGATGGCTGTGTGTAACATGGCAGGGACTTGGACCCCGCTGTAATCATCCGCTCCCCCCACCCCACCCCTTGATGGGAGGAAGGGGGACTACAATAAGCACTCATATGAATGTACATGAATGTAGTGTTGCCAGTGGGTGTGGCTGGGGGCAGGCCTGGGTGGCTGCAGAGTCCTTTAGATGGTGGCTCCAACAGGAGCGGGGCAGGAGTCGGCTCCGCCGCCGCCCTGCCTGCCTTGGTTTCTCCATCTGAGGAACTCACGTCACGTGTTTGCCGTTTCCCTGACCTTCCCAAGCTGCCAGCAGGATAATATATGGAAATTGCTTTGACCTCCTGAGAAAAGAGGGTCTCCAGGAATAGAAAGTTCAGCCACTAATCCCGTCCCCCCAGACTTCCCACTAATTCCTGCTTCCGATGTCAGCCTGGCAGGTTGAATTTAGCAAAAGAAAGAACAACTTAGAGGGATGATGGTTTTTCTAAGGGCCCCAGTTCTCCAAACACATCCACACACAATACACATGCACACACAGCCTGGTCACAGGCCCACCCTCACGCACAGCCCTTCTCTACTCTGGCATACACACTTGCCTCCCACGGAGCAGTCATAATTGTGGAGAATAATTAGAACTAACATTTGCACAGTGCCCTGCCACTGACAGAGCAGTTCCAGCACACACTCTGACCGAATCCTCACAACAACCCGAGAGGCAGAGATTACTGCTATTATTAACTGAAGCTCAGAGAGGTTAAGTGACTTGCCCAAGGTCACTCAGCTAGTAAGTGACACACGGCTCCGATCTGGGTCTCCTGACTAGAAGTGCTGTCCTCCTTCTGTTGCCTCATGCTCCTGCCTCCGTGCAGTACGTGCATCCCCTTGTTCACTGGTTCATTCATTCATGTGTTCACTCAACAGGTAGTTACAGAGCATCAGTCATGGTCCAGGCTTGTGCTAGGTGCTAGCTGCACCTTCTCGCCTTGCTCTCCTGGAGGATTAACGTGCTGGGCATTTCCCCCCTCTCCATTTTACAGTAGAGGAAATGAGGATGGACTAAGTGACAGAGTTGAGATCTGTTCCCCAGCATGGCTCGAGAGCGCCAGCCTCATGCTGTCCTGCTCCCATGTGCACGAACACCCAGAATCACACACACCCCAGCCTGTGTGCAGTGCAGTGTACTTTCCTAGGCAGGGGCTGGAGCAGCAAGCGCCTGCCCAGGTCCTGCATATCAGAACCCCCAGCCTGTCCCTGTCACCCAGACATTTCAACTGAATAGGCCCAGAAAATCAAGGATAGGATTTTCTCCAAAATGCCATTGGCATCTCTTGGGACAGAGTCACATTTTCCTACTGATTACACAACACCGTAGCATTTACAATAGTCACTCCATCCGTCAATACCAGTTGGAGGTGGTAAGAAATGTCTCCCCCGCTCCCCACCCTATGCTGACCCAGGCTGAGAGCAGAGGCAGAATACAGGGAAGAGGGGACAGGGTCCCTGCCCTTCCCAGAACCCAGAAATAAAAGAGAGATGTGCCCCTTTGGGGGATGGTCTGGAGGTTACTGTCACTAAGACCCATGAACCACAGAGTCGCACAGACTTAGATTTTGATCCAGGCTTTGTGCTCTGCAGCCATGTGATTTGCAAAATTTAATTACTTCTTCTTTAAGAGTCTCAGTTTCCTTATGTGCAAAATGGGGACAATGAAACCTCCATCACAGGGCTACCTGTACAAACTGAAAGGGGCGCTGTTTGCAGGACTGGGGTGAGCAGGAAGAGTTGCAGACTGGTGGACCTGAGCTGAGACATAGTCTCAGACCCCGTCCTGTCCTCTCTTGGAAGGGCAAGCCCGATTTCCAGATGGAATTGCCTGGGGTCTCCTTTGCTCTGTCCTTCAAAAGAGAGTGGAAGTGAAGGCAGGTGACAAAGCGGGTTGACATCTGTCGTGTACCCATCATGCCGGTATGATGCCAGGCATGCTTGGAAGTCTGAATCTAGAGGTCTCTCTTCTCTTGACACTGAGCCTGTGGGTCAGAAGGCACATGAGTCCATGACCTCATCCAGGCCACTCCAGGGAGCAAAGACAGGATAAGACTTTGAAGAACAAGGGGCCTGTGTCACAGGAGCTGTGTGTGTGTGTGTGCACATGTGTGAGTGTGTGTGTCATTGTGGGATGAACATGGTTTCTGAGGGTTGGGTTTCTTGTCTCATTTATTTAGTAAATGTATATTGAGTACCTACTGTGTGCTAAGATTGTTCTAGTTTCCGAGGTTACAACCATGAACAAGGAGGGCAAATTTGCAAACCTCATGGAGGCTGGATTCTAGTTTGGGAGACAGAGTTCATGTACACCAAAAAAAATCATGAATTCTAGCTCTGCTGTGGGTCTTTGAGCAAACCACTTGGCTTCTCTGAGCATGAACATCTCCATTTCCGGTATTACATAATGACTTCTGCCTCCCAGTGCAATTCTGAGAGAATATATATAAACTGAAAATGGGTTGCAAACTGGAAAGCCCCATGCTCATGTGCATTACTCTGGGTGTGTGTAAACATGTGTGCTCGCCAGCACCTGTTTTCTTTGGCTCGGTAAATATAGCACCTGTGGGACTCCGGAACTGGTCCCGAATTCCATAAAACCCACAACCCCTCCCACCAGAAATGAAGGGAGGAAACCACATGTCTCTGATACACTGACTTCGGGTTTGGTTTTGCCTGGAGACAACACACCCTTCAAGTTTCTCTGCTGAGAATGTGTTTCTCGAGCTCTTGCGCAAACAGGTTTCATTTTAAGGAGGGCAGAGGACGTGGAGCTGAACTGGGGAAACACTCCATGACCAGATGCAGAGAAAGCCCAATGAGAGGCATGGACAGAGGAGCTCCTGAGCAAACTGTTATCCTCCGAGTGTTCCTTCCCTATCTCTGGCTTTGGGAAGCCTCGCACTTTGCTGGATGCGAAGAGCCTGGCGCCAGTATCTGAGCTTCTGCACCATAGTGGCTCTCAGGGCAAATCACCCATCTTCGTCCAACCCCTGTCCACACCGCCCAACCCAGCTCAGTCTGGCTCCACCACACACATTCCAAACCTTCCAACTCAGCCCAGTCCAACCCTTCTACCCAACCCCGGCCAACCTCTCCCAATCCACTCATTCCAACCCTTCCCTGCCCAGCTCAGTGGTGGTAGATACTGCAGACTGGCTCGTCCAGCCTGGGTTCCTCTCTCCTTCTAATGCACCCTTCAGTCTCACAGAAGCTGCAGAGCTAAAATCTACATTTCCCGGACTGCCCTATGCTTAGAGGACTGGAGGTGATGAGGGCTTACCAACCGGCATGCACCCATGCAAAGCAATTCATTCGGAAGTGAAGCAAATGGGCAGAAAGGCAGGAAATGAAATATCCATTCAAAACAGTATTTGCAAAAATAACATATGCAAACAGTACGGTGTGCCCTATATCCCTATATCCCTATCATCCAGCTTCAATGATTGTCAACATTTTCTCACTTTTGCTGTTATCTTCCCAAATAATTTCTTTTCATCACATTTTTTTCCCCCTGAAGACAGACCCTGTCTATGCTTTCATCCTGAGGTGTGCATTTCGCTGGTTTGGACATACAGAGGAGCATGTTTCTGGAGCCAGAAGCTCAACGGGTGGCTTCCCGACTTGGCAGATGGCTTCCTGATGGCCTCGAAAAGGAGCAGCTGCCTTGGTGGTCCAGTTCTACAGCATGGCTTTGGGAGATGGTCCCAAAGATGCCTCCTAGAATCTGTTTCTGTAGCTCTTCAAGGATTTCTGTAAACCATTAAAAACCCATTCATACATTTATTTCCGCTTAAACTATCCAGAGTGGATTCTGTCTGTGCAACCTAACCTAACCTAACCTGCCCAAGCCAGTCCATCCCCAAACCATTCCAACTCAACCAAGCCTGTTCAGTCTGGCCTGACCCTGATAAGTAGAGCCTGGCTGAACCCAGCCTTTACTAATATACACCCCCCCACACACTTCTTTCCACCTCAGCCCATCTAGACAACAGGCAACCTATCCTAGTCAGCCTATGCTAACTCTTTTTAATCTAAACAGGTCATTTATTTCCAACTCAATCTGTGTGATCCCATCAAATTCATCCCAACTCAGTCCTTCCTGGTCCTAATCTTACCTATTCAATGACTCTCAACTTAACCCATTCCATGGCAACTGGGCAACATAGCCCTCTACCTCCACATATATTTACTGAATATCTTTTTGGGAGCCACCACGAGGGAGCAGAGCGAACTGGAACTTCCCTACAGATATAAGGCTGCATTCTCTCTTAGCATTTCTATTCTGTCTCTCTTGCCTATTTCTCCCCCCATCGAACACACCTCCTTGTCTGTGTCCATTCCTTTTGGCCACCCAGTGCTCCCACAGTACTTTCTGTGCGTTCAGGCCTCTGGGGAAGCCTCTCTCCATCCCAGTCCTGCTTTCCTGGAGAGGGCCCTTAGAACCTCCACCTCTACAAAGCCTACCCATTGTAGTAGGCAGAATTTCTAAAATGGCTTCCCAAAGGAAGCCTAATCCTGAAATTGGGAATATGATGAAAAATGACTCCTGTGATCACGCTATGTTCTATGGTGCAGTCAACCTTAAGATGGGGCAGTTACCCTGGATTATCTGGGTGGCCCCACTGAAATGACATGAGCCATGAAAAGCAGTGAGCTTTTTCCAGCTGAGGGCAGGACTAGTCAGAGAAATGCAACAGGAGCAGATGTTAGAGGGAACAGGAGCCTGAGAACTTGCCTTGCAGCTGCTGGCTTCACAAATGGGGGAGACCGTGTGAAAACGAATGTGTTTGACTTTAGGAGCTGAAGTCAGCAAGGAGATGGACATGTTGGGCCATACCTGCAAGGATCAAGATTTTGCCAACAACCTGGAAGTACATTCTTCCAGAGCCTCCCCACAAGAACCCAGCCAGCTGACACCTTGATTTTGACCTTGTGAGGTCTTGACCAGAGGACCCAGATGAGTCCATTTGGATTTCCGGTCTACAGTTTGTGGGAATTTGTTACATAGCAAAAGAAAACAAACACGCTCCTCTTACATCTACTCTTTCAGAATTATCATGACTCTTTTCCTCATCAAGCTGAAGAATTAATTATTGTAGAATTGGAGAATAGAATATTGGACACAAATACACCTGGTTCCCATTCTGGTTCAGTCACCTACTGGCCAGGTGACTTTAGCCAAGTTATTTGAGACCCTTCTAGGCAGAACTTTACTCATCAGTCAAACATAAAGATAATGACTTTCTTGGTCAGTTTGCTAGGAGGATTAAGTATAATACACATTCCATGCCTGGCACATAGTAGGATCTAACTCTTTTTTATTTGTTTGGGATAGCAATAAACTCACATGAGCAATCTGTTCATAAATATTAGAGTCAGCAAAGCTGTTATTTTAAAATATTTTATTATTATTTTTGTGTATGTGTGAACTGTTATTTTGTACCACCATCACTAGCAGTAGGACAATTAAAATACAAGACCATCAGCTTAATGGAGAAGAAGAGCCAGTCTGGAGTTTCGGGCACTCTGATGGGGAAGGTCCTCTACAGAGACCACCAGCTCTGCCTGGGTTCCTATTTGGGCCTCGGAGTAGTTAACTGGAAGCACTGGGAGGCCACAGGAGGAAGGATATGCAGAGAAAAGGACCCAGGGTTCAACAGATAAGCAACTCCATTCAGTACTCATGAGATGCCCCGCCTGGCCCACCTGTCTGGATGGGGCAAGGGTGGGAAATAGCTGAGCCCAGCCGAGGCTCTCTTGCCTCAGGGGCTGCGAAGCCAGCAGAACCGTGCTCATTGCGCTGCCTCTTGTGATCATCAAGGTTAATGGAAACCATTTCCCACCCTGCCCCACCAAGTCTGAACTTTACAAGTGACTGGAGAGCATTTAGAACGAGCGCTTTTGCTCTGGAGAAGGATAGGAGGACTGATGCCCATGCCCAGCTGGGCGTCAGAAGTGCTGTGATGACCTGAGCACATGGGGAGGAAGGACCCTGCAGCATCTCCAGGCTCCGCATTCAGGCCCCACCTGGCTTCTGTCCTCTGTCCCCCACTTCCAGCCAACTGTCTTACCCCCACCCCCGCCGTCTCCAGGCTCCTTGCAGAAACCGGGCTCCAGCCAGGGTGCTGGAGGTGGTTTGCACTCCAGAGCCCGTGTAATGATCTCTGTCCAGCTCCACTCTTCAGTGACCTCACTTTGGGAGCTCCAAGTCCAACATGAGTCTTTACTCTGCCGAAATTGGCAGAGGCTGCCCCTGGGGCTCTTACCCTGTCTGAAGCTGGTGTTACACATTCACCAACACAAAGCTTCTAGTTTAGGTGGACTGGAAGGGTTGGGGTTCCCACCCCCTCCTTGGCCTCAGTTCTCTCCTTAGTCAAATTCAGGCTGCCTTCGCTACCTTCTACAGGACCTTCTTTTCTCCCTCTCTCCTCTCTCTTCCTTCCTTCTTTCCTTTTCCCTTCCTTCCTTCTCTTCTTCCCTCCCTCCCTTCCTCTCTTTCTTTCTTTTCTTCTTTTTTCTTTCATTAGACACCAAGAGAAAGAGAGGATGTGCTGATAACAAAATTATTGTTTTTGTGGTAATACTTCAACAACAAAATTCGTGTCATAATAATCACATTGAGGAAGTACTTTCTCTGTGCCAGACTCCATGCTACCATACTTTTTTTTATGTCTTCTGTCTTACTTGTTCAATTGGCCAGTGAGCTAGATGGGGCAGAGAACAACCCCCATCCCCCGCCGCCCAGCTCTGAAATTTGAGTACCCGGATAAAAACCTGGTCGCTACCTCTTTCTAAGCTACTCTGACTAAGGTACTTAATTTCTGTTTCCTGATTTGTAAAATAGGAATGATAATAATAATTTCTATTTAGCGTTGTTATAGTAAGTGAGAAAACCCATGGAAAATGCTTAGGCCAGTGCTAGTCACATGGTAGCACTAAATTCACCTGAAATATCATCATCCTTGTGTCTACAGAGCCCACATAGGCCTGGGCCATGGCAGGTGGCCTATCAGTGTTGGAACAGGGAAAGATAGATAACAGATAATAGAGAGGAATCATTTAAATTTACTTCCCCCAGTCTTCCCATTTACTTTTACTTGCTTATCTCACTCTTTCTCTCTCATAGATACTCTAGAAAGAGTTGGAAACTCATCCATTTTTTCACTCAATACGCCCCAGCCAGGCCTGGGCTGGATGCTCCAGAATGAGGTCTGGGTTTAGCCCATGAGTCATAGAACCCTCTGGACTTCCAGTGGGGGACAGAGAGAGTGGCCAGACCTTCCGGAGGCCACAAGCTTCGCACTTGCTAGAAACAGGGGTAGTGGCAAGTTCACAAGACAGGAAACAACAAAAGTTGGAGAGGTTATGGAGAAAGGGGAACCCTCCTACACCGTTGGTGGGAATGCAATCTGATGCAGCCACTCTGGAAAACAGCATGGAGTTTCCTCAAAACATTACAAATAGAGCTACTCTATGACCCAGCAGTTGCACTACATTTATCCCAAAGATACAGATGTAGTGAAAAGAAGGGCCATATGCACCCCAATGTTCTTAGCAGCAATGTCCACAATAGCCAAACTGTGAAAAGAGCTGAGATGCCCTTCAACAGATGAATGGATAAAGAAGATGTGGTCCATATATACAATGGAACGTTATGTAGCCATCGGAAAGCGTGAATACCCAACTTTTGTGTGAACATGGATGGAACTCATGGAGGAGATTATGCTGACTAAAGTAAGTCAAGCAGAGAGAGTCGATTATCAGATGGTTTCACTTACTTGGGGATCCTAAGGAATAATGTAGAGGACATTCAGAGAAGGAAGGGAAAAACGAAGTGGTAGGGGGAGCAGAGGGAGAGACGAACCATGAGAGACTATGGACTCTGGGAGTCAAACTAAGGGCTTTAGAGGGGAGGGGTGGGAGGATAGGTAAGCCTGGTGATGGATATTAAGGAGGGCATGAATTGCTTGAAGCACTGGGTGTTATATGCAAACAATCAATCATGGAACACTACATCAAAAACTAATGGTATACTGTATGGTGACTAGCATAATAAAAAAAAATTATTAAAAAAAAATGAAACAGGGGTAGCAGCAAGTCGAGAAGTTGGGATGCCCTCCTCCGAGAACTGCCGTGCCCCTTTGCCACCTGACACTGTGGGCCTGAGGGTCAGATGGCCCTTCGTTTGAACCCTGGCTCTGCTGACGTACATTCTTGGGTGGGCTCTCTCGAAGCCACGGTTCCATCCTAAGTCAAAGAGGAGGAAACCATCAGCCATGCTGTGCTTACCGTGTGAGTCTCTGTGTGTGTCCTTCCTCTGGGCCTACTTTGACCTTTGTACTTTAACTGTGTAAGAACTTGCTCCCTCAGTGATTTACCTGGTAGCCCCCCCACCACTGACTGCAGATAAACTGAGGCCCAGAGAGGTGAAGAAACTCCCCAGTTTCTCAGACTTGCCCTTTGTGTGTAGTGGGCAGCAGGACTCCAGCCCAGCTCTGGAGTCCAAGTTCTGCCCAGGGTGTGACCCCCCTCCCCCACCCAGGATGGAAGAGGAGGCCACCCGCTCTGCTCAGCCCAGGCAGGCCCAGTGCTGGGAGGCCTCAACTTCGAGATTCAGCTAATCCCACACAAATAAACCCAGGTGTGGGGTCCAGCCTGGGGTTCGTGGGGATGCCTCTAGGGAGGGACTTGAGTTTCGCTTTGTGTCCAGCTCAGCTGGAGAATAACAGGGTTGGCAGCTGCCTGAAGGTCAAAGAGGTTACATGGTTTGGAGGTTGTGGCTGGAGTGAGATGTGGTTCTCAGAGCCCTCAGCTGGGAAAATTTATGCCCCACCGTATCCTTCTCTCTTCCCCTTGTATCTCCACTCCACTGCCTTAGGAGGGGGCTCTGGGGACCTCCTGAACCTGGCTCCAGACCCCCTCCTCCAGGAAGTCTACCCTGAACTCTCTCGCTCCCACCAAACTCTTCTGCCCCTTCACTCTTTTTTCAGTGAAGCCTTCCTGTATGCCGGGTCCCAGGCCAGGCACTGGTCATGCTGGCATGGATCAAACCCCGTCAGGTAATAGAGCTCTCCGGCAGGTCAGGAGTAACAGACAAAAAGAGGTGATGTCCGTACAACACGGCAAGAGCTAACATGGTGGCTTCTGTTTAGGGAGGGCTTATTACAAGCCACAGGTTTTATATGCATTTTGTCATTGGATTGTCACAGGAAATACAACCCTGCACAGTCGTTATCATTCGGTCTGATGACAGAGGAGACAGGCATTTGGAGAGCTGTCTGCCCGTGTCTCACAGAGGAGGCTGAGCGGCAATCTCTCCAGCACCTGTTCCTGCCCTGTGGGCTCTGGGAAGGAGGGGTTAGGGATGCTCTCTCGTGGAGATGACACCTGGGCTGTGCTTGGAAGTGGCGGGCGTGCTGGGAGGAAGGCGATGGAAGTGGCGGGCGTGCTGGGAGGAAGGCGATGGATCTCGGACTGCTGAGGGGTTCGTAGAAGGTCGGCAGAATTGCCTGTCCGCTCTTTGGGGCCAGGCTTGGTTGATCTGACTGCCTTCTCCTGGGTCTTTTGCTGCCTCATCCTCTTCTCTTGGGCCTTTACCTTTATCCTGCTTCTTATTGTGCTCAACCCCCTTTTCCCGCAAGACTTCACCATGCCCTTGGCTTCAGCGGCCATTTGTCTGATAAGGACATGTCTCTCTCGCTCGGCTAAGAAACCATGTGCCTTACTGCCTACTTGACCTCTTCACTTAAGGGTCTTGAAGGGACCTGAAAACGCAGATGAGGCCCGAACAGAATCCCGTTACAAGGCTCCATCTCTGTGCCTGGCATCAGCAGCCAGCCCATGGTGCATCCCCAGGACAGTCAGCCTGACATGTCCCCAGCCTACCCATCACCAAAGCCTGTCGAGCCACTGTGCACCCACATCGCCTCCCGCAGCTCTCCGCCTTCTTGAGACAACAGCCTCCTCACTGGCGCCCTCTCTGCTGTTGTTCACAGCACCATCCATCCCCAACACTGTCGCCAATGGGCTTCTTTAAAAACACAGCCCGTTCTGTTGTTTGACCTGTGGCTTGCTATTGCTTTCGGGATAAGATTTAGTTCCTTCCCAGGGCGCCCAGGGATCTGCTGACTTCTCCAGGTTTATCTTTCACTGTGGGCCCCATGGGCCCTCTGCACCGACCACAGTGACTCCTTTCTAGTTATCCGAATGGTCCAGACTGCCTCCCACCCAAGAGCCTCCGAATGTGTGATTCTCCTGCTGAGAATGCTGCTTCCGTCACAGCCGGCCCCTGTGGGGTGAGTTCCCAGGTTCCGGCAGATATCATCTCTGCTGGGCCCTCCTCAGGGAAGCGTCCCCCACCTTCAGAGAACATTGCCTTGGCCTGTTAAGTGCGCTCATTGTCCCCTGAGCTTTTCCTTGGTTGCGCTTATCCATGTGTAATCACATATTAGAGTAAAAACATTGTTCCGCCATGACACGCGATCGTGTAGGTCGCTCGCCCCTGTGCCTGTCCCCAGCACCTAGCATAAGAACTATTTCCTTAGGGATGTCTGGGTGGCTCAGTGGGTTAAGCTGTTGCCTTCGGCTCAGGTCATGACCCCAGGGTCCTGGGATTGAGTCCCGCATCAGGCTCCTTGCTCAGCAGGGAGCCTGCCTCTCTCTCCACCTCTGCCTGCCTCTCTGCCTGCATTTGTGCTTTCTCTCTCTCTCTTTCTGACAAATAAATAAATAAGGTTTTTTTTGTTTGTTTGTTTTTTAAAGAACCATTTCCTTAGTGATGTCGCCTTTCTTTTTGGTCATGTTCTCTCCCCTATTAGACTGCTGGTTCCTCTGTGGAAGGGCCTTGTGTGGTTCACCCCTGTCCTGCCCACAGTGCCCAGCCCAGCCCAGGCTGTGGGCCAGGACCTGCCAGGGCAGGCCCCCAGGATCTGGTCTGGTTTGGGGGTGGTGACCGTGGGTGCAGGCTGAGGCTGAGATGATCAGGGAGGTGCTCACGGCCTCTGGGTACAGCCCTGCATCTGTAACTGACCCCTTTGAGCTCAGGGAGTGGACACACTAGGCCTTCCCACTGGCTTACTGGGTTGGGTCAAGAGCTCTCTGGACTTTAAATTACTCAGGGGATGGGTTGTTCTTCATCCTAAGATTCCAAACTGATAAGCAGCATGGTGCTGGTGGGAAAGAGGTGGGGGGTGTCAAGGCCCATTTACAGAAACCTCAGGAGAGAGCAGAATGATTTTGAGGCTCTGGGAGATGTGCGGACTCAGAGTCCAAGGGGCTTCTACCCCTGTTCCCACGGCACATGGGGGATCCCTTCCCCAGTAGACCTCCCCTTCCACTCCTCACTCCTGCACGACTGCTGGCACTCACCCAGACACCTCCAAGTTCACTTTAGGACAGAGAATGTCACATCTGGTTAAAAGGGCAGTGGCAGGGACGGATGGGGAATTTGGCCTCCCAGAGAGGTATGCACTGCTGGTGATGTGCCTTGATTTTTATCTCAGGTAACCGGCTTAACACTTTTGTTTTACAGTTGGGTAAACTGAGGCCCAGAGAGGGGAATTGTTCCTTTAGGGTCACGAAGCCAAGTGATGAGGGCAGAGCTGGGACTGACCGTCTAAGCCATGCTCAGGAAGATGCTGGTTGGTAAGTCAGGCGTGTTGGTGCAAGGGCAGGTATGCTGGACAGAGACCCGGGGCCGAGAATCAGGAACCCCGGTTCTGGATCCATGGACTCAAGCTTGTGAGTGGGCAAGTCACTCTGCTTCTCTGGGCCCTGATGGGAGAAGAGCAAAGGATCATGATGAGATGAGAGCGTTGGTGGTGAACTCTCAGCTCCCAGAGCTCTGATTTTGGGTGTGGTGGGCCCTCCTCTGTGGGGCACGGCCTTGCGGTGTTGGATGGAGCTCAGGGCCAAGCCCCTTCCCTGCAGGTTCACACATTGGTCATTCATTTACCAGGGCGGAGGTACCATGGGGAGAGGCCTGGGGCTCTTAGATCTTATCTAATCAAGATAGTGGCGGCTGGGCTGGGGTGTTGGAGTGAGTGGTGGAAGAAAGGGGGCCATTCCCCTTCTTTGAAGGCCACCTGCTTCCCTGACTCCTCAGAAGCTTTGGTCAGGTCCTTCTGGACAAAGCTGGTATTTGGGGCAGGCTGATCGTTCATGGAGGGTCAGCCACGTGTGCCACATGCCCTAATGCCCACCTCAGCAAACCCCCCCGGACCCACCGCATCACCTTTCTGCTCAGCGCCCAGCAGTCCATGTGGCTTGGTGTTCTGCTAAGGGACCGCGCCACGAGTCTTGTCCAGGGAGAACAGGTTACACATTTCCCAGTGGGGAGACTGGGTCTCTTTCCCCTCCCACCCCCTCCCCACACATGACCCTGTCATACTCACTGGTTCGGCTGCCATCTGGAACCAGAGCCCCCTTCAGTAGGACACACACCACAGGCAGCCAGCGCCCATGCCCCAGCCTCTCTCGGGTTTAGTCCCCGCTCTGATGCTCATTTGCGGAACTGCCTTTCCCTCTCAGAGCCTCTGCGCTCAGCGGCAAGGTGGGAGATAAAACAGGAGCTGGAAAGAGATCAACAGACTGGACCTCACCACCCTGGTGGGTTCACACAACTTTCCCTTCACCCCCTACCTGCTGTGGAGCTGGCCTTTTAGGTCACCTGTCCCCAGAGGGCCAGCAGCAGCAGGGTGCCTTGGGGGAGAGTATGGTTTGAGTCTCAGTCCTCCACATGCTGACTTGGAGGTTCTGGGCAGGTGGCTTCCCTTCTCTATGCCTCAGTTTCCTCATTTGTAAAAAGTAGAGAAAAGAATAGGTGTGAGGATAAATGTGATTCATCATGCCGCCCAGGGCACTTTCAGGCATTCATTAAATATGCTCTCTGACCACCAGCCTCACTGTGAAGGTGGGGGTGACAGATGAGGAGAGGAGGGACCAGGTGTGTCCCAGGGGAAGCTGCAGAGCCCCAGGGGATTTCCAGCAGGGAACTGTCCAGATTTACTCTGACCTACTGCTGGGCACCTGTCCCGGGCACACCTGGGCACAGCCACACCGAGTCCATGCACACAGCCACAAAGCCAGTGTGAACACATCCCTGCGGGGCCAGATCAAGGCTCTCCCTGTCCCACTTGTTTCTAAGATGAGCCTGGGGCTGAGGGGCAAGGATGGTGTCCCAGGTGGACAGGGCAGGGGCAGAACCAGAGCTGCACGGAGCTCCAGTGGTCCAGGGGCAGCAGGGACAGGGGGGAACCTTGAGGGTGCACACCACTCTGGCACCCCGCAAGCAGATCACATATTCAAAGGGGTTCCTGGGGAGCAAAGGCCTGGCACAGAGACACTCTGCAACCTCTGGGAGCGCAGGGAAGCCCTCAGAGGGTCCCACGGTAAGCCGCCAGCGCGCCTCACCTGGGGCCCAACCACCCCGCACAGCCGGCCTGCCCTCCCCGCCTCCCGCCGGCCAGTGCGGGGGTTCCTCGGCCTCCCGCTTAACCTGGGCGCGTGGGGCCGGCGGGGCCCGGGCCATTATGCGGGCGCATGGCCGGCCGCGCCGGGGCGCAGAGCAAACTTAACCTTCATTTGGGAGCGCCCGGCGGCCGGAGCGCGCGGCGCAGCCATCGATCGCGGCTAATGGCCTCGTCTAAATGCGGAGCCGCTGCCTCCGCCCCCCGGGTCAGGGCGCCCCCCGCCCTCGGCCCGCGCTCCGTGCAAAATGGTGTTTACCAAAGTCAATATTGGCCGTGGCGCCCGCCCGGGGCGCAGGGGAGCCCCCGCTGGCCTCCCGGAACCCGGGGCCGCATCCGGACTGCCAAGGCCTCGTCCTTGCTGTCCAACTGCCCTGGGTCTGAGGAGGGGCCTCGCCCAAGGTGGCCCAGGGCGGGCGTCTCGGGCGCTGGAACCTCTGGGCAGCGCCTGGGGTAGAAAGAGAAGCAGGGGGTCTGACCTGGGAATCCCTCAGGTTGACTCCCGGCTCTCTCTATAAATTTGGGCGGGTCCTTTCACCTTTCTGAGCCCTTAGTGTTGGCACTTTTAAACGCTTCCCCCCGCAAGGGTTGTCAAAAGGATCACAATGGAGCCAGTGCGAGGCAGTGCCCAGCACAGAACTGACTCGCAGGGGCATTTGCCCAGTGGCTGGGCTCGTCCGAGGTAGTGAGGTGTCTGCTTCGCCCGTTTCCTTCCTCCCGTGCCTGTTTCAGCTTACGGACCAGCACCTCTGGAAGGTTCACCTGTATCCTGGCCTCACCACGGATGAATCTGAGACAAATGCTTGACTCCTTAGATTCTCTGCTTTGTCTCCTGTCAACGTGGCAATAATAATCCTTGCCCTCTCGGACCAAGCACTGAAGACCACAGGGCTCGCAGACAGCCCAGAAACTGGGAACATGTGGCCGCGGTGGGGTATGGCTCCCCGGCTACCGTCACACCTTTCCAGCCTGCTGCCATTAAGCGCTCGTATGGCATCTTATTAAGCTCTTTGGACAAAAACCCACCTCCTTGCTCAGGTCCCCTTGCATTCTTGCACTGTTGATCTTCGGACTGATAAGAAAAACATCGTAATTGCAATTTTTCCTCCCTCCTTTCACTCTGTTCCCATCAGAGAAAGGAATTTTTAAGTGAGAGCCCCAGAGAAGGCTTAGGGACTGGTGCCACCTCCGAGCTTTGGCTGAGCAGGTTTACCCAGGGACCAGTAACCCGAGCCCGCCATCTGGTGGCCACAGCGAGGCCTACATCCCTGCTCCTAGAATGGGGGCTGGAAGAGCCCTCCTTCCTGGGAATTTAGACTCACGTTCAACCTCAGAAGAGTCACAGATTTAAAATCACAAGATGGTATGCTCTTAGGGCTGGAGAATTTTAAATTCTTGAGTATTGTGTGCATGGAATTTTAGAACAGTACTAACAACTCCCAGAGAGGTTTCTCTGCGCCAGAATTGCAGTAAGTTCTTGGTAGAGGCTCCTTCTTGTAATCCTCTCCACGACATCATCACATGGCAACAGTTGTGTCCCCATTATATGGGTGAGAAAACTGAGATTTCTGTTAAACAGTTTGTCTAAAATCACACTATGGTCATCAGTGGGTGAAAATGCAAACCCCAGGTCTCTGGGCTCCATGTCCGCAGAGTCTTAAGATAGTTTAAGATTTCATAGTCTTAGTGTCATAGAATCGTAGGGTATTAGGATCTTAGAATTGGAGAATCTTAAGATGTTGGAATCATGAAATCCTAGGAAGAGGGCGTCTTAGACTTGCAGACTGGTGAACTGTGCAGGGTGAGGAATGGGAGGGACTTTCGTATGGTGGGGGGGGGGGGGTTCCTGGGGGGGGGCAGGCTGCTGGCTGGTTGGGCAGGACAGGGTGGGAAGTGTGAGCTTTCTATCTCCTGACCCAGCATTCTTTTCACCTCGGGTTTCTCAATCAAGGCTTTCCCAATCATGTTCTTTTATAGCACTGCAATAAAGCTGTGGACTTTTGCTCCAGAAAGCACATAAAATATCCCATTATTTGCCTCTTAACCCAGGCTTCTGTTTTACATCCTAAGTCTAAAGTGTAAGCCTCATAAAAGGTAATCATCTAAGGCCTGTTCAAAGAGAAGCCATAAAGTGGCCATTTAGCCTGATCAGCCTTCATTGTGCTCCCACGAGCACCCAACCAGTGGAAAGAAGCCTGTGCCCCATCGCGAGGATAGGGGAGCACAAACCTTCATCCCTGATAATGTGCTGATTAAGTTCCCTTTGGGAAGGAGTGCGCAGATGCTGAGAAACATAAATGTCACCGGGGATGCCATTTCGTGGCTAGATGCGTCAAGGGGAGAGGCCAGGGTGGGTCACGAAGGAGTGAAAGCAAAAGAGGGATGTGCGTGTGTGTGTGTGTGTGTGTGTGTGTATGTGTGCGTGCGTGCTGCCGATTGCTAGGTAGTTGGTATATACTGGACACTGTGCTGTGTATGTGATGCACGTGATCACACTAATCCTCACCATCATTTTCTGAGGTGGATATATGAGCAAACCAAGGCTCAGAGAGGTTGACTGGTTTACCCAAAGTCATACAGCTATTCAGTTCTGGAGGTGACTTAGACTAAGATCTTTCTGATTTCAAAGCCTTTGCTTTTAATCACTGTGTCACATTGCTCTGGGCTTGGGCCTTAAATGACCACAGTGGCCAT
Organism: Mustela nigripes; assembly: GCF_022355385.1. Taxonomy (NCBI): domain Eukaryota; kingdom Metazoa; phylum Chordata; class Mammalia; order Carnivora; family Mustelidae; genus Mustela; species Mustela nigripes. The sequence continues at coordinate 37,303,948 of NC_081570.1, forward strand.
TTGAAGAACGGAGGTCAGAAGGGTTCTGTGGATACCCAAGCCCGGAAGGCGAGAGGCAGTTCGGCTGCACTCGAAAACGCCATTCCTCCCGGAGGTGGCCTCACCCTGCTCTCTCCAGTCATGCTTAGCTTCCCTGGCTCCAAGCTGATCAAGAAAACAGGTCTTCTTCTAGGCCTGGCTACCCAGAATTCAGCTCTATCCTTAGGCTGTCTTGGTTGGGTCTGCGCAGCCCAGGCTCCCATGAGCCGCTCTCGGGGGATGCCCTGATCTTTCTCCTGAACCTCCTTGCTAGAAGGAAGGCTGTCTCCTCTCTCCCCCACGCACCCCCAACTGTCTCCGTGGCCCATCCAAGCAGATTAGAGCCCAGGGTTGGGCCCTGCTGCCCCTCTATCAGGAATCTGTCACCATCTTCCAGAAAGCACGTGTTGCAGGCTCTGTCTGTGACTGTGGGGACTCCTGGCAGGAGGCGGTTCCTGTCTCCACTCTTTCCCTTGTAAGCAAAAGGTCACCTGCCCACCTTCCTCCCTCATCACCCCGCCACCATTTCCCTAAGTCTCAGCCTCATTCAGGCCTCGTTATTTCATACCTAGGACAGGGAACGGGTCTCCTCACTGGTGTCCTGGGCTTCACTGTCCCCTCTTTTATCCCACACAAATGTGGGTGGTGCCCAGCTGAGACCCCTCCCATTGTGCTCAGAACACCTTCCAGCCCCTTTCGGGGGTGAAAAACCTCCTCACCTACATCTATCGACCTCTTCAGGTTTCCCTGTCTTCTGGTTCTTTTGCAGGTAGGCTGTGGGCTGAGCTCGAATCTTAGCCTCACTGTGAGCAGAATGATCTTGGTCAAGTTACTCAACCTGTAAATCCATAAAGTGAGGATGATAACAGAAGCTTCTTTGTAGTGTCGCTGCAAAGATTCCATAACCAACATGCCCCCCCCCCCCCCGCTGCCACACACACACAAAAGTAAAATGCTTTTAACATTGCCTGGCACAGAGCGAATGTTCCGTGAAGACACAAGGTTAACTATCATTACCATCCTGTCCATCACGTGATACCAGAACCCTTCTCCATCAAACAACAAGTCATTCTCTCGACTCCCCCAGCTGTTTCACAGCCTCCTGGATATTTAGTGGTCAAGGCAGATTCTAAATAGCTACAGGTTCTTTGGTCCTACTTCTTTGAAGAAATGGCATTTGCATTCCCTCTTCTTCGATGTGGCCATGTGGCTTAGGCTATGACTGCTTTGACCAAGAGGAAAGAGGGATGCTGTTCCCGTGCCCCTCCCCCCCCCCGCCTTTAGAGAAACAGATGGGTTCCACTTTTGTCTTGGGGAGTCTTGCCCTGCCCTGTGGTAAATTCGACTAGCCTGTTGGAGAGGTCATGTAAGGAGACCCTGGGACTTCATGAAGGAGTCTAGCCAAGCCAGATCTCCAGCCATGCCTACTAAGATACTGGGCATCCAAGTGAATGTATCTTGGATCCTCTGTCCCAGCTGAGGCACCAGACAAAAACTAAGTGGCTCGGTTGACACTCTGTGGAGTAGAAGACTGGCCCTGCCAGGCCCTGCCTACACTCCTGACCCATGAAATCAAAGAGATGTAACAAAATAATTGTCAGTTTAAGTCAATAAGAGTTTAGGGACAATTTGTACATAGCAATAGGAAACCAAATCGGTGACCAAGGGGTGTTTGAGTTTGCAGAGAAAGACCCTCTAATACTGGTATTTAAAAATATTTTGAAGTATATTACTAAATTCGTAACATCTAATAATAAGATGTTAAAACAGTTTTCTCAGTTATTTAAACATTATATGTAAGTTTAAATAAACATACCGTTTTGCATAAACTTTAAGTATAAATATTATAATGTGCTTTGAATCCTCCAAAGTCATGAAAAAAACAAGTAAAACATACACAAAACAGAATCATTAAAATTCAAGACTATGTTGACATTTACACTTATCCTGGGAGCATCTATTTGGTGTTTAGGTTATTTCTTCATGACTTTTATACTTAACTTTATACCTTCTTAGTTTTTTTGGATTTTTTTTTTTTTTTTTTTTTTTTTAAGATACTCAGCTCGGGTCACAAGAACTTTCCAAATTGAAAAGAAAAGTTAGAGTGACTCACATTAAGATCTGGGTTATAATCATGTGGTTCTTGGTTGGGCATGGGATGTGATTGTCTCTCTCAAGGTCATTGAACAAAAGCTGCTGATCAACAGACTGAGTTTTTTATTTGTTCGTGTGTTTGTTTTGCTTAATCTCACATTGTTACATCAGTAAAATTTGTAGGTGCAGGACTTTCACACTATTGTTAGTTTTATTGGCGCTGGGGGTATCTCCCCCCAAATTTTATACATTGCCAATTTTACCTGGTCAGTGTTATATAACCTGTTGTCTTGACATTGTGACATGTGGCTCTGATCCAGGAGCATTACTTCTAGAAACCTTCTATTATCTTACAATTAGTGAGTCATCTAGGGATTTGAATGGAGATGAGAGATTGGGGCTGCGTGAATTTTCTTCTCTCTGAGACATCCACCTGCTCCATCACCATGGGACACCCAACGGAAGGCCCTCTCTATTCAGTTACATAATAAAAAGGAATTTACCTTGACCTTTTACACTTATCGTTTAATGACAACCACCTTTTTGCATGCTTTGTATTTACTTTTTTTTTTTAAGTGTCACAAATTTGTACCCTTTCACTAACTTACTTTGTTCTAATAAACCATATGTTTTTCTTCCCCTCCTCCTTGTCTTCCTTCCTTTTGATATTAGATGATCAGAACTTTGCCAGTGGAAGGTGCTCTAAACTGCCCCCCCCCTTAATACACTGATATCTTGTAAGCTACTCTTGTTTTCTGGGAACAGCTGGATGCCCCATATCCATCTGTATTCATCTGTATTTTTCTTTTTTCCTCCAGGACATAGAACCACCTGTCCTCTGAAACACACTGATTCTTTTCCTGGAGAGTGCTGCTGTGGGCACTCAATGGGAAGACACAGTCTTGGTGCTGTGACTCTAGCTTTTCTGATTGGGTCTTATGTGATGCTCCCACATAGGGACTGGAGGTAGTCATGCTTCAGACCCACAGTGCTCTTCTGGGATGTGCTCTTGGCCTTGGGAGGTGGCAGACACTGCACTCTCCTCTACCACGCTGTCCCAGCCTCTCCTTAATTTCTCCAGAAGAGCCAACATAGTTTAGGTCTTTTGATTGGAAGGTTCAGGAACAAGGGAGGGGCTTTTATTAGAAAATATACCATCTATACTGCTTGTGGCTTCCTCCAGAGCCCTAACACCTACCTCCACTCTAAGATCTCTCTCAGAGCATTTTCTGCTCCCTCCCAGCCTGTCCCTATAGGGGACACCCCCCACCCCCTTCCCTTGTCAGGAATCCACAGAAGATATCTCCATTAGAATTTCAGGCCAACCTCCAGAAGGACTGATGAGAAGGGGTTTCCTGTCATTCCCAGGGAGCGTTCGCTCTTGACAGTATCAGGATCCACAGCTGCCTGGAGGGTGGGCAACAGGAATGTTACTTCCTGACCCTTATTCACAAAAATGGGGCCCTGTTCTAAGTGCCCCAATGATTATTACACCAGAAAACAACAACTGAATATGAATTGACACATTCCCAGAGTCCAGATCATGTAGCTTAAGTGGACCATGGAAGACATCCAGAATTGGCTTCATTGTGAGCTCTGTCCAGTCTGGCCCAGTTAGTTGTTACCAGAGACCCTTCAAGTACCATGCTTGGGCATCTTTTTAGGTTCCTGGCTTAGATCATCAGGTGTACTAATAAAAAATTGCACACATACATAAAGCACAAGGAAGTCTAACTCCTAAAGAGCAAAGAAATATTTACCACTTTTCCTTTTTTCTAAAAATTTAATTTATTCTTTATTTTTATTTTTTTTTTTAGAAGAGATGGAGAGGGGGGTGGGCAGGGATGGGGCAAAGGGAGAGGGAGAGACAACCCCAATCAGACTCTGCCCATCCCAACGCAGGGTTCCACCTCACGACCCTGAGATCAGAAAAGAGATGATGACCTGAGCTGAAATCAAAAGTTGGAAGCTTCTCCGACTGAGCCCCCCAGGCATCCGCCTTTTTGTTTCTTTAAAAGGACGAAATCTACAGGAATACAGCACTCCCCACCATTCCATGTGTCAATTTACATGATCAAATATCTGCTAAGCAGCTGTTCCAAAGTTTCTCCCCACTAGGAACTGGAGAGGGCTTGATTTGTAAGATGTTAATAAATGGCCAGTTCTAGCACATTTCCAAAATAAATGGATATCCTTTCCCCCAAAAATCATACATAGATTTAAAAAATGTAATGCATTCTTGGGACTCAACTTCAGAATGACAAAGGATGTACAGTGAAAAGTCTCCCTCCCACCCGCCGCCCGCTTCCCCAGGATCCAGGGGATCAATCTCTTATACCCCTTTCCCTTTTCATAAAAATGTATATTTTATGCATTTGCAAATAAGTGTGCATATATGGTCTTCATCCATCCCTTTAAGAAGACATGAATGAGAGCACACTATACATGTTCTGCACCTCACTTTTCCCCCCTAACAGTGCATCTTGCAGAGGATACTGCAGCACCTTATAAAAATACTCTTATTCTTTTCCCAGAGTGTGTTTAGCCATATCAGCTGTTGATGAACACTTAGTTTCTAATTCTCTGTTACAAATGATGCTACATTTAACAGTTTCTGTGCATGCATCACATTTAATTGGATCTGCAGCATCACCTCAGAGAGGTGGAGACTCAGGGCACCAGCCTGTGGACTTCGACATCGCCAAAGTGCCACCCAAGGGAGTCAAACCAGTTTTCCATGGGAGCCGTTGGCTTCTGGGTTTGTATCCTTGCCAACAGAGTATATCATCATGATCCATCTGGTAGGCGAGATAAAGGATCTTAGAAAGTCTTTTATTACAATTTGGAGCATCTTTCCATATGTTTAAGAGCTATTTATATTTCTTTTTCTCTCAATTATTTGTTTTATATCCTTTGCTCATTTTGGAGAGTAGGGTGGAGTGTTAATTTCTTTAATTGTTTTTCCACACTTAGATTTTAAAGGGAATGTACTTTTGCCTGTGATATGAGTTGAAACTATTTTTCTCATGCCCATTATTTATCCTTCATTATATTATGAATGATTTTGCATGCTTACTTTCCCATATGAATTTTAGAGTGTGTATAATTCTGCACCCACCCCCCAAATTCTATTGATATTTCTATTGAGTGTTCTTGCCATGGATAAAATTTGTATTTTTGTAGAGTCAAATTACTCAGTTTCCTTCGTTGTGGCTTCTCAGTTTTATCATAATTAGGCCATCACCTGCCATGAGACTAGAACATTATTTTCTTTCTATGCTTCTTATAGTACTTTTAGTTTTTATATTTAAATCTTTGCTCCATTTAGAATTTATTTGGATGTTGTCTCCTGTGTCTACCTTGCTCCTCTCAATAGACCTGTGGCAGGCATGGTGGCTGAGATGGTCCCTGCCACAAAGATTCAACCTACCACGTATGTTCCCAGCTGCTAAACGCTCAGGAGATGTTGGCTGAGCCCATGCCAATGGACAGACTGACTCATGTTTCTTGACCTTAAATCAGGTGGGTCTCAGAAGATCTCAGAACTCTCTGTGGAGATGAGATAGTCTAGAGATTCTCCAGTCTCTGATGAAGAGTCTCGTAGACTATTCGAGCTTTTATCCAGGTATTCCTAATTTTTAAATTTTTTTCTCTTAGATTATTTTGGTAATTGGGGGTTAATTCTAATAGTTCATTGTAAATAAAAACAAAACTCTTTACAAATATTTAAGGAAACAGACAAAAGGAAAAAAAGGATCTTTGAGTCTTGTAATCTCTCCCCACTTAAAATTTTATTTTGTATGATTGAAATAATAACTCCTATTTAACCTGTTTTCTACCCCACAATAGCTTACAGGTGTGTCCCCACGTTATGATAAAGCATTGGTTTGCGTTATTTTTGGTGGCTGTGTACTATTCAAACAGGATGTGCCCTACCTTACTTAAACAGTTTTCTGTTGTTGAGCAGGAAGTTTGTTTCTACGCATTTGCCATTATGTGCAATCTTGACCAAGAATCCTATGCATAAATCTCTGTACACATCATGGAATGACTGAAACAGTTTGAAAGGCACTTGGTGCAAACTTCCAGAGTGAAACCTGTGGTTTTAGAGATAGAGCAACTGGGGCTAAGACTAAGCAGAAGATTTGCTTCCGTCCATGCTGTTTTCTTAGTAGCTCTGTAAGTTCCTCTTGAAGAGGAGCCCTGCATGGGTTCTTAAATGCTGTTATTACTCATGGACTATTTGATGTATTGTAGTATTAACTGTTATTACAGCTAATGTTGAATTGTGAGCCACAGAGCTAGAAAGAGGAGGGGGAAAGACAGCAGGACCAAATGTTAGAGGACGATCCCACCTTGACCCACATTTATGGCCCTCTCTGTATGCTGTAGTTGTCTGTTTTAAAGTCTCCACTAGACACTTAGAGGGTTGCAGAGATGGTGAGGTCTCAAAGCCAGGAAGACAAGGGCTGAGGACGTAGAGATGTGCCAGAACAAAGGGGAGAGCTGGGCTGGGTTGGGCTGGACAGCGGTCAACTGCTCTAGGGTTGGTCCATCTCAGAGATGGACTCTAGGTGGCGCTGTAGCTGCAAAAGTTTTGGGCTGAGAAATTTTGGCAAAGCTGTCAGGACTCCAGAAGGGAGAAAGGAAGTCCGAGAAGCAAAAAGGGAGGAGGGATAGTGCAGTGGAGGGAAGGAGAGTGGGGGACAGGGGGGTGGACGGAGTTGGGGAGATAGAGAGAGAGAGAGAAAGAGGGAGAACAATAATAGAAGGAGAGAACTGGGAAAGAGATGCCCCAGCCTGTGCTTGGTCCAGATAGCTGAGAACTCATTCATTTGTGCAATAGGCACGGACCCACACTCAACCTCTGCCTGGTCTGGGGATAAACTGAGGCTGAGCCCAAGGTCCTGTTGTATATGAAAAGTGAGAATGACCAACATTAATCAGGCCACATGTGAGTAAATAGTGGCATGGGCGCCTTGGGCCCTGAGGAAAGGTACAAGGACTTAAGAAGGCCCGTGATGGAATAAGTGACCTGGTTTGCAGGGAGAGGAGGACCACGAGCAGTGACTGCCCAGGGGAAGGTACCAGATATTGAAGGTGGCCAAGACTGAACAAGGGAAGAAAGGAGAGGGAGGGAATTTCTGGGCAGAGAAGACGCGTGCACAGGCTTGTGGTCAGAGGAGATGGTATATTTGAGGGACTGAGAGGAGAATCAGGGAGAGGGAGACAGTAGGGGACGGTGTGGGCAAGGAGGCTGGAGAGAGGATGGGCCCAGGCCATACGGCACCTTATGCACAACAGAGATTTTGGTCTTTATCCTTAGAGCATGAAAAGGGGCTGAAGGGTATAATGCAGGGTAGGCGACTTGCTCACAGTTGTTTCTAGAGATCTCTCAGGTTCAAGTGTGGAAGGGGCCTGAGTGGCTGTGAGGACCCAGGGAGGCTGGCTGGGAGGCTCTGCAGGAACCAACAGAGTTGTTTCAGCTAGGGAGTGCCACAGAAACGTGCAAGTCCCAAACACTGAAGGCTCAAGTGGGCAGAACATGGTCAGCAGGGAACATGAGCCATTCCTACCGCTAGACTCCTGGTGTTGGCCCTTGGAAGGAAATTGCCGCCATCACTGAGACAGTGAATCCTTGAAGATGACCAGGTTTGGGGAAGAAGGTCATGAACTTGGTTTTGGACATATCTGTAGGGACAACCGTTCTCTCTTCCTGGTGCTTCTACCTTGGCTGATGGAATAGGCACTCCCACGCTTGTCAAGATGAGAAGCTTCCTCTTTTTCTGCGTCCCCTCTAAGGAAGGAAAAGAACTTATCAGTGAGACTGCAGGGACCAAGTGTGACCCTGCCACCTTCTCTCTCTTGTTGAGCTCTACCTGCCTGAGGAGCGAGATGTTCTGCTCACCTCCCATTTTCATGTGGAGCATACATGGGCGGGGTGTGTGTGAGTATGAAGGGTGGTGTAATCTTTAAGATTTTCTACAGAGAATTTCATGTTGTCCATAATCAGAGATAATTTTACTTCTTCCTTTCTAGTTTGGATGCCTTTTATTTTATTTTATTTTATTTTATTTTATCTTATTTTATTTTATTTATTGTTTTGCTTAATGGCTCTAGCTAGGACTTTTAGTACTATGTTGAATAGGAATGCCAAAACTGGACATCCTTATCTTATGCCTGATCTTAGAGGAAAAGCGTTCAGTCTCTCACTGAGTGCAATGTTAGCTATGCGTGTTCTGTATATGGTCTTTGTTTTGATGAGGCACTTTCCTTCTCTTCCTAGTTTGTTGAGTGGTTGTTTTTCCATTTTGCATGCCCCCTGCTCCCTACTCTGGCAACACTGATGTGTTCTCTGTACTTATGATCTCAGGGTTTTTTTTTTTTTTTTTTTTTTTAAGATTTCACATATAAATGATATCATACAGTGTTTCTCTTTCTCTGTCTGAGTGATCTCACTTAGCATAATGCCCTCTGGGCCCGTCCATGTTGTTAAAAGGCAGGATTGCCTTCCTTTTAATGGCTGAAATATACATACATACACCACATTTTCTTTATCTGTTTATCCGCTGATGGACACTTAGGTTGTTCCCATGTCTTGGTTCTTGTAAATAATGCTGCAATAAACCCAGGGTGCAGATATCTTTTAAAGACAGTGATTTCATTTCCTTCGGATAAAAAAAAAAAACAAAAAAAAAGTTGCTGGATCACATGGTAGTTCTATTTTTAATTTTTTTGAGGAAACTCCGGACTGTTTTGCACAGTGTCTGCTCCAGTTCACGAAGGTTCCTTTTCTCCACATTCTCTCCAACATTTGTCATTTCTTGTCTTTTTGATAATAGCCATTGTCAGGTGTGAAGTGGTATCTCATTGCAGTTTACATTTTCCTGATGCTGAATGATGTTGATGTACATTTTCATGTACCTGTTAGCTATTTGTATGAGTTCTTTGGAAAAATGTCTAGTTGGATTCTCTGTCCATTTTTAAATGGGATTGTTTTTTTGTAGTTATTGTTTTTGCTGACATTAAATTGAATTGTACGAGTTCTTTACATATATTTTTCTTCCTTTTTAACTTAACACTTTTTTAAAAAAGATTTTATTTATTTATTTGTCAGAGAGAGAGAGAGAGAGAGAGAGAGAGAGCACAAGCAGGCAAAGTGGCAGCCAGAGGCAAAGAGAGAAGCAGGCTCCCCACTGACCAAGGAGGCCGATGCGGAACTCGATCCCAGAACCCTGGGATCATGACCTGAGCTGAAGGCAGTGGCTTAACCGACTGAGCCACCAGGCATCCCAACACTTTTTTTTTTAACTAAAAAATTTTTTTTTAGTGAGGGGTGAGGAGCAGAGGGAGAGAGACTCTTAAGCACGTTCTAAACCCAGCACAGAGCAAGACATGAGGCTTGATTCTATGACCCCGAGATCACCATCCAAGCTGTAATCAAAATTTGGATGTCCGACAGACTGAGTCACCCAGTGTCCCTATGTATTTTATTTTATTATTTATTTATTTATTTATTTAACAGAGAGAGAGAGAGAGAGAGAGATCACAAGTAGGCAGAGCAGCAGGCAGAGAGGAAGGGAAGCAGGCTCTCTGCTGAGCAGAGAGCCCGATGTGGGGCTCCATCCCAGGACCCTGAGACCATGAACTGAGCCGAAGGCAGAGGCTTAACCCACTGACCCACCCAGGCACCCCGCCCCTATATATTTTAGATATTACCCCTCTATCAGAAATATATCTTGCAAATATTTTTTCATACATTGCCTTTTTGTTTTGTTAATGACTTCCTTTGCTAGACAGAAGATTTAGTTTGATGTAGTCCCATTCGTTTGTTTTGGTTTTATGGCCTTTGCTTTTGGCTGTTAAATATAAAAAAAAAAAATTATTGCCAAGATCAATGTCAAGGAGCTTATCTCCTGTGTTTTATTCTAGGAGTTTTATGGTTCCAGGTCTTATGTTTAAGTCTTTAATCCATTTTGAGTTGATTTTTGAGTATGGTGTTAGATGATGGTCCAATTCCATCTTTTGCATTTAGCTGTCTAGTCTTCCCAACACCATTTATTGAAGAGACTATCCTTTCTTTGTTGTGTATTCTTGGCTCCTTCATCGTAAGTTAGTTGACCATATATGTGTGCCTTTATTTCTGGGCTCTCTATTCTGTTCTACTGTGTCCCTTTTTATGCCAATATCATGCTGTTTTGATTACTACAGCTTCATAATGCAATTTGAAATCAGGATGCGTGATGCTTCCTGCTTTGTTCTTTCTCAAGGTTATGTTGGCTGTTTGGGATCTTCCATGGTTCCATACAAACGTTAGGGTTGTTTGTTCTATTTCTGTGAAAAACAATATTGGGGTTTTGATAGGGATTGCATCGAATCCGTAAATTGCTTTGGATGTTGTGGACATTTTAACACTACTAATTCTTCCAATCCATGAGCATGGAATACTTTTCTATTTATTTGTGTCTTATTCAATTTCTTTCATCCATGTCTTATATTTTATATATCTTATATATCTTATATTTTAGTGTGTAGATCTTTTATCTCCTTGGTTAAAATTATTCCTAGGTATTTTATTCTTAAAATTATTCCTAGGTATTTTATTCTTTTTGATGCAATTGTAAATGGGATTGTTTTCTTTTTAAAGATTTTATTTATTTATTTGAGAAAGAGAGTGAGAAAGAGCATCGGGGAGGAGAAGGTCAGAGGGAGAAGCAGACTCCCCATGGAGCTGAGAGCCCGATGTGGGGCTCGATCCAGGGACTCCAGGATCATGACCTGAGCTGAAGGCAGTGGCTTAACCAACTGAGCCACCCAGGTGCTCTGGGATTGTTTTCTTAATTTCTCTTTCTGATAGTTCATTATTAGTGTATAGGCATGCATTGATTTCTGTATATTGATTTTGTATTTTATAATTTTACTTTAATTAATTAATTTATTTAATTAGTAATTGGTTTTTTTATTTGTTCTAACAATTTTTTGGTGGAGCCTTTAGGGTTTTCTATATGTTGAGTGTTTCTATTACAAAAGGGTGTTGAATTTTGCTGAATGATTTTTTTTTCTACCATCAGTTGAAATAATCATGTAGGCTTTTTTCCTTCATTCTGTTAATGTGGTATATTTTATTAATTAATTTTCACATGTTGAGTCATCCTTACATTTCAGAAGTAAATCCCACTTGGTTATGCTATTTAATTCTTTAAATGTTCTATTGAATTTCATTTGCTGTTATTTTGTTGTGGGTTTTTGGATCAGTATTCATCAGGGATATCGGTCTATAATTTTTTTCTCTTTCAGGGTCTTTGGCTTTGGTATCAGAGCAATCATGGCCTTAGAGAATGGGTTTGGAAGTGTTCCTTCCTCTTCTATTTTTGGGAAGAGTTTGAGGGATATTCGTGTCAATTCTTTTTGATGCCATGTCCTTTTGCAGTGAGGGGAACACACTTCTTCACACTGACAATGGATTTGTCTATGTGACTTGATTCAGCAAACGGCAAGTTGGTGAATATGACAGCAAAATACTTGCAGGAACTTGGCTTCTCTTGACTGTCATGAGAAGAACAGGTCTAGAAAGCTGCTGCACCTTCAGACTGCCCCAGAGTGAACACGCACAGACCAGACCTGAACCTAACCTTGAAGCCTGCAGCTCACCTGGAGGACCTTCAGCCAGAGAACGTCTACCCAGCTGAACCCAGAGCCAAGTCAAAGCTGACCTGCAGTCTCATGAGCAGAGGAATAAATGCCCATTATTTTAAACCGCTAGATTTTGGGCAGTTTGTTATGCAGTATAATTAAGAGAGTTACTGACTGATATGTAGGACTGGATCCTGCCCTAAGTGCTGACTTGAATGGAAGAGATAAGTCAGACACTATCTCAGTATCCTGAAGCTCACAGTTTAGTGGGTGTGGGATCAATATAACTCAAGATCATTTTTAAACTAAATTCTAATTTCTAAAATTCATATCTAAATCAAAGAGGCAAATACAAATTTTCTAAATGCTTCTTTAATAGACAGCCTTAGACTATACTTGAAAGATGAAGTCAACAACAACAACAACAAAAAAAACACAACAATATAACACTGGCCGAGTCTATACAATGTACCAATGACAAGATCTAATTCATGATCACGAGAGACATCCAAGCTGGTAAGGTGCCTTTACTGAATGACACCATCCAACAACACATTTAATGAGCTTGAAGACAAACAATTGATTTAATGAATGAGGTTAACTTGACTCTTTACCCTTGAGTTGTACAAAAACATGGATGTTAATGATTTCACCATTTTTCTTTTTTATTTGTTTTGTTTTGCTCAGTGTAGAATGATGGTGTCTATGAAAACATGTTAAAACATGCTTTGAGCAATTTTCAGCTGAACATGAGGTTTTGGTGAGGGTTGAATCTGCTGGACAAATACACAGCTGTGTGAGCAGGGGCAGGTGGAGGAGGGGGGCCTGGGTCCAGGCCTCTGCAAAGTGCTCATTCTCTGAGAACACCTTACCACCATGGGTCTGCCTCCTAGTGTTGATGGTGCCTTCCAAGAGGTAGCTCAAATGACAAATTTTATTAAAATATACGAGTAGTGGGGGCACCTGGGTGGCTCAGTGGGTTAAAGCCTCTGCCTTCAGCTCGGGTCGTGATCTCAGGGTCCTGGGATCGAGCCCCGTGTTAGGCTCTCTGCTCAGTGGCGAGCCTGCTTCCTCCTCTCTCTCTGCCTGCCTCTCTGCCTACTTGTGATCTCTGTCTGTCAAATAAATAAAATCTTTAAAAAATATATATATGAGTAGTGACTTTTCATATTCAACCTGAGAGTAAATTTGAAATGAAATCATAATCGACTTTGAAGGCACAGATGCTTTTCAGAGAACTCAGAAGATGCTTGCTAAAGTTTTCAATCTTGGGTTCAAGTTGTTTTATTTATTTATTCCTTGATGGCTTGAAGGACTGGCCTAGTAGGGTGGAAGGCATTTGAGTCTCGTTTTATTCTGAAGGAAGGAGCCAAAGAAGACGTAGAGTCTGAAGATGAAGGAGAGAGGGTCAACTGATGTTTGGAAGATGAGAGGGTAGGGCCCCTTGAAAAGGAAGGGGCAGATCCCCCATTAGCGGAGACCGGGATGGATGATGTAGAAGCAGTCAGTTTGGCTGGTGTATTGGGATTGGGGCAGGGCAGAAGATTGAGGAATTTCCAACCAAAGGCCTTAGCAAAGTAGGAGGCAAAGGTCTTCCCTTGTGAGTAATGGCCACAGCAGTGGGAAAGAATAGTAAGGATGAGAAGACTATTCAGGGACCAGGGCTGACAGAGACACAAGGATGGGTGGTAGGTGGTGGGTGTCCTGTGTCCTGATGAGACTGACTGAAATTTTACTTTCCTATCTGCTCAACTGTGTGACTTTGTCTTTTGGAAATGTTCTTCTTCATGACTTCACTCCTACAATGCCTTCTCCATGAAGCCTTCCTTAATTCTACTCTGTTTCCCCAAGCTGAGTGCGGTCCCTCTTGGGTGCTTTGGAAACTCTGAGGGGTTCTTTTTGCTAGTAGCCTCCTCAGGGTTTGCAGGCCTCCTTCTTTGTATCCCCAGACCATGCGGGACATAGATGTGGGTCTGTCCTGGGCCCTAATAACTAAGATGAGGAGGCCGAGGTGAGAAGTTCCCTCTTCCCTGAGTCAGACTCAGGCCAAATGACTGACACAGGGCAAGTCTACTTTTGCTGCCTGTCATCCCTTCCCTCCCCCACCTCCCCTGTGGCCCTGTCTCTTTTCTTCTTACTTTGAATCATCCCTTGGCCTTTTGAGGAGCTGAGTTCCATAATTCCTGAGTGGAGCCCATGGGCTTCCTCTGCCTTCCCTCTGGGACTTAATTTTCCCATCTGCAACAGAGGATAATAACACATCTGATATAGGGGTATGGGAAGACTAGAATGAGGCCTTCCAAATGAAGCACAAAACCCAGAGCCTGGTACAATAAATGGAGGGCCCCTCCCCCAACTCCAGTCCCCTTTCACCCCCCCTTACTAAGGTGTGTTTCTCTGACCCTGTCACTAACTTGCATGAAGTTTCCCTCTCTGGGCCTCAGTTTTCCCATCTGGAAATTGCCACCCTCAACATATTTACTTGCACCCCACTGGACTGTGAATTCCTTGTAGGTGGGGCCTGGGTTTGACTCACTAATCATAGCATCCTTAATTACACAGCACAGGGCTGAGCCTAGAGGTTAACTCAATCATTATCCATGTTCACGGGCCACTGTTACTGTTTCAGTGGTGGTTCCTGTCACTGTAACTCAGAACTGTGTCCTTAACAGTGCAAGGGTGGGGTGATAGCCGCTGGTTAAGAAACCCTACTGTAGGAGCAACTGGGTGGCTCAGTTGGTTGGACATTTGGCTCTTGTTTTCAGCTCAGGTCATGATCTCATCATCCTGGGATCAAGCCCCATGTTGGGCTCCCTGCTCAGTGTGGAGTCTGCTCCAGATTCTCTTTCTCTCCTTCTCCCTCTGCCCCTCCCTCCTCAAATAAATAAATAAATCTTAGAAAGAAAGAAAAGAAGGAAGGAAGGAAGGAAGGAAGGAAGGAAGGAAGGAAGGAAGGAAGGGAGGGAGAAAGAAATCATGCTGTTAACTGGTGGGCCATTCACACAGGGCCAGAAAGCAAGCTGTTCGCTTCAGACTCTAGTCATAGCCCCAGGAGCGTGCATTCATCTACGGGTCCTCAGGGTTTGCCAGGAACAGACATGAGCATGCATCTGAGATCTGGCCAATAGATCAGTCCCTGATTTGAGGTCTGGGGTCAGACCTCCAATTTGCCTATAATTATATACCTCTTGTTAAATTATGTAACCCTAATTTCACCACAAACAAAACTTTTCAACAATCACACCACAAATTTGTTTTGAGTGCGTGAGCTCTGAGTCAGACAGTGGAGATGGGGCAGGGAGTGTGCAGAGAAGGTGTGAGCCGTGGCGGCTCTAGTTCTAGTTCTAGAGGAACTGGACACAGTGGACAGTAGAATGCCAGGTGGTGAGTAGCTGTATGAAGAAAATGAACACAGGACAATGGGTAGAGAGAGCCCTAGGGCAATGCTTCCTACAGATGACCTGGGTGGGCAGGACTTCTCTGAGAAGGTGGCATGTGAGCAGGGAGGAGAAGGGGGTGAGAGGAAGTCAACAAAGACTTGGGGGAAGAACATTCTGGGCTGAAAGAACAGCAAGCACCAAGTCCTAACATTTGAAAGTGTTACCATGGTTCAAGGAATGAGGAGGAACAGGAAAGTTGGCTTGGAGTAAGCATGAAGAGGGCTGGAAGTGATGCCAGACAGGACCTGGATCAGAGAGAGCCTGCTTGGCTTGGGTAAGCAATGGTGATTTCCTTGAGTCTGCTGAGAAAGCACTGAGGATTCAGGGCTGGGGACTGCCATGATCTAATTTACATTGAAAAGGGTCATGTGACCTTGTGGGGTGTAGACAGGTTGGCAGCAACAGGGGAGTCAGTTGGAGAGATGAGGGTGGCTCAGCCCAGGGAAGTAATGCGGGTGAGAGGGGTCCTTTTCTGCATAGATTCTAATGGTAGAAGTAACAGGATGGAAAGGATATAGGGGGTGAGGGGAAGAACAATCACGAATCACCTCCACAGTGTCTGCTCTGAGGGACCAAGGGAATGGTGGCACCTCACACTAAGTTGGGATGCGGAGGGAGGAGCGGATTAGTGGCAGAAAGCACAAGTTCAGTTTTGAATGTGGTGACTTGGAGATGCTTTCTGACACCCAAGTGCAGAGGTTGTATTAGCTGGATGTCATAGCAGAGGTGGGGCTGGTTGTATCTTGGGAACCCATCACAGATTATTTGGAGCTGTGGGACTGACTGAGGTCACCAAGGGAGTGAGTGTGGACAAAGAAGCGGTCTCTAGCAGAAGGAGCCATTAAAGAAAATAGCTGGCTACCTAGGAGAATGTGATCCCAGAGGTCAGAATGACATGAGGGGCAAGTGGCATAGTGTGATGGGGGTCATAGGAGAAGGAGGCTTCTTCCTGGCAGTCTAGGCACAGTTCTCTGAAATATGGAGTCAGACCAGGGGCCAAGAGTGAGTGAGATGGGGACATGAGAGAGTTTGATGGTCCAAAAGCTGGGGGCTGAGGCTGGACCAGACTCTGACTTAGAGTAGTTGGAAAAGCACAGATTTAGAGTCTAATGGGCCTTCTCATTCTTGAAGCTACTTCCAAGCTGTGAGGTCCCGGAAAAGGTCCCTAAGGTCCCTAATCTTTCCAAACCTCAGTGTCCATGTCTACAAAACAGGGCTGGTGGCCCTGACTTCTCAGGGTCCCTGACAGCGAAGTGTGGGAGACAGTGACCCCCAGCACCCTGCACAGGAAGGCCCAGAATCTGAAGGCCCCACTAGGGTGGTTGTCCACAGTTGATACTGGCCTTTTCCACGTGAGACAGGAGTTTGAGTGCCACAGCTGTGAATCAAGATCTCATTTGAAGTCAAAGAGAAGCCATTTCCAAGGGTCTCATGTGGAGAGTCCCTTGAGCCAACATTTTGTGATATGCTGGTGACTCTTGATGATGCCTTGGTTCTCTTGGACTCTAGAATCTGTATTTTAATGATCTACCCATTTGGATGTATCCTCACAACAAAATATCCAGATTTTTTTTTTTTTAATCTATAACTTGAGCTTTCATTTTGAGAGAGTTTGAATCATACCCTGGAATGAAAGTTATACACGCTGCTATGGGGTAGCACACTTACCATTGCATTTACGGGCTCTTAGGCAGCATATCGCCTTCTTAGGTGGGTCCCTTGTGCCCCTTTACAGAGGATCACATAAGAACACTTACCAGGGCGGTTGAGAGCAGACTCCATGATGGTTTACTTCGTCCTTCCAGATGCTGCTTACCGGGCCAACTCCGAGGGCCTGGTTTCTGACTGGTGGACTCCGTGGGTACAAAGGGAGAACCACTTGAGTTTCTTTCCTCCAACCACTCCCTTCAACTATTTATATGGTTGCTTCCCCATCCCTGGGCCACGTCCTGTGTGGATCTGATAGCTTTCTCACCACTATCTAGGATTAGAAGGTTCTCTTTTTCCGGGATTAAAAACTCTCATCTGGTCAAAATCAATCTACCTTTCTCACAGAATTCAAAATGTTGGTCCCCACCCCGCCACCCCACCCCTGTCTCCAGCTCAGCTCAGAGTCAGCTCTGTCCCCTCTTTGCCTCCCTGGAGGCTGCTAACGGCCCCCACCAGGCTGGGCAGGATGCTGAAATGAAGAAAAAGAGGGCCTTGCTGCCCTCTGGGTGACAGATGTCCAAATGTTGGCTCTTTCTCTGGTTGGGGACATATAGGTGGATTTCTTCAGGGATCCTGGGCTCCTCTCTGCTGTGGGCAAAACCCTCTCTGGCTGGCATGTCCCATCTCCCCCATAGCTCCTGCTCTGCTAATCTGCTCCTCACTGTTTTGATCCCCACAACCCTGAGTGTCCTCTGGCCTCAGCCCTACCCATATGCTGGTTGACTGGGGAGGGGTGGTGTAATGGGTGTTTTCTATCCCTTCAAGAGTCTTGTAGGAGTGGTCTCGATTCCTTCTTCCAAACTGGGGCACACTGTCTTTATCTCTGGGACCTTAGCTATGACTCATGGATGCCAGGAAAAGTTCTAAGCAATATTGGGTTTTGCTTTAGTTCCTTAGTCTCCATTGTGCAACTTTTATCTCCAGCGCAGTGGGGGGCAATTAAGTTGCAGGTTCTGGAGTTCGACATTGGTTAGGTGACCACAGGCAAATACCCTAACCTCTTGGAAACTGTTTCCTCATCTGTAAAGCAGGGACAATGATCCTCATTCTCTAGGACAGTGTGAAGATTGAAATGTGCTCTACAGGTCAGGTGGCATACAGCGATCCCTTAATACATGGGAAAAATGTGAAAATCTGTGAATTTCTGAGGTGTCTTTACTTCCTCCCACTAGACCAGATGTCAGTTTTTCTTGCTAATCCAGACATGGCTTCCTCCCACCATTTGCCTGGCCTGTGGGGCTCTCTTTGGTAACACTTAGCCAATCTTGGGCACCGTTGTCTTATCCACACCCCACAACGATCCCACAGGTAGGTCTTATTACCATCCCCACTAGCAGGTAATAGAACTGAGGCTCAGAGTTTTTGAGGCACTTGCACAGGGTCAAATAGTTGGTAAATTGGGATTCAACTCAGGCTTACCTGATCCCAAAGCCTGTGTGAGTTCCACCACTCATTTCACCTCCTGGACCTCCTTGCTCTTTGTCCTGTCTTTGTTCCCTCTGCCAATGGCTCTTCTTCACTCTGGACATAATAGGCCATCTCTTTGAGTGAAGTCACTTCCTGCTTGGAGTGCACCCTGGAAATGGATCCCCCACTGCTTGGTAGAATGACACTTCCTGTGTTGCACAGTAGCAAGTCCCCACAGCAGCTGCTTATAGATAATACAGTCTCCATCTGTGTTGTCTCCTTTTTTTTTTTTTTTTTTGTTTAAGATTTTATTTATTTATTTGACAGACAGAGATTACAAGTAGACAAGAGAGGCAGGCAGGGTGAAAGAGGAGGAAGCAGGCTCTCCTTGGAGTAGAGAGCCCAATGTGGGGCTCGATCCCAGGACCCTGGGATCATGACCTGAGCCGAAAGCAGAGGCTTTAACCCACTGAGCCACCCAGGCGCCCCTGTTCTGTCTACTATTATTTAAGCTATATACAGTTGACTTTTCATGAAAAGCACCCAGTTAGCATGGATTCAGCATCAATCTCGGGTTCAACGCTGGTTTAGTCATGAAAGGTAAGGTGTTTTCTGATCTTAAGCCTCAAATCTATTTACAGATAAGATATGTTTGAAAAAAAAGGGAAAAAAGAAATCCTGCTAGCAAGGCCAAGATGTAGATAGTAGGTGAAGGTGTCCAGGGAGGAGTACCCTAGGAGCTCAAAGGCAAGAGCAGTCTGGTGGCTGGTGGCTGGGAAGGTAAGGGTCTGGGAGGGGAGGATATAGAAGGTTACCTGGGAGATCCCTGACTGGTGCTGAGCCTTGAAAGCCAGATGGAATGTGGATAGGTGAAGGTGAAGACAGCATGTTTGGTGTGTTAGCCGCAGTGAGGATGTGGGTGCCGAGAGCAGTGAGAACCAGCATGGGTGCTGGGACTCATTCTTCCAAAGGAGCCTCTCTTTTACGACCATGAACCTCTTTGCTTGGGGGATTTTTATGACCCCATCCATCTGTTTGCAGTCAGGTCTGCTTTGAAATTCAAAAGCTGAAAGGGAAGTGCTCTTTGGGAGCCAGAGCAGCGGGCTGGGCAGCTGTCTCTGAGAAGGAGGGAGCGGCTTCAAGGAGCATAAAGCACGGCATAAAGCATGGCAGGGAAAGCACCTCTTCGGGTTGGCCGGCATCCCTGGGAAGCTTGGGACTGGGAGTGCTTGAAGAGGTGGTGGACGAGGAGTTCCCTGGAAGAACTTCCAACATGGGTCTGAGCTGGCTACCTGTGTGTCCTGCAGACAGCCCCTGAAGGGGGAGGCTACACGAGGATGTGCAGAGCGCCTTCTGCGGGGGCTTCGTGCCTGCTCTGGGTCCAGCGGCCTCTGCTTGTTTCTCTTTCCTGCCCTGGCTGCTGGGCCCAAGCCCGCTGTGAGAGTTGGCTCAGCCCTCTATGCCTCCTGAATTCTCTGGCCCAGCTACACGCCCTGCATTCCTCGCGAGCCTCAGTATCCCAGAGAGACAAAATTTTTTCCATCTTCTGGAAGAAAAGACTTTTACTGACAGTTGTTGATCAAATCCAAAATTCACAGTAAGGACTTCCAAATAGTGCTCCAGGCCCCTGACTTTCCTCAGTCCCAGGTCCTCTAAGACTACCTCCTAGCTGATGGCCTTCACCTGGCCCAGACGCGCCCTCCAGCACATCCCCACGCCCTCCTTCCCTGACATGTACATGGCCTCAGTGGTCTGTAGTCTTCTCTCTGGGAAAATCCTCCCTGGGGACTCCTTCTCACACACCCTGCCTACATCTCACACTGCCATGGCTGCTCTGCTTGAATGTGTTTCGAGAGGCAGATGAGGCTTCTGGGGCAGGACGGAGACTATTAGCTAGGAGGTGTGTTTTTGTTTTTTGTTTTTTTAAAAGATTTTATCTATTTATTTGAGAGAGAGAAAGCAAGGATGGGTGAGGGGAAGGGAGAGGAAGAAGCAGACCCCCACCGTGAGGAGGGAGCCCAACAGGGGACTCGATCCTAGGACCCTGGGGTCATGACCTGAGCCAAAGGCAGCTAGCTGCTTAACCGGCTGAGCCACCAGGTGCCACAGGGGGGTGGTCTTAAGGATGTGGGGCTGAGGGAGGCCAGGAGTCTGTAGCAAAACTTGGACTTGGAAGCCCTTACTGTGCATTTTGGATTTGATCACCATGGAGCTGGAGCTCCTGCCACCCTGGAGAAGTCAGGGACCTCTTACAAGTCAGGCCGCTGGGCTACAAGCTGTGAACAACAGCCACAAGGCTCTGAGCCTTAGCATGTGGCTCAAACCAGCATTTCTGAGCTGGTGTTTCAAAGCCTGGGAACGGAGTTAAGAGGTCGGTGGTTGGAGGCAGTTTTCGACGTTCCAGCCTGTGAGAGACAGAAGATTCTTTAAAGATCGTCTGCTCCACGTTCTGCTTTTTTCAAGTGGGAAAATTGAACTTCAGCAAGGGGGTGTCATTGGCCTCATGTGACGATGGAGTCTATGGCAGAGCAGAACAGGAACCCACTTTGGGGCTTAAATTAGCCAGAATCTTCCGCTTCCACCACTTTGGGGCCCCGAGTGAAGATTGTGTGGACATGCTGGGCACAGGCTCCTTTCTTCTTTCAACAACTGTAAAAATGTGCACTGATGTTGGCTTTGCAGAGACGAAGCTCTTCTGGCCCGTGGTCTCAGTCACCATGACAAGCTACCAAGTAACTTACTTCCATTCCCATTTCCCAGAGGAGACAAGTGAGAATGAGGGTTAGGTGACATGCCCAACCACAGGCGACCAGTAAGTAGCCAGAGAGTCTTGGGCCCAGGCCTGTTGCTCTTTGCGATGCATCGCTCACCATCCCTAATCCTCAAAAGGGGCTATTTTTTTTTTTTTTTTTTTTTGGAAAATCATGCAGAAAATGGCCAGAGTAGAAAATAAGGTAAAAGGACTTCAGGTGCAGAGGAGCTAATACTGGTACCAGGACCCAGGACAGTGTCTCAGGACTTTCCACTTTTCACAGTTAAAAGAAATACACAGCAGGTTCTCTTAACACTTTCAGGTCCAATGTCCCATGTTATTACAAATATTTTATAACATCCCTTCTTGTGCTGATATATACTAGCTCCTCACGGTAACTCTGTGGGATCAGGGTTGTCTCTCCCATTTCGCTGATGGGAAAACTGAGACTCGGTGGGGCGAAGAGATTGGGTCCAGTGTACCTGGCTTTTACAGTACTTCATGCCACTTTGTTCTAAAGCTGCCAGGGCTCCCTGCTGCCAAAGGGACTTTGAAAGGGCAAAGTCCGGTGCCTCAGCCAGTGTGTGACAGTCCCCCACACCTGAGCCCAGCCTCCTGCTGCAAACTTCCCTGCATCCTCTAGGTCCAAAGTCAGCTGGGCCCCCAAGGATGCACTGTTTAGATCCCTGTGACAGCAGGTATGTCTCCTCCACTCGCCCCTCCCCCAGCCCCCAGACCCCTCCCCGCCCCAAGAACTCAGACCCAGGACCTGTCTTGGGCACAGACTGCAGCGTGAAAATCAGCTCCCGAGAGTCAGCCTCCCTCCTGCTCTTCTTATCTTGCCCTTGTCCAGGACCCACCGACCCCTGACACTTCACAGAGCAGCCAGGCTCATTTGCCACGTCATCGAACTACCGGGTATTATGATGCTGGGCTGCTCTGACTTCCGTGTTGCAGACGTGCCCCTCAGCGCCCTGCCTGAGTTAGCTCATTTAATCCTAAGGTGACTGCATGACGGAGAACTCCAGTCACCTGCTCAGCATCACACAGCTGACTCGGTGGCTCCCGTTGTCTCCCGGGTACTGTACCAATTTCTAGATGAGCACAGCGGTGGTCCAGCCTTGCCCTTGCTCACTGCTCTGGCCATATAGTCCCCATTGGCCACCTGGAACCCTGCTCCCCTCCATGGCGAAGGGTCTGCAGGCCCCCAACTTTTTGAGTCTTGGTCCCCGCTGCCTGCAGGGGTGGCAGTAACAGCCAACCTCAGTGTGGGGCCTTGTTTTGCAAAGCATTTTTGCCTGCACTATCTCACTGAAACCCCATTGCAAGCTGTGCCAGAAATATTTTTATTAACCGCACTAAAGAGATGAGGGGAAAGACTCTGAGGGAAGGGAGGGCAATGCCTGGGGCCAGGCCCCAGACCCCTGATGACCAGCGCACGGCCCTGGCCAAGCCTGCACCACCTTTGTGCAGAGAGGGACCAGGAATGAAGAGCGAGAGGCTATTCTCCTGAGTCTGGGGAGCCAGGCAGGCCCTGGAAGCCATTCGTGTTTTCAGGTTTCCCTGGGAGGGAGTAGACTGCTTGCTCCCGGGGCTGCCCTAGAGGCCCATCCAACTGGCCTCCCACCCACCCCATCCAGGCCCCACGTTCTTTGGAGACCCTGCTGTGTTCTCTCTCCGGGGGAACTGGGCTTGACCCTCTGCCTCGGCCTTCTCTCCGAATGCTCCTTCCTTCCCCCGTTATCTCTCTCCAGCACCATCTGTCTGGCTCTCGCTCCGTGCACCCCCAACCCCGGCCCCTTCTCTGGATCCCCACTCCATCATTCTGTGTGTTGTTCTTTCCCTGGCTTCTCCTGCACCCCTTCCCCTACTTTTTGTCACCACCACGCTCGGCCCCTTCCACCCTTCCAGAGTCTCGGGGAGACAGGGGTGGGGGAGAGCTAAGAACTGTCCTTCCAGTGCTGGCCTAGTGGCTTGTGTCTCCAGGTCAGAAATATTATCATTCTTTTCTTGTGACTGGTTGGGGAGGAAGAAATGGAAAATATGAAAAAAGAAAACACAAGAACTGTTTTGTCAGTCCGGAACTGACATGTTGTAGGGTTTTAGGACTATTTTTCTGAAACGAATCTCTTTTTCCGGTGCTGTCACAGTGCCGGGTCAGGCCCCGGGCAGCCGGTCAGGGTCTTCTCCCAGCGGCGGCAGCTCTGGAAGCTAGTGGTGTGGGGGCCAGCCTCTTCCGGCAGGCTCAGGGAGCCCCGGAGCCCCTGTACCCCACGGCCCATGGCTGCTTCAGCCTGGCAGGCCTGCCTGGGACCCAGATGCTGCCCAAGCACTTCTGGTCCAGCATGCCTGATTAGGATGGTCCCAGCCTTCAGCTGTGAGACTGAGGTCCAAGGCTTCCTGGGGGGGAGGGGTTCATGGATTCCCTGGGGGGGGGGGTTCCCCCTGCTCTGTGTGCATGTGTGTGTGTGTGTGTAGTGTGTGTGCGTGTGCGTGTGCGCGTGTACTCTCTCTCTTCTTGGCTTCCAGCTCCCTGTTGTTGACCTTGCCTCATCTGCTTCATATCGGGTCAACTTGGCCATGAGCATCAGCCCCAGCTGGGCTTCTCCCTGTCCTGGATCTTCACCAGCAGTGGGGAAGTTACTGGAGATGGGCAAAGCGGGTGGAGTTGGGTCTGCACAGCAGCCAGGAAAATGACCATCATCCGCAGGTTTTCTCTCCACAGAGGACTTGTTCCCACCTCCCTCAGTGCCCTGCCACCTCTCTAGCTCCTCACCTCTCTTCCTTCCTTCTCTTGATTCCTTCTTTCTCTGGCCCGGGCTTTCAGGAACAAAATGACAAAACTCCTCCCCTGATCATAAGGACTATCTTCTTCCCACCTCCTGTGAGGAGGGAGCAGGTGGCTCTCCTTACCTCAGGCTCCCAGGGTGGCAGCCTTCCAAAGATGTTGCTCCTCTTCAGAGGGAATTAGGGAACACAAGCCGCTTCTCCTGTCATGCAAATAAGGACCCCTAGGTCCAGAGAGGGGGAGAGGCACACTGGCAGAGGGTGTTTCTTTAAGGTTGGGTGGTGGGATGTTCAGGGCTGCGAATGTTCAGGGGTGGGAAGTGGGGCATCAAAGAACAGAAAGACAGAGGAGGAGTACAGGCACAGAGGTATGAGAGAGCAACAAAGACAGAGGCAGAGGGAGGCTCGAGGTGGCCTGTTGGCCAGCCTCTAACCTGTGGTGGGGGTCTCCGCTAACTGAGTTACGTCATCGCACACCTCCCATGTCAGAGAACTTACTACCTCCCCAGCAGTGTCACCTGGTTCTGGGTGGGGTCCAGGGATGGGCTGTATGGGCCTCTAGGGGCAGCTCCTGGGAGCTGGAAACTCCCTGTGGGCTCAGCTCTGAGCTGAGAAGCCTCCTGTCCAGGGCACAGAGAAGCCTCCTGTCCAGGGCAGCCCTACAGAGAGTTGGAACCTCATGATCATGTATCAGACAGGGCCTCCGGTTTCTCTCCAGTAAAGCACTGTTGGGGAGCTAGCTCAGAGCCAGGGACTGGGTCTGTCTGGAAAGGAGAGAGGGCCGGGGCTCCCAGGTTAGGAATTGCAGACACTTGAGTGTCCTAGGTACAAACACCTACCTCCCGGTTGTCCCCTCAGTCACCCAATCCATTGTGTCAGAGCTGCTGTTCCCGGCCACAGCTTCTTCTCCAGGGAGCACTTCAACTGAAGACTGTGTCTCCCAAGGAAGGACAAGGGCTCACTCTCTCACTGAGCTTCTGGAAAGGTTAATGACAGGAGCTTCTTTGCTTGAAAATAGCGCGTGTGTGAGGGACAGAGAACACAGGGCTCACAGGCCCCAGTAGGAGGTCTCAGACCACGGATGTCCGCCCCACAGACCATTGTGGTGGTGCGGGGTAGGGGGCAGGCCAGGCCTCTTCCTGCACCCCCATTTGGAGTCCGGTGGGTGGGAGAGAGGTCTGGGCAGGCTCCATGACGTGAAAGAGGCTGATAGCTCTGGGCTCGGATGGGTCCTGACCAAGACCCCCTAGCCTGTGCACGGGCATGCAGACCCCTCCTTGCCCTCCTCACAGGCCGCAGCCCACATGTGCTTGCACACCCAAGTGAAAGTCAAGAGGGTAATCTTGGAGCTTGGCTACTTGGCTTTCCATTCTGGCTCTAGCATTTACCACTCATGATTGTGGTCAAGTTAACCTGTGTGCGTGTCAGTTACTTCGAAAGTGGAGAGAGGGAAGAGGAGCCGTGAGAATGAGGTGGTTCCGGCTTGTAAAGGCTCAGAACATTGCTAACGCCTCATAAATGCTCACTCCATGCGGGCCCTGCTGCGTTCTCACCGGTATCCTGGGGCGGGCCCACCATGGACAGCCCGCATCAGTCTCCGTAGGAGGCGGCAAGAACTTGTGGACCATGGCCAACACGTCGCTGGTGCCGAAGTCTCCGTAGTTTCAGAACCCAGGGAGGCCTTTCCCCCTCCCCACCCCTCAGCGACCCGCCTCCTCCCCCAGGTCCCCGTGGGCCTGTCTTCCTCTGTGGAGCTTGAAGCTGGAGCGGCGGGTGGAGACCTCAGCCCATGGGCTCTTGAAGGACGGCAAAGGTTATGAGAGAGACAGACTTTTTATCTTTAGTCTTCCCTTCCCGTTCTTCTTGCTCGCCTTCCTCCTTGACTCCACCAGTGCCCCGCAAGATGTCAAATCCCATACTTGGGGCTGGCAAATGAGAGCGGACCAGCCATGGTCCTGGCCCAGGAACGTGAGGGGAAGGTCAGGCATGTGCAGAGCATTTCAGCACAACCCCGGTGTGCAAGGAACGGGTTCTGTGGGACCGGAGGGGACAAGGGGTGAGCTCAGCTTAGGAGCTCAGGTTTGGTGGAGCGGCTGCCACCGGGGCTGTGTCATGCAGTCCATGTAGGAGGTCCGCAGAGCCAGGTGCCAGCAAGGGATGGAGGGGCAGACCAATGGTCAGTGCTGGGGTTGGGGACAGCAAGTGCAGAGACTTGCTGAAGAGTAGGGTGCGTTCGGGAAGTGCTGAGGCAGGCAGTAATGGGAGTGCTGAACAGGACGAGAGGAACTGGAAAATTGTGAATTTCATACTGGAGATATTTCTTGGTTGGAAGGGGCCAGGTTGCGGAGAGTTTTGTGTGACCTTGACCTTTGTGCTGGGATTAGTGGGGATGTATTGGTGAGATTTAAACGCAGAAGTGATACGTGGTCATTTTGGTGGTTTATGGACCTTGCTTTGGCCGTGGGGATGGGAAGGGGTGAGGAATGAGGGGCACAGCTGCAGGTGGCCATGGTTCAGAGGAGGGTGAGGAGGGCTGGCTTGGGGTGCAGCAATTGTTGGGGGAGGAGTGGAGGAATTGGCTGGTCTTGGTGAGTGAGGGAGAGAAAGGAAGCCGTGAGGGTGAACCCCCGATTCTAGCTCATTCTGGCTGGCCAGGGATGTCTGGATCCCACTTGATGTGAGGCCTCTCCAGTCACTGGACTCCTGCCGAAGTCTCTGCCTCCCAAATCTGCCCAAATTTTTGCATGGAAAACGGGCCCGTTCCAGTTCCTCCATACCACTGCATCCAGCCTTGGACCTCCCAGCAAAGTGATTTCCCCCAGTGTTCCCTGGAGAAGGGAGAGGGAGCCATCAGCACATGAAGACGCTGTCCCACTGAATTCATAATGTCTTTTATTAATATATTATGCTACAAAAATATTTTTGGCAAAATAACATTAATAGCATCTTTCTTTGTCTTCTATATTCTTAAAGGACTCTTCATGATAATTCACAGAGGTGAAGGGAAGAGGTGGTTAGAAGGAAAATATCACCAATATCTTTCAAATACATTATGATCTGAAGCTGTGTCACATAATGAGAGTCAGCTGGGGGACATTCTGGAATCTCTCTGAAGCCCAGGAGTGGGGCAGGAGTTCCAGCTGCCTCTGCTGCCCCAGCCCACGGGGCCCAAGATGTCTCAGAGCCTCCCTGGAACTGTCTTAGACTCAGTTCCTGTGCAAAGCCCACTTTCCCTGCAGCAGGTCTGGGAGGGAGCAAACCTGAAGGCATGCCACTCCATCACAGTGCCCTGCCTGCCACATGCTCCTGACCCCAGGGCAGTCTTCAGGGCCAGGGAGGAAAGCCGAGCACGGAGTCCGAGGAGGGGTGCTGCCTCACCGTCATGGAGCCCTGAGATGGCACACAGCATTCCTCCAGCCCCCAGAATGGCCCGGGTGGGAAACAAGGTCTCCATTTAACAGATGAGGAAATGGAGGCTCAGAACGGAGCAGGGACTTGCCCAAGGTCACCCAGCAAGGTGAAAGAGTGTCCAGAGTACCTCTGGAGAGGAAGAGCCAATATTTGGAGAAAGGATGGGGAGATCTAAGGCTGTGCCCACACTCCCAGGAAAGGACCAGGTAGGGGGTTGATCAGTCCTCATGAACCCTCTCTTCGGTACCCCATAGTCGGGGGCAGGGAGGGAAGGAGCTCCAGGCTGGGGGTCAGGGGCCTTGGGTTCCAGTCCAGCCCTCCACCCACCACCTAGAAGTCCTCCTGCCTCAGGGTAGTAGGTAAACCTACCAATTTACATCAGGCCTGGCTGGGCTCTTGAAGAACGGGGGTGTGAGGCTGGATGGATTCCTGAACCCTACTGGTTTAGATGGCCAGCCCGGGTGATGTTTTTGGCTGCTTAGATGAATTTTTGGAAAAATAACAATGTTCAAAGAACCTGAGTATTACAGAGCCAAAAGGGACCCTCGATGTCACCCACACCAGTCCCTTGCCAAAACTTTAGTTCTCATACCACATCTCCAGCCGGCGGGCCTACTGCTCTGCTCACACCTCTGCTGACAGCAAACTCACCACCTGCAGGGGACAGCTTTGGCTTTGTAGACATAATTCCATTGCCAGAGCTGAGGTCTTTGTCTCTCCTTTCCTCTCTGCATTCCTTCCTTCCTCCTTCCCTCCCTACACATCTGTGAGGGCCATCTTTGTGTCAGATGAGGATCCAAAGATGAATTTATGTGACCCCTGCCATTAAGGAGCTCGTGGTCCCTTAGGAGAGCAGATACACAATTACAGTCTCCACACTTATCAGTGAGTGTTAGGATAGATGCTAAAAAAGCAAAAAAGAATCACAGGGGCTTCCTGGAGGAAGTGCTATCTGAGTTAATCCTCAAAAATGAGGACTTGTGGAAAGAGAAGGGAGTTTCCAGGCCCAGGGAGTGGCACGTGTGACACATGCTATCTATTCGAGAAATGACAAATAGGATTTAGTCTGGCTGGGCACAGAGTAGGAGAGATGGGTGATGTGGCTGGCAAAGTCAGCAGGGCCTGATCATGGAGGGTGTGGAAGGCCAGGCCGAGGACTCCTGCTCTTACTCCACAGTCACTGGAACATCCCCATCCCTGGTTCGTTCTTGCCACTCGGGACACCATCAGAGCTGCAGTTCCCAATGGAGCCTTTTGTGTCCTTCATGTGGTTTTCATAAATGTTCCTTTTGGTGGAGGACCGTTCTTTGGGATCCATTGTGACGAGGGCACCAGGCTAGAGACTGGGAAGGTGGAACTAGGGATCCTGAGCCCCAAGGCTTGCCCCGACATAGCTAGGGCATGGCAATAGATGGCGGAGTATTTCGTATGAGAAAAATCAGCTCATGGTGATTTGGCACAAAGGCAAATTTGCCAGCCGGTGCAAGTTCCCGTGCTTCATCCACTCTGGATCTTTGCATCTCAGCTGGAGGGGCCCGTGGTGGCCCTTTGCAGCTCCCTGCAACCTAACATCTCCATTCTCCCTGCCTTCACTCTGCTACTGGTGTGTCAGAACAGACTAGGAAGATGTGGTCATGCTGGCAGCTTCCAGAATGCCCATGGGCCATTCGGTCAGTTTTCCTGAGATGGGGGACCAAGGGCCACCTCTGACCTCGGGCAGGTCACTTAGTCTGCTGGCTCTTAGTCCTTCCATCTTCTCCACCACATGAAGGTCAACCATGAAAGCCATAAGAAAAGGACATGGGGCTCTCGGAGCAACAGGGAGACTCATGGTCAGGCACATAGAATATGCTGGGAAAAATGTCAGCCGTGGTGGATACATCATCCAAAATGTTTAAGTAGCTACGGACGGTATGGTGGTTCCCTGGCTTGGGATGAGAGAATTCAGTGACCCAGCCGCACAGATTTCCCCAGACGTGCCTCAGGTCTTCTGGGACATAAGCTCGGTTCGTTTCCCAGCCTGGCCAGTGGGTGGGCTGCTGGGATCCATGAGCTCAGGCTGCAGACGTCTGATCAACATTGGCTCTGGCTGTCCCGTCGGCGCAGGCCTACCTAACCAGCCAGCCCACCCATCTGCCGCCATCCATCTTTCTTTAAACACTTGAGCGCTTGCTAGAGGGAACGTCTGGAATTTCCCAAGCTCTCCAGAGGACAGATCTGGGGAAGACGAGGGCTGAATCTGTCTGTGGTCAGGGGCCTGGGTAGGACAACCTCTAAAGTTCCTTCTAGGAACCTACGACTGGGTTCCTTATTTCATGTCGATGACAAGGGGTTCCTCCGGGCCAGGAAAGGTGCACATATGAGGCCTGGCACCGCACATGCTCGGCAGCCCACGGCTCGTTGGTTTACCTCTTTGGCCTCGTGCCCGGCACAGATCTGGGCACGCAGTCGGGTACGTGGACTGTTCACCCAAAGCCTTCCTCTTTAATTCACCTCAAGCTTCGTCTGAGTGCATCTCATGCCACACTCTGCCCTGAACTGAGGGAGATCTGGCCTGCGTGCTTCCAATTCCTTGACACTTATTTCATTGGCCAAGTGCTCCGCACCGTCTGTTTGATGTCTGACAGGCCTTCTGAGCCTGCACTGGAAGTCAGCGAAGCCCCTTCCCGCTCAGAAATAGGAAATCACAGCTCTGCCAAAGATAAATGGACTCCAGCCAGTTGAGGGCATGGGGTCAAGTTCAGTTTACAACGTGATGCCCATGGGGCTGACTGGACCCTCTGAAGCAGATCTCAGGGCTCCTGCCAGGTCTCAAGCTCAAACATGCCTATCCGGTGCCAAGATGAAAAGAAACTCACTGCTGGCCAAGATGCTCATGGGACCTCTAGTCATCCAGAGCTGCCCCAAATTTTGTCTCAAAAGGAAGACAGCTGCTCACATTTACAAGAGGCCTGGGGGTTGTGACATTCTTGACGAGCTGGGATAAACCTTCCTGCACTCAGCTTTTGGAGAGATAACCCTGGCAGGTACCCAGCACATCCTAATCTCCCTTGGAGATGGTCCCTGAGCAAGTCACCCTGAAAAGGAGATGGGGTGCTGGGAACACTGACCATTCGCCTTGATGCACCTGTTAGCGGACCAAACACCTGCGAGCTTCCTAGCTCAGGGGGTTGGGTGCACTGGATACGAAGCCTTTCCCTGTAGAGAGGTGTTTTCAGCATGGCGGCCGTGTAAGCAGACAGAGGCTGGGGTTGGGACAAACTTAGCCTCCAGAGCATCTTGTCGAAGAAACTTCCTTACTCCCATTGCCTCTACAGCCCTCAGAGGGGAGAAAATGTTGACAGTGCTCTGTTAGTTCTCCGACAAACAGAATTCTCTGCAACAGGCGGTGCTGGAAGGCTTAGGTTTTTTAGAAATCTCGACTGTTAAAGAAGTTTGAATACATCACATTCCTATGCAAAATGTTTTTAATCTCCAGTTTAATGTAGTTTATTTTTGCTATATGTAAAGTATTTTTATATGGCTTGTATCATGATAGTTTAGCAATAAAATGGTTGAAATGGGTACAACGGCATTGGGTCTAATCAGCCAATGCCAGGTCTTCCAGGGAAGTCCATGATGTGGTGATGCTGTGGAGCACTGGGCTGGGAGTCAGCAGACCCACCCAGCTGTGCAGTCTTGGGGAAGTGTCTGCCCTCTCTGGGCTTCATGATTACTCTTAATGTTCTTATCTGTCAAACGAGGGGCCCTTTCTGCTCTTGGGTTCCAGAACTCTGTAACTGGTGAGCCTCCAGTCCAATGAGGATTTAGGGCAAGGAGGAAGGCAACCTAGGTCCTTTGCTTTCTCAGCTACCAAGCTGGAGGCAGAGGAATGAGGTCAGTCTCCCTAAGTCTCAACTGCCTGCCTGCCCGCCCAGATTCTCCCACCTGCCAGCCTCTGATTTGGTAGGAAAGCCTCTCACTAGCTCCAAGATAAGACAAGTTGGGGCATGGGACACAAGCTTGTGCACAGGCTGTTGCCAGAGCCCCTCGTTCAGAGGGGCTAACATGAGTGACTGTGGCCAAGGGGTCTCTTGGGCTGGGACAAGGGGCTTGTGCTGGCCCATCTGGGGGCGATCTCCTTTCCTTCGAGCTTCCCTGTGCAGAAAGAACATGGCAAAATACGGTCCAGGGGACGAGCATTGCTTCAGAATCATACTGATCTGGGGTCATGTCCCAGCCAGGTGACCTTGGGCAAGTCAGTTTATCCATTTGGGGGGGCTCAGTTTCCTCATCTGTGAAATGGGGACAATCACATCTCATAGAACTGGCATGAGAATCAGTGACAAAGTGAGTGTGCAAAATGCCTGCCGTGCTGCAGGCTCGGGACAAAGGGTAGCTTACATTAGGATTATTATTACTGTGCGACTCCTAGAGCCTCTGTCCCTAAAATGGCCCTTCTGTGCCCACACCTGCCTTCGACCCAGCTCACTCAGTTTGGCGTGACTTCAACAGGCTCTTCTACAAGCCAGGCTCAAAGAAGACTAATGAAACCAGAACAGAGGAGTCTGGACTCACACCTGGGCTCTCTCACTTGCTGCATGACCTTGGGCAACCACCTTCCTCTCTTTGGATCTCAACTTAACCATTTGTCACAGAGGGCTGGGGGATGGCCCCTCTTGGCACCA
Source organism: Mustela nigripes (assembly GCF_022355385.1). Lineage (NCBI taxonomy): Eukaryota > Metazoa > Chordata > Mammalia > Carnivora > Mustelidae > Mustela > Mustela nigripes. The sequence continues at coordinate 37,335,867 of NC_081570.1, forward strand.
CCATCCCTCCCTCACCCCCGTGCTTTGGTCCAAACACTTACCGAGAGCTCTGGAAGGCCATTTCACAGACACTCAGGGTTTTCAAAAATAGCAGCATTCTTTCCTAAAGTACCTTCCCACCCTAGGATGCAGCCACGGAAGGGAAGTCGTCAGCGTTCACATCTCTGGCTCCCAGATCCAGCTTCAAAAGCTAATAAGCCTGTCTGCCTGCCCCTCTCTCTGAGGTCCCCATGGTGGGAGAAGCCAAACCCAGACAGCGGAGGCTTCTTCGGGCCTAGGAGCAAGCCAGTTCAAGGCCATGGTCTGCCTGAGATTGCAGAACTCCTGGCAGCCTGGGTTCACCTCCTGGGTTGGTGCTGGGGCTACTTAAAGGGTTAACATAGGCCACATAAAAATAGTTTTATCGGTAAGAATAAATACATTTTTCTTTTTTAATATGGACACATATTTTACAAAAGAGCCCCATAGCACTATGGGAAATTAAGATCCTTCTACAAAAAAGAAGATGTAACTCGGGTACAATAAAGCTCTAGTGTTCTAACGGATCCCGTCTGGACTGCCCGTGAGGTGTCAGGCACCCCCGAGGTGGTGGCAGGGGCAGTTGGGGGGGGGTGGCCACACACCCTCCTGTGGTTTCTCTGGCTTCTCTGTACTGGTGCCCAAGGTCAGGAGGGCCCAAGGCGGTGCCGCAGGAGAGCGGCTGCAACGCAGGCCACAATGGCGGGGAGGAGGCTCAGGGTGGGCTGGGGGCGGCAGGGCGCTGAGCTGCTGGTGGGGCCCGGCTCTTCCCGCTGCTGAAGCCGCTCTGAGAGCTGCAAGGCTGGCCCCGCGGTCCCAGGGCTGTGTGTGGGCTGCAGGGGTGGCAGGGGCGGTGAGGCGGCCGTGCTGGAGGGAGAGAGAAAGCAGGACAACCCCGGAACGACCACTCAGTAGCCTCATCCTGGGCTCTGGCCTGGGGTTCAGAGGCGACTTTAGGGAATCTACTTTCTTATAAAATGGAGGAGATGGGGCTGGCTGGACAGGGAAAGTGAGCTCCTGAAGCTGAAGGCCCCAAGCATGATACAGATCCCAGGGAAGAAAGAACTGAAGTGCCACAGAGGGGCTGGGTCTGGGGTCATGCTGGGGGGAGTCAGCCTCCAGGCCTGTGTGCGCAGGCGCTCTCCTGCCACTGTCCCTGCCCAGCCCGAAATAGACAGGAAATCAACCACACAGACAACCCCACCATCTTTTGCCCTTCTAATAACATCTACCAGTTACTGAAGGTCTCTCCGGCCTCAAAACCAACCTTCACAGTGGGTCTCTTCACCCCCCTTCCCTAGACGGGAGGGCCAGGGATCAGAGAGGCTAAATGGCACTGGGTCCCAGGAGAAAGCACGGCCTGGGCAGGAGCCTGGGTCAGCCGCCCTCTACATAAGCCTAGGGAGGTTGAGGGAAAGCTGTGATCCTTCATGAACTCATAAAAATAGAATCCAGTTCTGGAGGGAATGGGTGAGATTGTTGGCTCAAGAAAACCTATGAAAGGGAGCATGAAGGAGGGAGAGATAGAGAAATAAGGAGATTGAGTACAGGATGAGCCTGCTGGCTGAGGTCAGCACCCAGTGACATGGGGAAGTGCAGGGTAGGACAGGGGCCAGGTGGGGTGGGTGAATGGCTCAAGCTCTGGAAAGAGAAAGATAGCACCTCATCAACAAAGAGAGAGCCAGGGACAGAGGAAGAGAGAGGACAAAGGTAGACAAGGTCAGAGGTATAACCCAGAGAGGCCACAGGGGTAGAAGGCTTCAGGATGAAAAGAGAGTTGGAGTTCAGGGGCGCTGGACCCCACCTGCTCTCGTGGAGCCCTGGGTAGGGGAGGCAGATGGAGATGCAATAGAGGATCTGACAAGTCCCATCACAGCAGACGTGCAAAGGCGGGAGGGGAAACTGGGTAGGGGGCACACAGATGGGCCCCTGTCCAGGGCAGGGCCAGGAAGGCCTCCTGAAGAGGTGACACAGCAGTCAGCCTGAAGACCGTCTACCTTGCATGTGACTGAGGGTGTCCCTAGTGGCCAGAGAAGTACTTAACCCAGCCCGTGGCAGATCTGAGCCAGCACCTAGTACACATCAAGCCCTAATCCTTATGGCCACGCTATAAGGCAGATCTGACTCTTATCCCCATTTTACTTAGGAAGAAACTGAGGTACCAACAGGTTAAGTAAACTTGCCCCAGGACTCACAAGGAGGCTGGGATCTGAACCAGGCACACAGAAGGTGCTTGCTAGCAGCTGAGGCACGGGCAGGAAACTTGCCCCTCCCTGGGAGTCTGTGGTGTGGGTAGCCTCCTCTGTGTGGGACGAGGCCCTGTTTTCCAGGGCTTACTGCCCCTCCCCAGGAGGCTGTTCACTCGCTGGGCCCTCAGATCGTCCCCCGCTCTACCTTGACCTGCACTTCCATGTGCCAGACACAAGGTCCCAATGATCGGCCATAACCACTCTGAACTCCGTCGTCATCACCAAGCTCCAGCCCCACAGCCACCCGGGCCAGTTGCCTCTCACACAGCCTGGCTCAGCCTGGGGTCACCATGCATGCCCCTGCCTCCAAGCAGGCTGGGGCCTCTGCTCAGGAAGAAGGTGTTCAGATGTCCTCAGTCAAGAAGGTCCTCGCTCCTGGCCTGTCCCTCATTCTCTACTCCTGGTTGTGCTCCAGCCATGAGAACCTGCCGCACCCTCACATGAAGTTCTTCTCCACCTGGCGTCTACAGTGGTCATGAACTGTGCTGCGCTGTCTTTAGAAACTTCGAGAATAGCTAGCAGGAGAGGAGGGAGTGTGCCTGTGGAACAGAAGCAGGCAGACCAGGTGGCTCTGACTGCCCGCGATGACCCACAGTGCTTGGCAGAGGATGGCTCACCCTGTATCCGCCGGCAGGACACCAAGACCTCTCACACAGTTGGGGACCAGCCGACCTCACCTATCCTGCCTCTGCCAGCATGTGCCACCGTGTCCAGTCACCCTGACTGTCCTGCTGCCTTGTCCCACCCACCTATGAAGGCCTGGTTCAACGTCCCCACAATACCTCGCATGGATCTCACTGTTGCTGCCGTGTCGCACACAGGTACCTATCTATAGAGGTGCTTGGATGGGCTCCCGCTTGGGAAGGGCCCCGAGCAGTGCCCGGCACGCTGGACACATGACACGGCTCGGCTCTTTAGCATCGTATGTTCGTGTGTGTCAGTCCTCATGAGCAGCTTTCTCCGTTTACGAAGCGCTTCCTAGGAGCCCATAGACACTGCGATGCTGTACCCGTGTCACCTCATTATCCCCATTTCCAGGTTGACGGGACAGCCTGCAGGGGATCGGGATATGGAGGAGCACCCAGTGGAGGGCACAAAGGTCGGTGTGCTGCTTCCTGCTGAGACCTGGAAAACCCGTGTGTGGAGGGAGGGCTGGCCCCGGGAAGGTCATGCCTGAGCCCATGCCACTACCTGAGCCCCTTCTCTCCCTTTCTCTTCTAATGAGAAAAGCTCCACACGCTACACAAAGGGTCCACGACGGTCCCTTCCCAGGGGCTGCCCTGTGCTTTCAGCCTGAGCAGCCAGGAGGCTAGGAGGCCCGGCCTCAAGAAGAGAGGCTTTGTGCCACCTGCAGTGCCCGGAGCAGGGGCCCAGGCGGCGGGCTGCAGCCAGCCCCGCCATCAGAAGGAAGATAAGTAGGAGTTAGGAAAATTATGTCTCGCAAGGCGCCCAAAGGCATTTGCTTTCACACTTTGAAAAGCAAAGATGCACACTCCCCCTTGGAGCCTGAGCGGGGGGTTTTATTGCTTGGAAGGAGTCCCAGGGAAATGGGGTGGGGGGTGGAAAGCCCCTCCAAATACCCCCACCTCCCCAGCCCACTCTGCTCACAAAGCTCAGTCTCCTAGTTCAGACCCCCCTCCCCCCCACTCCAAGCTCCCAGGCCCATGCAGGGGAAAACTGTCTCATGGCAAAGGGGCCTCGAAGCCAAACCAAACACTGAGGGCTCCCAGGCTCTGCAGACGGCTGGCACCAACGAGCTAAGTCTGCTCCGAGCCGACTGGGCCCCTCGCATGGGGAAGGGCCCCACTGCTTGGATGGAATGCTGAAGCCCTGTTCAAGAATGCCATATGTCCCCGTCTGCTGTGTGACTTGGGGAAAGTCCTGTCATCTAGGTCTGTTTCCCTATGTGTGCAATGAAGGAGCAGGAACAGACCCATGCATTTTAAAAATGTTTTCTAGTAGTAGAAGCCAGAAGAGAGAGCTTAGGCAGAAGCTCGAGGTGTAAAGCACAGAGGAGGGCTGCTGCTCGAGACAGTGTCAGCTGTCTGCCCACGGAGGCCCCTCCAGGGGGCTTCCTGGACCCCTGCACCTAGAGGGTCTCCAAGAGCATCTGAGACTGGGTGCTGGGGGTCTCCGCAGGTGGTGACTTTCCTCCCAATGCAAAGGGCTACTGGCTATGCCCCGGGCGACCTTCTCGGAGGCTTCCAGGGACACAGAGTAGAGAGGGGGCTTGGGGTCCGAGTGACTGGTAGTCCTGCTGCCCGCGGGTACAACCCTTGATGTGGTCCGGCTGGAGGAGACCCTGCTGTCAGTATTGTCTGGCCTCTGCCTCTTCGAGCCAAGCAGGTCAGAGGCTGGTGGAGATCTATGGCAACAGGTATCCCTGCAGCTCGATGTCCTGATGTCCAAGGCCTGTGCCCACCTCCATGCCTTTGGCTTCACGGCCTTCTCTGCAAGGAATGGCCTCATCCACCCTGTGGCCCCGGCTGTCTGATTCCTTCGCAGGCACAGGAGCACTGCGGGGCTCCAGGGCTTCTTCAGTCACACCCTGTTGGGAGCTGGCCGTGACCTGAGACTTCTCCTGCTCTTGTCCCCACCTGATCTTGTGCCTACCAACGTGGGGCTGGGTAACTGGCGTGTGCCCAGTGTGCTCCTGCTAAGCGGCAGGAGCAGAACCCACCCAGAGGCTCACTAAAGGCTTGTAGCAGAAGTCAAGCTCAGGGCCCCAGAGCAGCTCCTGCTGGGGCGGGAAGAGTGGCATCTGAGGCCAGCCCGAGAGTCCCACCCGCAGTGCTGGAGACCACGGCCACTGAGCATCACAGGTGGCCTGGCGCCAGCTTACCACTTCATAGCATCCTGTTGTTTGCTTTCTAACCCTCAAAGCAAGCCCCAGGAAGGGCTGGGCTCTGAAGCCCATTCTGCTCCCATTTGTCTGTGCTGTTGTTCATGGAGATCCTGTTTCCCGTTTCTCACGGGGTATCTTCTACCTGCGATCTCACAGCATTCTGGCCTCACACAAAGACGTCGACCATGCAGGACCGTCCCAGGAGAAGGTCTGGCTTTGCTGGGAGAAATTGGAGCTGGGGAGCCTGGGGCAGGATGGGCAGGTCAGGCTGAGGTGGGCACGGCTCTCTCAGGGGCCTAGGAGGTGGAACAGTGTCTTCTCCCCTTTGAGGGGGCCCTGGGCACCTGCTCAAACCTCAGGGAAACTGAGGCCCAGAAGGACAATGATACGTGTGTGTGTGTGTGTGTGTGTGTGTGTGTGTGTCCAGTATGGTACACTCACAAGCCCTCTGGGTCTGTCCACATTGAGGCCTACCTGTGCCTTGCTTCCAGCCACGCCCAGCACTTAGAAGGAGCTGTCTTGCCTGCACCTGCCTCCTCATGACTGTTTGTTTTGACGGCCCCGCACTCTGCCGCCTTGTTTATCCAACCCTCTACCCTCATCGCATGCACATAGCACAGCTGTGGAGGGGGAGAGCAGCAGAACTGGCCTGACCTTTGGAGACGGTCAAGGCCCTACCTGCACAGAAGGAGAGACTGAGGATTGTCACGAACCCCATATCGCACACAGCCAGCATGGGAATGCGCCCTGCCCGGCCGCCACCCTCCTGGCCCTCCGATGTGGCGGCTCCCTGAGAGTTCTGTACCACCACTTCACAGCCGTCTGCGGACACAAGTCTGGCCCTTTCCAGGGGTCCTCCTAAATCACCCTGCCAAGGGCTGCTGCTTCTCTAAACCCCCTCCACAGTGTTTCCGTCTCAGGGAATGAGGGCCGAGAGGAGGGTCCACAAACCCCCCATGAGGCCCCTAGCCGCCGGAGAAGTCCAACCTGGACCTGGTGCCCAGGGCCCCCAAGGCCTTTCAACCCCAGTGAGGGACTGCAGCCCGGGTTACTGTGCTGAGATGGGGGGCGCCTTCAGGGGCTGCGGGATGTCAGGGAGGAGAGAAGGGACACAGCCAGTGTGGACGGAGGAGATGCTTGCCAGGCGAGTGCGGGAGGGGCATTTGCATGGCCATGGGCAAATATGACCTTTAGCGTCAGGCAGACCTGGGTGTGAGCTCTGACTTCACAGCCCACTCGCTGTGTGGTCTTGGACGCGTTACCTGACTTTGCTGGGCCTCGGTCTCCTTGTTTCAGAAACAAAGCTTACTTCCCAGACTCCTGGCAGGACCCGGGGCACGAGTCTGCCGTTGGAGCTCTGCCAATGTCCCCTCGTGCCCACCCCTGGCAGAGAGAAAAGCAAGAACGAAGGCAGGAGGAGGGCCGGGCACAGCCCGCTGAGGGGCAGCATGCAGCCTGGCAAGGACAAGGCCCGCAGGAGCGGCAGCTCCAGGCCGGAGGGGAGGCCACAGGCTCTGCGTCCAGGCTGTGCAGGAGGAAGCTGGCCTGGCCATGGCAGGGAGCACCAAAGAATCTCAGGCTGCTGGGGGCAGTGTGCTTGGGCAGGAGGTGGTTTTGGGGGGGGGGGGGGGGGTGGGGGAGAGGGGATGGATGTGGGGGAAGAAAAATGAGAAAACCTGGGATAGAGTTATAGCTCCAAGGATAATGATTTTGTTAGATGTGCCTCAGGTTCCCCCTTGGGAGAGCTTGCCTTTGTTCCCTCTCAGAGGAGTGGAAATTTGGAAACCCTGGGCAGGTGGGGTGAGTCCCCTGGGAGTGACAGAAGGGTGCCCCACCTAGGCCTCTCAAGGAACTCCAGGCCTGTTTCCTTGAGAAGCATCGAGAACCCAAACAGGGTGCCCATCCATGGAAACTTCCCTCTCCAGTCCCACCAGATGGAAGAAAGCTCTTCAACCACAATTTACCTGTTAGTTTGGAGAAAGGGTTCCCTCTTGCCAAAGAAAAGCTATTTTCTTCTCCTGAAACCAGGCTCTGTGTTTCAGAGCTACGTGTTGTGAAAAGGAAACCGTTTGGAGCCGTTTGCTGAAATTTACCTTTCAGAAGTGGTTAGAGTCGGGGGTCCGCTGCTGGAGCTGACAGCCGGCCCCCATCACCTCATGGGCCAGGCCCACCCCGGACTGGGTCTCTTGATGGCCCCAGCAGGCTGATGAGGGCCCCGAGTCCCCCTCCCGATGGGAGCTATCTGTGGGCCGCCTGTGCCTCCACCGGCCCCGAACCTCCTGGCAGGCGGCAGGCCCTGCCCCGCACTGAGGAAGAGGCCCTCTGACAGCTGCTCCCAGGTCGGAGGGGGCGGCCCACGCAGGGCATGTGAGCCAAATATGTCACAGCTAATAGAGCTACAGCAGTGCCTCTGTCCCTGGCGGGGCGGGGGTGGGGGGCGGGCAGGCTGGCCGGGGCGCCGCACATTTCTCAGTAACCCAAGTCAGATGCTCTGAAACCAAAGCCCAAAGGAGTAGTGGGCTCCACTCCTAGTTGCTGGAAGTCTTTGTAGAATAGCACACCTCTCAGACTTTAGAAGAGCAGACTGGACTGTGTCATCCGTTGGTCATGGACTCAGACACCTGGCTGCAGGAGGACCATGAAGTTGACAGGGCTGGAGGCAGTCCCTGATGGCTTGTGTGACCCTGGACAGACCCCTTTTCCCCCAGCCTGTAAATGCAGAACTAGGTCCACGTTCCCCAAAGCTGTGGAGAAGTCTCCCGAGTGCAACTTCAGCCCGAGGGCAGACACAGCATCCAGCTCCCCAGGCCTGTGCAGTGCAGGGTCAGATTAGGAGGGCTACAGGGGCCTGGACATAGGTTTGTTTGCAGGTACCCCGGATGACTCTTTCTTGGGGTGCAGGGGAAATCCCAGATGATGGTCTTTAGGGCTCAAGGGAGACTCCGAGTCTCCAAGGGCCCACTGCTGGGGCACAAGGGCCAGGGTTGGTTACCGCAGTGGATAGGACTCTGACCTTCACTCACAGTCACTCCCTGGGGCAACCCGCGTGGTGTCTGGTGACACTGTTCACCACACACACACAGACTCCCACCCCAACGCGGAAGCTAGGGAGACTGTTTTGAGCCTGCAGGCAGAAGTTGGGAGGTGGCATCCTGCTTTCAGCAGGAGCTGCTTTGACAGACAGGCTGGGAGGGTGGCACGGGGCAGCAGGGGCACGCAGGCAGGGGACAGGCAGGTACTACTAGCACAGTAGGATGATCTCTGCACCTGCCCATGCTCACGGCCGTGCACCATGAATGCCATCCTCTCCCGAGATGGAGCCCACAGCCATAAGGGCAGTGGCAGCCCCTGCCATCTCTTTCTTGCAGAGTGGGACCCTCTGCTCCCTCCCTGACCGGGTGCTGGCCACTCAGATCTTCCGGGGACAGGGAGCTCGCAACCTTTCCATGGAGCCAGGCTGTGTTGTTCTCTCCTAGTGTCACCATCTGGCCCGTGGGACAAACAGAGCCTATTTTGCATCCTAGCTGCATCCAGGGAAGCTAAAGGCAAAGCAGACTTTTGGCCAATGCACCTTAGGTTTCTGTTTCCTCATCTTTAAAATGGAAAAAAGTGTACTTGCTCTCATTTTGAGACTAAAAATGAAAAATCAGATATAAGCATGCTCTGTAAGCCCTGCCGGATGAACTGTAGGAGGCTTTGTGAACAGGGGTCGGGAAGTGTCAAGCTCTCCCCAGAAGTTTCCGCTCAAGTGCCCACCTGGCCCACTTCCTCTCAGCAGCACCCAGGGAGGAGAGGGGCTGTGGCCCTGGGGCAGGGGTGTGTGTGTGTGTGTGAGGCCGGCAGGAGAGGTGGCCAGCCCCCGGACGGCCCGCCCCGTCCCTGCTCACCTGTCCTCGAGGCGAACCCACAGGTCATTGAACTGCCGTGGCCTCTGCTGCTTGTTCTGCCTCTTGTGCCACTTCTTCTGCCGCCCAAACTCCTCCAGCTGGCTGAGGCTGTCGGGGAGCAGGAGGTGTGGGGACAGGGCCGGGTCCTCCTCCTCAGGCGGGACGGTGGGGGTTGCCGAGGGCGCTGCAGGGACGGCGGTGGCAGGGGTGACTGGGGCCGGACTCGCCGAGGTCCTCTCGGGTGGGGGCTCAGGGCTCCGGGCGGCGGGGCTGGAAACGGGCAAGAGCATGTGAGGTGCACGTGTGGGACTATGTCGCTCATGCGTAACAGGCAATGGCACCCAGTGGGAAGGCTGTCACCACAGGAGAAGAAGCTCCGTGCCCCTGCTGCACCCAGCTAGAGTATCTGGTGTTGGGAAATGGAGCTCTGACTCATTTCATTGAGGGACTCCAGATGCCGGGCACTCTTTCAGGGATTGGGCAAGAACAGTCCAAACTGGGTTCCTGTCCATTCTAAGCTCGCACGTCGAAGCGGAAGATGGACAGTGAGGACGGCAGATGGTGAGAGCCCCTGAGGGGGGCCGGAGAGGGAGCACGGAGGTGGAGGGCGCTTGGCATGCAGGGGGGTCTGGCCACTGGCTGGTGATGTTTGAGCCCAGACTCTTGGGAGGGGAGGGGTGAGCCGTGGGGAGGTCACTGGGGGGTATATCTGACCTTCGTCGGGGTCTTTCATTCCACAAACTCTGGCTGAGGGTCTTGGGGCAAGTGACTAACCGCGCTGTGCCTCGTTCTCCTGCTCTGTGAAATGGGGATGCCACAGCCCGTGCTTCTGCGGGGAAGTGGCTGAGGAGCAGCAGGGAGCTGCGAGATGGGAGTAGTCCTATTCCCACTTACTTCCTAAGCTTGTCGCACGGATGAATGAGCTGAGGTCCTAACACAGTGCCCGACCCATAACAAGCATTTCTTTACACCTGGCCTGCCGGCAAAGGGACTTGGCTGTAGTGAGCACTGAAACACTGATTAGGCGTGTGGTCGTGGAATTCACATCCCATACAGCGCTACCTACACAGGTCTCTCAGCCCGGGAACATCGTCTGCTCCTCTCCCTTTTATTCGTTCCTCTCTGGGGCCCTAATGGACTTCCTCTGGAGGACATCAGGTCTTGGCAGAAGGCTGGACGTGGCGTGGGGAACTATAAAGGTCCAGTGACACCCAAGGCGGCACACAGCCTGTCCTCCTTCCTCCTCCAGTCCCGCATGCAAGATGGGGTGAAGGGCCTCTCCCTCCTTGAAGGAGAGAAGGCCATCGGCTCAGCCTGTCCGTCCCCAGCCCCCACGGCAAGCCCAGATTCCCAGGGTTCAGGAGATGCTGCAGCTGCTAGGGAGATAATTCAAAACAGGCAGACAAAAAGATGGATCCAGGAAGCACCTGTGGCCGATGATGGCTTTTATTGTTGGGGCCTCCTCAGCATCCCGGCCCCTCACCCCACCCGCAGGATTTCAGCGTGTGCTGGAGGCTCAGCCTGAGAGCTCTCGGAGCAGGGCCGGGCAGGCGGCCGGGAGAGGCGGGGAGTGGGGGGGGCTTCCTCTAATGCCTGGGCTCTGAGATGAATAGGAGCAGAGGCAGCCTCCCCAGCCTGTCTGCCCACCCTGCCTGGCCTGGACAGACACAATGAGCCTCGGATGAAGTCCTTGGGGCTGTGAAGGGGAGCGTGCAGAATGCCTTGTCCCCGAGGCTGCCTTGGGTCCCTCGCTCCTCGAGCACACCCCTGCGCTGGCCCAGGGCAGACTGCTTTGTGCTGCACTCAAATGTTCAGGAAGAACAGTGTCATGAGCTTGACTCAGGTGATCAGAGGAGGAAGGAGTCCAATACGAGGGAGTTTTTAAGGTCCTCTAGAAGTGCCATGGAGACAGCTGTGAGCATTGGCCCAGAGCTAGGGGACCAGAGGCTCAAAGCTCTGGGGGGCTAGGGGTCCAAGCCTCATTTCTGCAGAGCAAGGAGCAAAGCCTCAGTCATTCCTGAGCACCCCTGCCTCCAATCCCACCTCCAGTCCCCAGAGAGGGGACAGGGAGTGGTTAGGAGTTTAGGGAGGGTCTAGAGCCAGACTGCCATTACCATGAGCTGTGTCTCCCTCTGCAAGTGACTTCACCTCTCTGGGCCTCCAATTCCTCACTTTTAAGGTGGGGATACTCTAGTTTCTAACTCATTGAGCTTTTGAGAGGATTGAATGAGCTAGAAACGCTGAGAGCCTAGTGTACAGTGAACCATCGATAAATGTTCGCTATGATTGTTCAAGCTTCTTTCTGACCCTGGCTCATGTCACGTCAGAGACAGGGGCTGAAACTGCACTGTGGTCGCCTTTGTTGTCTAGTGAGGAAGGTTCCGGCAATACGGTTGGGGCACAGGCTGAAGGGAATCCCCAAGTTTGAGGATGCTGTCATTGCCTCCCCCAGAGCTGCCCAGTGTGGGCGGACACCCTATCATGCCTGCCCTGGCACTGTGGACCACAAGTGGGACCAGAGGACCCCCACCTAGGGTAGGGACAGGAACCCCTCAGATGCCCAGTGATGGCTATTTGAGTGGAGAAGGTATGTCCTGATGGGAAAGTCACGGGTAGGGGGGCGCAGCCAAGAGGTGTGGTCAGAGGAAGGTGAGGAACAGGTGTGGGTGGGGCTGGGCATCCCCTGGTTCTCAAGGCAGCACCCCAGGTATCCTACAGAGTCCTTCTCCCCACCCCACCCCAACCCGGCTCTAAATCTTGAGCATCTCTCAGGATCTAACGTTCCTCCCATTCCTACTGCCCTGTCCCCAACCTCACCTCCCAGGCTGCCAAGATAGCATGGCAGCTTCCTTCCCAGTCCCTTCACCTCCAGCCCAGCCCCTGCACTCCTGGCTGCCCAGTCACAGCGGGTCCCTACGAGGCTTTTTCACAACTTGCCCCGCAAGCCGAGCAGGAGGACAGGGTGCAGCCCAGCCATGCTCCACAGGCTCCGGCGGGCTTCGTGGTGGCAGCAGCAGGCCTGCCAGGCCCGTACCCCGCAGATGCCTGAGTTTCTCACCTGTGGATGGTCTGCCCTGCCGGTGTGTGCTCCACTTCCAGCCCTGCCTGCCGAAGGACGTCGATGACTGTGTTGTTTCCCAGGAAATGACCTAGAACACAAGAGTCAGAGTGGACTCAGCCACATGCCAAGTCACCAGCCACTGGGGACCCCTTAGGCCAGGGACCACCTATACCCAAGATGGTACAGTGTGTCTGGATGCTGTCCCGGTGCCACCTTGGCATGGGTCCAAATCCTGGCTCTGCAGCTCACCCGTCATATGTCCCCAGGCCCCAGTTTCCGTGGGCTCCCCTCTGTAAAGGGAATGATGGTAGCATTCCCTGCTGGCCTAGTGGGAGGACAGCTGGAACAGTGGTTGGCGTTGTGGCAAAGGTCACAAGTGTTTCAAGTGGCCTCGTTGTGCCTCGTACTCTGAGGCTGACCCCAGACTCAGATGGTAATGACCTGCAACACAGTCTCCGTGCACAGGACCCAGGCGCCAGCTGTGGCCGCCACACAGTTTTATACCAGAAAAGTAAAGTGAATTCAGCCCATGTAAGACAAGCAACAGAAATGAGCAGCGGAAAGGGGTCATGCAAGGCCCAGCTTGGAGAAAACCTCCTCCAAGAAGCCCTCCGGCCCTCAGCAGGTCTGTGGCTCTTCTTCGTGAGTTCCACCAGCAGTTTGAGGGCCCATTCCATAGCACTGGAGTGGGTTCTCTGTGTTCATGTCTGTCTCTCCACAACGCTCCACAGGGTAAAGACCTTCGTGGATTCATTCGTTCACCTTCTATCCAGCCTCTGTGAAACACACATTACAATCCAGGCCCTGAATGGCCCCAGAAAACTCACCAGGTGTCAGATTCTGGGGAAGGAGAGAGCAACGCATGGTTGCAACGGCTGCAGGTCCAGCAGACAGCAGCGGGGGCACAGAAGGGGTCTAAAGCGGGAGCCGAACACTGCCGAGGTGGCTCCTGCTGGTGGGGGGGTGCTGGTATCCTCACCCCAACCCATTAAGCATTCATTCAACAAACGTTTATGGTGCACTTGCTCTGAGGCCAGCCCTGTTGCTGGTGGTTCAGAATGCAGAGAGCCCCAGCCCCAGATGAGCCCAGAAAATGGTCTCCTTCAGCAGGACACGGGCATGAAGTCTGGCAACAGCCAAGGTTCTCCCAGGTTCCAGTGAGGAAGGGTCCTCAGAAGGCTAAGTGATGGGAGTCAGCACCCTGGCCAGCCCCTCGTCCTCCCTGGGCCTCGATCTCCCCACCTGTTAGATGTGGGCAGAGTGGCAGTGACCCCTTGTGGCTTCCTAGCCTGTGTGCCTGCCCTGCGGCCCCACTCCCATGGGCGGCTCATTCTCCTCAGCTCCCCATTCAGCCCAGAACCTGGGGGGAAATCCCTGTGCCATTAGTCTAATCGCCTGTGACAGGTGGTGACAGGTGGGAAGCCGGAAGGTCAGCGCGCTGACAGCCCTGGGGAGGTCTGAAGAGAGCAGACAGTGGACAAGCTGGGCGGGACCAGAGAGACTCCGGCACAGAGGGGGTGAGGCGGGGACTGCAGAGCAGTGGACGGAGGGTGGAGCCTACCCCCTCCGCTGCCACCCTGCACACCTCTGGGCCAGCTTCTGCTCTCTTGCGCTGGCCCACCCCTGTCCCTGAAATCCACCTTGGGATCACTGCGAGAGACCACTGGTCTGGGAATGAGAGACCTGGCGTCTAGTCCAGGACCTGCCTCACCGGCTCTGAGACCTCAGGCAAATCCATTATGCGCAAAAGCTCTTAATGTCTCTGTACAAGGGAGGGATCCATGGGCTCCCCTGGCTCTCAGACTCTCTGGGGAAAGCTTCTGTTTGACCCTGGAGAACCCGACCAAAATGTATTCCCCCTCCCCCCCTTTCTTTACTGATTCATTTCATTAATCTGACACATACTGATCCAGTGGATCTCTAGTGCTAGTCAGTGGTGAAGAGACAGGGGCCTGTTCCAGGCACTTGGTCTCAGAATCAAGGTCTTTTGATTGGGGCTAAGCACTATGCTGAGGGAAGCACAACCTCAAGTCAGGGAAGACTTCCTGGAGGAGGCAGTGAGAGCTGAAGGGTGGGATAAGAATTAGCCAGGTGAGGACGAGAGTTGGGCATGGGGTGCGGGGGGAGGGTTCCAGACGGGGAAACAGCACGTGGAAGGTTAGGGGATAACTGAGGTTCATTCAAGAAGCTGAGTGTAGAAGACACGCAGACAACACAGGCATGAGCAGACCCTCCCAGGACCCTGGGCTTCACCCAGTCCTGTTAAGGACAGAGACCCAATCTCCTGCCATGGCTATGCGTCTCCTGAGCCAAGTAGCTTCCTTGCCCTTAGCCCGTTTTCCTGAGTGTCAAATGGGCATGCATCCCTTCGGGGGCTGGTGAGATCCTGATGAGGCAGGAGGAGTGACCGTTCTTTGGAGAAGCCCAGCGTGCACTCTTGAGTGATGAGCTAAGCTAGTCCTTCGGGGGGGGGGGGCACAGAGTCCTGCCCACTCTTGCCTGGTCCCCGAGTGTGACGGAGCTAGAAGGGAGTCTGGGCATGGTGGCCTTTGGCAAACGGGTTGTAGGAGCTCCCTGCCAGCAGTTCTTGGAATTTACTCCCGGCAGCAAAGGCCATTCCTTCCATGCCTCCATGGAGACCCTTTAAAGGCGAGGGCCTCCAGGCCCAGCAGTGGTCCGCCCAGAGGATTTCAAGAGCAACCAGGGAGAGCAGGCTGCCTCCAGCTGCATAGGAGCCGTGGTGAATATTTACCAAGCTGTGCTACCCACTCCATGAGGAGCATTCCTGATGCTGGGGAGGTGGTGCTCGGAAGGGCCCAAGCCGTACAGAGCTCCAGCTGGATCCCGAGAGCTGCCTGACAGCGTTTCGGGGTCCAATCAGTGCCCCATCCATGTCTTCAGCCTCAGCAGCTTCAGACACTGCCTGAACAGAAGACTCCAGATACTTTGAGAAACTAGTTGGAAGCCATCAGCAATGATTTTTGCAAATCCCATCTTTACTTCTCTAAGCCACGCCTGCCTTCACTTCCTTCCCTGCAAGGCAAAGAGACCAGAGTCTCCCGTTGCCTGCCCCCTACAAGAGGCAGCTCCTGCACAGCTCCAGGGGGCGCCCTCCCTGTGAACCCCTGCCCTAGGATAACACACACCAGCCACCCATTCCTGAGCCTGTGCTCCCAGTGCGGCCCAGCCCTTCCCTCCCTAGGCTTGGCTTCATAGGACCCCACGACATGGTGCTGTCCTGCTTCTCTTTGTAGCCCTCTCACTGCCCCGTGTCCCCCTTCTCCTGTCCAGTAAATGTGGGGGCCCCAGGAATCGTGTCCATAGCCTTCTGCTTCCCCACAATCTGTGGACAAATCTTCCACATGATGGTGTCAATCACCATGCAGTGTGGACCACTCTGGAACTACTGTCCTCGCCCAGACCTGTCTGTCCCACAGCCTACCGGACGTCTGTACCTGACAGCCTCTGCAGCCTACAAAACCTAGCTCACCCTCCCCTCCTGGGATGTGTCTCAACTGAGCTCTGTTATCCAACTCAGATGGGCTCTGGCTTGACTTTTCCTCGCCCTCCTCATCCAATGAGTGACCAGAGGCCCTCTGATTTCTCTCTCCTATCCATGCTTGACCAGCTTAGCTCAGGTCCCCATCAGCTTGTGCCTGAGTCACTGCAGAATGGCCTTCCTTGCTCTCTCTCTGCAGCCGGAATGATCTTCCCACCCACCCCACCCCCAGAGATGCCCGTCAGAATGCATTCTCAACAAGCCATTTGAGGGGAGACTGAGTTTTTCGAGGGCAGGAGCCATGTCTGATTCATCCTTGGCCTCAGGGCTAAGCCCAAGTCTGGCATACAGTGGTGGCTTCATGAATGTTTGTTGAATGAATGAATGACAAAACCCGTTACTCCATATGCTTGCCCTGATCTCATCTTATCCCCAGGAGACCTGAACTCACAGATCCCCCTCCCTTGTAGCCCCTGCCCCGCCTCTTGGTGATGCTTCCGCAGATTCCACCAATCCCAGGAGCTCACACCAGCCCGAGTCAGGGCTTGGTGCGTGCTGTCCCTGGAGGCTGGCAGACGGGGCCTAGGCTTGCCTCCAAGGTCACAAATCCCGAAAACATCACCACACCCATCCCGAAACCTGCAGGGAAGGTGTGGAAAGTTTCCAAAGGGGCCCCAATGTTGGGGCTTAGCCTGCGGGCTTGCCCAGGCTCCCGGGGTCTCCTGGCCACTGCTCAGCTGTTCCTTCCAGCACTGACAGCTGTTTCCTGGCCAGCTCTCTGCAGGAAGTTCGGTTCCATTTCATCTGCTGAGGCTTCGTGGATGAGGAGAGGAGGGAAGGGAGGCGGGACAGTGAGGGGTGGGGCACGCAGAGCGACAGAGCGACAGAGACAGAGACTAGGGGAGAGGAGACAACAGAGGGGCTGAGAGAGAAAAGAGACACTCCCAGGAGTGTCTCCCGGGAGAGGGAGAGAGTGCCAGGACACAAGGAAACAGAGAGAAGACAGACAGATGAGAGGGAGAGAGGGGCTGGGAGACAGGCTGTAAGAGACTTAGAGACAGTGGGAGGGAGAGAGAGAGAAAAGGATAGACACTGAAATGGAAAGCAAGAGATAGAAAAAGACAAAAACAGGGCAGAGATATAAAGAGACAGAGATAGCGAGGAAAAGAGAGAAGAGAAAAAGAACCCAGAAATGAAAACACAGAGCACGGCGGTGGAGAGACTCATCTACCGAGGATATCACGGAAAGCTTCCTGGAGGAGGGACCCCTGTAGCCAAGAGGGGACATACATGGTTGTGGGGCAGAAGGATCATAGGTCTTACAAATGGTGGGGCTCATTTGGTGATTGTCTCCTGGAACCCACAAGTCAGAGTACCACTTAGAGGACATTCATATAGAAACAGGGAAGGCGTCCTGCTCCCAGAGGGCACAGCCCCATCATATTTTAGTGCAGAGAAAAGACTCCCCTTCTTCCAGGTATAAGCAGGCCTGTGCCAGGGCACCAGGCTCAGCAAACGGAACGGAGGCTGGATCTAGTCTCTACCCCTCAGGGGCTCCAGCCCGGTAGCCTCCCGACATGGGAAGGCATGGTAGAGCAGAGCAAAAAACCCTGTTGTGCGGTTAGGACAGAAAACCTGGCTCCGCAGCTAACGGGCTGCGTGACCTCAGGCAGTTTCCTTCCCCTCTCTGTGCCTCTGTTGCCTTCCATGGTCTCCTGGGTCTTCCCAGCTCTAGGAGTCCATCACTGGATAACCTAAGCACAAACTCCTACTCGGTGACTCTCCTGGGTGCTTCTCGAACATCCTTTCCATTTCAGCCTTGTGGCAACCTTCTGAGGTACCCCACCGCTTAGAGATGTGGAAACTAGAGCTCAGAGAGAGGAAAGGACTTGCCCTAGATCACACAACTGGTAAAATGCCAAGCTCTGACTTCTTATCCAGCTATGTCCTAGTTCGCTGCACGTTCTAGTACATTTGCTCTGAGGTCTTAGTGTCTGCGAAGGATTCCGAGTTCGCATTTGGGGGGCCGGGAACTGTCAGCAATGTGTGTCCTTTCAGAGTTCACCAGATTGGAGAGAAAACCTCGGCAAGAAGAACGGGCCAATTAACAGGGTAATTTCAAGATAGTGTTGGGGGGGCCGTGCAGAGGGGGAGAACCAGATGTTCCCACAATGGCTCCAAAGTAACACAGGCTCCCCTCGGCCAGCACACATGTTTTCTCTCCAGTGAGCATGCTGGGTTTCCAGTTTTCTCCTCCTGGAAGAGGGATCCCAAGCTCATATTTATGTTCTGTCTGAAATTAATGCAAGGGAAACTTTCAAATGCTAATCCAACTGCCAGGATTAGCCAGCCGGATGCCAAGTGACGGAGGTGTTTGTTTTCCCGAGGAAGTGTGACAGAAGGGCTGGATGGAGGGCCCTGGGGATGGACGGACAACTGGGGGTATCATGGGGCTTCCGATCTTCCAAGGAAGGTCTGCCTGGGAAACTGGCAGAATTGGGTTTCCTTTCTCCTGCTGGGCCAGCCAGGGCAGGGCGGGGGCGTTTTTAGCTCAGGAAGGACTGAGATGATGTGTCCCCTGCATCCAGTCTTGTCCTGGAGCTGAGACACATGGTCCCCACCCCAGAGGAGATCGAGTCCAGGGCGGGGCTCGGGGGACAGGCATGCACAGCCTTATGTGGCAGGGAGAGCCCTACAGTGAGGGAGCCCCACCAGGGGCTATGGGGCTGAAGGAAGGGCCTTCACGATGGGATTTAGCACTTCTGTGGGCACAAACAGAAGAAGAGCATGGCTGTGCAGCCCAGGGTTCCAGGTTGTTGGAATGTGAAGTGAAAGGGGAGGTGGGGCACAGTGAGGGTCAGGAAAGTGGGGCAAGCTATGGGATTCTGGATCATGGCAGCACAAGACTAAGGGGGCCAGGTTTCAGCAGGGCCCAAAAAACACTCTCTCACACAACTGTCCAGCTCTGTGTGGGAGTGAGGGCCCCCTCCCTGGAGGTATGTAAGTAGAGAGTCACTGAGTGCTTGTCAGGCCTGCTCAGAGGGGGTTCAGACACCCTCTGGGGAGCTGGGCAAATCCAGGTGGAACCCGATTCTGCCCCCTTTATCATCTGCTCTTCTCTGGAAGCTGCCAGAACCCAGGGCATCAGAAACAAAGAGCCCTGCGCCTTCAGCTGGTCAGCTTAGCTCTGCTGTTAAATAATGGGAGGATGGATACCAAGAAAAACAACCCCACCTCCCGTCTCTCCAGAGCTCAGGCAGAACTGGACACTTTGAATTATAGTGTCATTTGACCTCATTGTGATGTTTCTGAGGCCAGCAGAACTTGCCCAGCATCACACAGAGAGAAGGCGGCAGAACTGGGGGTTGGCCTGAGCCCGTTCATGACTTGGAGTACGTCTGTTTAAAGGGCACTTCTGGAGGCAGCTGCTGAGGCAGGGGCTCCCTGGGCACAACGTAGCCCCCCTCTAGGGCTGAAGCTGCTTCTGGGCCTATGACACCTGTGTGACAATCGCCCGGTTTGGGGTCCCATTCACGACCTCCCCCAGTTGTGTCTGTCCTTGTAGAAGCACGCCCCCCATCCCCCACCAGGCCCATCCCTCCACTCCAATCCTCTTGGTTCTTCTAAAATCCCCAGGGTTTGAGCTTTTTCATTCTCTTTGGAGCAGATCGTCTTTCAATTAACCCTGTTTAGACGTGAGGAAGTCTCCTCCATGCACCCCACCCTATCCGTGAGGGCAGAAGTGCTGGAGGTTTTTACCCTGAGGGCCTGGAGCCACAAGCCCTTTCAGGGACCTCCTACATGTCAGGCACGTGCCAGGCCCTGGGGGTCCTGAGATGGGTCAGACAAGGCGGCCTTTCCTCCTGGGGTCTGACACCACTCTAGACCCAAGCAAACACTGTGCAGAGCGGTTTGAGGTCACGGTGAGGCCCTGGGGGAGAGCCCCGGAGACAGAGCCTGTGAGGGGTTCTGTGGCTGCAGGGGGTGGTGCCCAGTCTGGGACTCCTGTGGCCAAGGTAGCAGCCGGGACCCAGGAGAGCTCCCTGCTGGCCAACCTGCTCCTGAGCCTCACCGCTGACTGGAGCTGAGCCGGCTTTAGGGGTCTCTGCGCAGTGTTCATCTGAGTCCTTGGAGGATGGAGATGGCTGCCTCCTCTGCCTCCTCCTTCTCCCTGGATGGCCCTGCTCTCTCCTGGGTCAGGGGAGTCCTATCCTTGGGGGACTATGGGCTCTGAGGATCCAGGACTCAGAAGCATTAATAATACCGAGGGCTTCCATTTATCCAGAGACGGCACTGCCCCAGGCACTGAGCAGTCCAAGGACCAGACCCCTGACTCTCAGGCTCATTTTCGGGAGGAGAAATCTGATGTCAGGAAGTGAAGCACCTGGTCTGCCCAGGCCACTTCCTCTAAGGAGAAGCGCTAGGCTTCTAGGTCAGGCAGTCTGGTTCCAAAGCCCGTGCTCTTAACGAGGTTGCTTTCTTCTTCTGCCTTCCCTATGCGGTCCCGCAAGAGTGCCGAGCCCGTGGCCAATGTTCCATGAATCCCGGCTCCCTGACAGATCCAGCCTGGGGCATGCGTCCTCCATTCCTTCCTCTCCCCCATCCCAGAGGGCAGAGGTGGCTCCCGTGAGGGACGAGCTAGCAGATGGATGTTCCTCTGGCTGGCTGGCTGCTCTGGGCTGAAACAGGAAGGGTGACTCTGGCCAAGGATCACAGCCCGGAGCAGGCGTGCCAGCTGCCAGATGTGAGCGTGGTGGGGAGCAGCGCCCTTTGAAGAGCCATTGGAAATTCTGAAACACTTCCGGATGCTGTGGCCTCATGTTCCAGCGTGGGGAGTGTGGCAGGCCATGGGTGTGCCCCTGCGTGAGGAGAAAACGGCTGGGTGTGTGCTGCCTGTTTGCAGCGTCCCTCATTTCCAAGGTGAAGGAGAGCCCTCCAGGGGGACATGGCTGTTCTTCTGTGCTCAGCCATGAGCTCTGTTCCTGAGGCTGCCGAGTGGAGAACCCCGGCGGGAGGGAGGCAGCTGTGGATATTGTCCTGAGGACTGTGGGGATGATACAGCTGGACCAGCCTCAGGAAAATTTTAACTGGTTCTTACCTCCTCTGGGAAGCCTTCTCTGTCTTACCTTCCCTCCTAGACTGGGAGATGACAAAGGAGCTCGGCACAAGCCAGGCTGTGATAAGGAAATCCTACAGGGCTGTGGGAGCCTAGAGAGGAGTTGGTGGAAAGGCCAGGCAGGAGAGGAGAGGGGCACAGTCTGCAGCACAGACAGCCAAGCAGCAGCTGGATCTTTTCTGGGCAGGGCGGGGACTGGCCATCGATAGGAATGGCCTATCAGCGTGACCATCAGTTCACTCCAGGTCTGTGTCTTTCACTTCCCATCTGTATCTCGGTTTACCTGTCTGCCCAATGGAATAATAAATACCATCCTGTCTCCCTCCAAGGGGAATGGAGGACATAAAGGTCCTATGAATGTCCTTCAGTCAGGATAGTGCCCCTTTTAGGGAGCTGCGGCTGCTGTTATTTACAAAGAAAGATATGACGGGTGTTCCGGGACGCTGGGCTTCCAGCCCTGCTCTCACGCTGGGGCCTACACCACCACTCGGCTTCTGTGTTCCGGCCCCTCAGTGTGCTGCTGAGTGTGGGCTTGTGGCGCTTGGGCTGGGGAGAGAGAGAGAGGCTGGCGGGGGCCGGGCAGGCAGGCACTCGGGCAGCAGCTGCAGCACCAAAGTCTCTGCCGCTCACACCGCCTGCCTGAGCACGCTTTCTGCCGAGGGGACTTCCGCTGCTCATGGGGGCAGGTGGCCGCAGCCCTCAGGGAGGGCTCTCCATGGGCTGGAAGCTCTTAGCTCCAAAACCCTCCCACGAATCCAGGAGTGACGGAGGCAAACTCAACTAGAACGTGAGAAGGCTGGGATGAGAGGATGTGGGGTGTCAGAGGGCTTCGGAAGGCCAGCAGGTAGAACCATATTCAGATCATAGCTTCAGGGCTCTGGAATGTACGGTAAGCACTGGCTCCAGAGTTTGAGATGAGCGGGCTCTAGTGATTATCTGGTCCACCTTTGAGTCTGGTCTGTAGCTCCACCCCAGCTCTGCCAGCTCCTAAGTTACTCAATCCATTCCAGGTTCTAGGATTAGCTGATAAATTAACAGATCTCGAGAAGGCCCAGTTCCCTGGCGCTATTGACAACACTGTAATCTTTTATTGCTTGGGACTGAGACCTCCCTCTTCCTCTGGGGCCCGGGGCCCAGGAGGTACCGTGTGACTAAAGGGAATGAACTTGATTCTGGGCGATTTGGTCTGTTTAACTTCCTGTCCATGCCACTCCTTATAGCCAGTCTCACTTGCATTTAGGCCCAATGCTCTCTCTTTAAACCAAGAACCTTTCACTTGCTGCCTCTTTCTCTGCAGATGCCTTTACCCTCTCTAGAGAGGAGCTCTGATTAGAAAGCCATCAGGTGATTTGACTAGCAAATCACCCATCTGCTGGCCTCCTCCCTCCTTCAGTTACAGGTGAGGAAATGCCCTTCTCTACCCAGGGCCAGACCCTCTACCTGAGCTCTGATTCTACCCTTCCTGCCATCTCAGAAGCCCGGGTTAGTAATTTTCCTCACTGAGCAGCCTCAACGCTCCTATGGCATTCTTTACATCATGTTTCAGACATGCTCCATTCTGTCCCACTGTAAGAAAAGCAGGGTGTGTAGGGGAACAATATAGTTACCAGCTTTTTCTTTTGCCAAGTAAAGGCTCTGAGAGCTCCCTTTGCCTTGTATCACCCACATTTTGTTTTGTTTTGTTTTTTAAAGCAAAAGATGTTCAACTTCCAACATGGTAGAAAGAAGATCATTTTAGATTAGATAAGCTTGTAAATTGAATAAATATAGTTAATAAAAACTTACCACCTAGGCCTGTAAATTGAATAAATATAGTTAATAAAAACTTACCACCTAGTACCTATTTTTTCAAAGTTATTTACAGAGTAGAAGAAACCCAAGAAATCTAAGAACCTGCATGAGATCTGTGGGGGCCCAGCAGGTTCAGCTTGACCTTGAGCCTGATAGTCGAGAATCAGGCCTTCTCTCCCCCTGGGCTGGCATTCCTCCCCATGGCAGTGGCTTAGGTCATTCTAGAACATCTGGGTTTCCACACTGACCACAGACACCTCCTGGAGAGGCAGGGCTTCCGTCTGGGCCCCTAGATGTCACCCAGGCCTGGTCAGAATTGTCACACACGTTCACACCCCAGTTGCCACTGAATAACCTCTCCAAGAGGTCAGATGGTACCTTGCTACAGAAACATCACCGACACCAAGGAGACCACTCTTCTGTGGAGTGGGCCAGATACAAGGATACCCTTCCTACGAAACTGTCCACATTTCTGAAACGGCTGGGACTGGGACCCTAGAAGCCAGGGTTCAAGTTGAAGGTCTGCGTGCATGGCCTGGAGGAAGCCATTCTTCCTCTCTAGGACTTAGTTTTCATTTGCAAAATGAGTATGGTAAGGCCCATCTCATGGTGTTATTGTGATCACAAAGGTAATATAACGTCAGAGCCTGCAGGGGGCTGGTGCACAGTAGAATTTTTTATTATAAAGACCCCCTCCCCCAAACGGCTATAGAGAATGTTAACCCTGTGATCTAAAGTGAACATATTTAGCACAGTCTGATGAGGCAGGTGTATTATCCCCATTTTGCACTCGAGAGACTGAGGCACTTAGAGAGGAAATGGCTTTCCTGGTGTCTACAATGGTAGAGACCCCCTTGACCCCCAAGCCTCCCCACACCAAACCTCTTACTCTTTGTACCGAATGTCTCTGGAGCAGAAGGGAGAGGGGGTGGCTGACCGCCATCTGCTCTGGAGACCCCAGTCTGCGCCTGGGGGCTTCCAGGAGGGGATTCTGGAGCAGAAGTGGGCTGAGGAAGGCCTGAGATGGGACCGCAGAGGTGCCCAGACAGGAGCATGTAGAGCGGACGGGCTGTGTCTGCCGGCCATCTGCAGGTGGCATGCTGCCTGAGCACTGGGGCCCGGCCTTTGCGGCAGTCAGCCTTGCCCTAGGGTGTGGGGCTTGGGAGTTATGGCCATAAGAAGGCAGTGAGGTGGGTGTGGACCTTCCTTGCTACGGATTATGTGGGGTCATGTTCCATGCCAATACAGGTCTGTACAGCGGGCTCCCTGACTGCACATGAGAACAGAGCTCCTGGAGCATAGCTCCTGGGCCCGGGGTCCAGTCCTGGCTCTCTCCCTGACTTGCTGTGAGGTTCACCCAGATCTTGGCCTGAAGGGCCTCCGTCACTCTGGGGCTCTGACAAGGAGGACAGTCTTGAGCTTGGAGGCTGCCTCCAGCCTTCAAATTCTCAGACCATTGTCTCAGGACGGGCTGAGCCTTCAGGGGGCAGCTGCCAGCAAGATCTGCACATGGTTCTGGGCTTATCCTTGGACAGCAGGCCTCTGAGAGCCTGACTTTATGGCTCTCATGTCCACCGGGCCCAGATCAGACCAGGAGGGAAGGATCTGGTCAACGTTCATTCAGGTGTTCATTCCTTCCCTCATTCATTCTTTTACACGCTCATCAAGCTTGAGACCTGTTATATGCTACTGAAACCCCAGAGAGATCACGTGGTGGGAGCTCTCCAGGAGCTCGAGGCGGGATGGGAGCCAAAGCCAGCAGCAGCTGCTGGCTCTGCTATGCAGGGAGCAGCCTGGAGGCGGCGAAGGCGGAGCTGGAGCCAGGAGCCTGGAGCTGATGGAGGCTTGGCCCAGGATAGTGCGATGGGGATGGAAAGAGTGGATGGATGTGAGTCTTTTTGGTGGCCTGTCCACAGGACCCTCCAGGGGCCAGCTGGTTTGAAGAAATGGGGAACAAACTGGAAATGGGCATGGTGGCTGTGTGCTGG
The DNA here is from genome assembly GCF_022355385.1 of Mustela nigripes. Classification (NCBI taxonomy): domain Eukaryota; kingdom Metazoa; phylum Chordata; class Mammalia; order Carnivora; family Mustelidae; genus Mustela; species Mustela nigripes. The sequence continues at coordinate 37,360,321 of NC_081570.1, forward strand.
CCGAGTGCTTGAGGGCACATTTGTGTCTCTGTGGACTTGGGTTTCAGAAGCAGGCCAGTGCCCAAGACTGCCCGCATTGCTGTGATTTTTATCTCCAAGCCCTCTGTTCCCTCACTCACAGGAAAGGGCCAGGCTCAGACCCTGGGTAGGTCTGGTCTTAGGCCATGGGACAGCTGGGGCATGAGGTCCTACCACTCGGGTGGGCCATGTGGAATGCTGGATCTCTAACTGGCCTCCCTCAGGGATCAGGCTCACCAGGGGGCCCTTCCTATGCCTAGAGAGAAGCCACAAGGCTGACTGGGCTCAGAATGGCTCCCCTTTTTAGTCAGTGGAGGACCATTCCGGGCAGGAGCACAGCCTATATGCCCACAGAGGGAGGACTAGAGGGCAGCTGGATGGTGACAGGGTGTGTTGGGGTGCACTTACTCCCCTCCCAATCCCCAAAGCTGTCCTGGCTCATGCCAGGTCCCCAGTAGGTATCCTGCACCTAGAGGGTAGCCTTCCCCTCTCCACATGGTCAGTCAAGGTCTTTCTCCTGCTGGCTTCTTTAGACACCCCTTACAGGAACCCCTCTCTTCTCTGAAAACTGTTCAGATAGCTCTTGGAATCACCAGTGGCCCCTGTGCTTTTGAATCCTTCTGTTCAGATGAGTTCACTAAGGCTGTCAAAGGGGAAGGGACCAGCTACAGGCCACCACAGGTCATGGTCGTGCTCCACCGCGAGCGGGGACTGGTTCTGTCCAGTTGCAGGTGTGCCTCACAGACGCTGTCCCACAAGACTCCCCCATGCTGAGGACCACAGAGAGGGAGCACAGGCACAGTCAGAGGACCCTGGCTCTCCCCTTGATGTGTACCGAGTTGAATGGTGGGGCCGGGGAGGCAGACCTCCCATGGCAGAATTGGGACCGACCCGGGCTACAGGGACGCATGGCTGGAGCGGGCAGGTGCAGCACAGGCCAGGGGCCAGGGGAGGAGGGCAGGGCGGAGAGGCAGCAGCCATGAGGGCCCACCACCCCCTCCCTCCAGACATGGTGCCACCCCCTTCACTGTCACATAGCAGGAGGCGGTTTGCGACCATGTAAGCAAGACAGACATTTCTATCCTGTGGCTCTGGAGCCAAAGCTGACTGATAAAGGAGGCAAATGCCATCCACTGGCCCCATCATAGACATTGCTGTCATCACTGGAGAGAGCCACAAGCAAGGAAGGATTGAGGGAGAGAAGGGAAGGGGAGACGGGGTCGGGGGAGCAGCAAGCCTTGTACTTCCCTTTGCACAGAGAGGCCAGAGCTCCCAGGAGAAGCATCAAGCTCATGGCCCATGGTGGGATGATGAAGGGTCTATTACCTGTCCTAATGCTGGTGGTGACGGTGAAGCCAGCTGCCGTTCTGAGTTCTTGCTACTAGGTTATTGAAACATTACCACTAATCTTTGTAACTCTTCCACAGGATAGAGATTTTTAGTTCATCACATAGTCATTGCTATCACTGCCCACTCATAGAAGAGGGGCTTGTGCCCTTGATGGTATTGTGTCAAGGTCTCACAAGCCAGAGGGGGCTGGACCAGGCCGTGGAGCCGGGCCATGGGGTGCTGGGGCCCGCCTCTCTCCATTGGGCCCCGTGGCGCTCCCAGGCTTGGCCCTGGCTCTGCAGGATGGGCTCTCAGCATGGTCTCCTGGGACATGAAGGGGCCCCAGAAGCTGTCCTGGCCCTGGCAGGGTCACCCTTCTTGCCCACGAGGCCTATTACAGAAGAACCCTTGGCTAGACACAGGAGTAGTGGGCTATGTGGCTTCTCCTGCTCCATTCTGAACTTCCACACTTTCCCTCAGGAAGGAGAGGTCAGGAAACAGTCTACAACATCTCCCAGCCCTTACAGACTCTGCAAATCATTCCTCCCCGACTCAGGCCCACACCTGCTCCGAAGGCGAAGAAGCAGATCTTATCTTCATTCTCCTGCAGAAGCGCCATGACCCTCTTTCCCATCCGCTCGTTCCTCTTATAGATGAGCTCGTGGCGGAAGTAGCTGTCGATCTCCTGGGCTGTCACCTGCTCGTGCGGCGGGAGGGTGGTATTGATGAAGCTGGGCAGCTGCAAAGGCAAGACAGAGGTGCCCTCAGTGCTCCCGGGGCACGGCAGAGGCAAACAGCCCGGCAGAGCGGGGCACTTATGTTTCTTAAATGGGCCCTGGAATGGACTATACAAATGAAGAAAGTGAGAGTGGAAAGATCCAGAGATGTGTGCAAAGTCACACAGTTGGTGAGGTGGCAGCACAAGGAGGTAGGACTCCTGTGTTTCTCTCTGCCTTGGTGACCCTCCGCTTCCAGAATGCAGAGGCCCAGGAGGCCAGATGACTTTTGGCTCCTTCACTGTCCTCCCTTCAGCACCCAGCCTGGCGTGCAAGGAATTCGGGCCAGTGGGTAGGTGGGGAGGTCAACTGAGCTGCCCGGTGTAGCAGAAAGGCCACAGGGTACAGGATTGGGCTGACCTGGATTCAGGCCTGGTTCTGACGCTGTGTGACTTTGGCCAAGTTACTTAACTCTTCTGAGCTCTAGTTTCCTCATGCGTAAGATGGGGATTAGGTGAGATGGTGGGTGCTATCATGGGCTAGGTTTAGCCCGGCCCACAGAGATGACAGGAGAGGTTGCAGCCTCCGTTTTCCCCAGTGTCTGAGCCCTGGTTGGCCACCACCATCTCTCCAGCTCCAGCTCCACGAATTCCCAGGGCAGAACCAAATCCCTCCATCCCTTCTTCAAAATGTCAAATCCAGGACCACAGCTGCCTCCCATAATGATGGTTTATTCCACAACCAGGCTTGGAACTGTCCACATTTATCAGCTCTGCACCCACTGTCCATACCCAGTTCTGTGGCCGGGGGCAAGTGTCACTGACATGTTACTGAACTAGGCAGAGAGCTCTTTGAGTCTAGGGACAGTGCCCGATACACAGTAGGTGCCCAGAAACATTTCCGGAACCTTGAACATAAAGTCATGCTGTCTCTCCTCACTGTGTTGCCTCCTCCTAGATTCCTCCATTCCCAGCATTTTGTCTTCCTGTCTTAGAGGTCAGGTCCAGGTGTCCCAGCACTGTGGCCTCCAGTGGTAGGTGGGGTCTGAGAAGAAGCCACAGGCCATGGAAGAGATGAGGCACGAGTCAGAACATCCTCTCTATTTCCCCATAACCCTTCACTGTCATTCCACCTTCCAAGCTCTAGTGCACAGGATGTCTTCCATCTGGTGTCTCCTCTTCCATTTCTCTCTTCATCAACTCAGGCTGATGCACAGAACACAAGGCCTCGCTGCCTGACGGGCTAGCTAGGTGGATAGTCTGGCATGACGAGACTAAAGACCTGTAGGGATTAGGTCCCAAGGGTCATGAGGCCCGGCCACATGGCTTTTAGAGCCACTGACAAGTTGGCAACACTCCTTCTGAGGAAAATGGAGATGTCAGCAGAGGCTGAAGCTTCAGGGATTTGGATTGGGCCTGGACATCTGTCTCTGATATCTACTGGCCAAGCACCAGGGTGCTTCCCAGAGTGGGAGGCGAGGGGCTTCTCTGCCATAAGGGCCTGATTCACTGTTCTGGGAAGACAAGGCCATGATACGACTGATGAAACCTAAACTTACTCAATGCACAACCTGCACAGCTGTATGCAGCAGCCCTGCCAGTACTCATTCAGATATTGGTACCCTGTCAGAGTTGGTGCTGGGCAAATGGATAAATGAACTCTTCTTACCCCTTCCACCAATAATGGAAGGGATGACTGGCAGCCTTGACAAAGCAGGCCACATTTGGATGTGACGCAGATCTAGGAAAGGCTCCTGAATGGGGGAGGAGTTGTGGCTCAGAAGAGTTATTTCCGGAAGCAGGGCCCTTTCTGTTCCTCAGGTATGGGAGAGAATGTGGGATGATGTTGTACCAGAAAATAAACATTTGTTCCATCAGTGAATGAATGCCCGAAGGAATGAGCCGAGAGGCAGTAGGTGGTGATGAAGGCAGGTCCTGGCATCAGACAGCCAGGGTAACTTGGGATAGGATCGTTCTTTCACCGCTTACCAGTTGGGTTGCCTCTCTAGAACTAGCAAGTTACTTGTGCTGTCTGAGACTCCGTGTCCAAATTGGTAACATGGGAGTAATCTATGTTGTTGTAGGAATTAAATAAGCTCAGTTTTGGAAAGTGCTTATTAGCATAGTGCAGAGCACAAAGAAAGTCTTGACTGAATGTCAGCTTTGTACAACGAGCCTGGGGGATGGAGCTGGCTTCATCATTTTTCCCCCTATGATGGCAGAGGCTAGAGTGAAGGGTGGCCTTGGGCAGGGGGTAGAGATAGAGATGACAAATAGAAGCCTTCAGAATCATCAGAGAGCCATGAAGGAAGCATCCTGCTTTCCTTCCCTTCTGCCAAGGGTCCCGGCAGAGGCTCTTCCTCCTCTGCTTCCTGACCATGAATATGCATTTGTGAAAAGATGAATCTCCATTCATTCCTTAGGGAGCTAAAAAAAATTGCACAAGGACAAGAACCAGAAAGTTCAATGTCAAAGCCATGACGGAGTCAGGCTAGCCACTGGGGTTTCTGGGACTGCCCGGCAGCTGGCTGACATTCTCTGCATGTTTCATGCTGATGGGCCCTGGCTCCATGCCAAGGATGGGACTTGGGTTTATGCCCGGGCTGGGAGGGAAACAAATTAATGATGTCATTAGACTTGTCAGGAGCCTTAAATCTCCCGTGACACGTTTAAGTGCAGGATACACCATAGAATTTTGAAAAGGACATGTCAGGTCCCTGGGGTCTCCTAGAGTCACGAGTCCAAGGTGGGAGAATAAGATGGACAGGCCAGGCAGGACTGGGGTGGGGCCGTGGGGAGGGACTCCAGTTTAGGCTCCCCTGGTCCACAACCAGGACAGGGTCAGGTGGGTGGTCAAGTGCTCGGGTCTACTGACATCACTGACCTCAAGGGCCTCATCCCTTCTCTTCAGTCCATCCATCCAACAGACACCTTCCATGAACTTCCATGGGTCTAGCCATGTGTCAGGCTAGGGGTCCCAGAGCACCCTCAGATGGGATCTGTTTCCCTGGAAGAGGCTCACTGCCCAGCGAGGGAGTCACCGTGGGATCCATGCTTTGAGAGGGGTGTGGGCGCGGGGAAGAGGCACCTCCTGGATAACTGCGTGTCCGGCTTGGTCCAGGATGATCCGGTTTCATGGCTAAGGTAGATTCCCCATGCCTGGTAATTATTCTGACCCTTAATTGTATTTGACCTTTCACTCTCCAAAGTGATGAGTATACGGCTGCTCGCCACCTAACACAGGCTGGGGGCCCAGACAGGCTTCCTTTGCTTCACTCTGTGGTTGTGGAGCATCGATGGTGCAAATGACCTGGGAGCTGTGGGTGGTTGGGGCATGAGTGAGATGGGGTGGGGAGGCAAGGGAGATCAAGACTGAGATGCAGCCAGCGCCTGTCCCCCACCCCGGGCCCTGCCCCTGTCCTGCCCCAGCCTCTAGAGACCATTGGACCATCCTCTGCACAGTGGCCAGCGGCATCTTTCTGACCACATCCCTCTCCCACTTGAACTACAGGGCTTCTGCCCCTCAGCAGGCATTTTCACCCCCTGTCCCCTACGATCTGTCCCCTGCTCTACAGATGGTTCCTCAGGACCCTCCCCTCCCCCCCCCCCCCGCCCCCACTGACCCAGTCAGGCAGCCAGCCCCGCCCTTCATCCCTGCCTGGTAGACTCCATTCTCAAGCCTAGCTCCAACACCACTTCCTCCCTACCTACAGGCGGTGACTGGCCCCCTACAGACTGTGTGTCCTCAGCTCCCCACAGCTTTTGGGGCCTCCCGCAACAGAGGCAGCCCCATGTCACCCAGACCCCTTTTCCATCAGCACGTGGCTCTGGATTTAGCCTGGCTGCTTCAACTCTAGGCTTTTGTGTGTCTGGGGGCAGGGCTGCCTAGTCCCTCCCTTGGGGGCTAGACTCTGCCTGTGTACCCAGGGATCCAGGGGAGGGCCGCCCAGTTTGCTATGCTAACCCGAGTGACCAGTCCAACGACACCCCCTGTCCTGCTTCAAGGACAGGCACTGCCAGGGGACCCCCAACGCAGTTCACCTGTCAGAGACAGATCAGTGGTTCTGGACACAGGCTCAAAGTAAATCTGAGCTTGCTATCTCCTGAGGTCACCCCACTCTTCCCTCTCTCAGCTCCTTGTCAGCCACAGCCGCAGCGGGGCCCTGTCGCCCTCACCCCTGCCCCCAGCCCAGCTACTTCATGCTCAGGCCACCCCGAGTGCTGACCAGGTCCCCGCAGCCACGGAACTCGCCAGCCTCCCTCCCGGCAAATGACACAGGGCGGGGCTCTGGCACAGGGCTCTTGGACACGAAGGTCGGAATCAGAGCTCCCAGAGTCCTGAGCCTCCTCTGCAGGCTCCCTGCAACCTTCCTTTCACTGTCTCCACTGCACGGGGCATGACACACACCTACCATTGCTCTCCCGGACAGCCGTTCGCTGGCACTCACTCTGCGCCAGCCCCTGCACTGGGCCTTGGGACAAGGGAAGCGTGGCACACCCTTGCTTCAGGGAGCTCTGGCTCTAGAGGGTGGCGTGCGCACACAGAACCTCTTGGCCCGGTCCCCCGCTACACTTCCAGCCTAAACTCACACCCCTGCTCCTGCTCTGTCTTGCCTCTGTTGAAACATTCCTCTACCTCCTCCCCGTGGCCAAGTTAGGTTCTTCCCTGACCTCCCACCTTGCAGGCATCCTTCCTTCTTACCCGGAGTCCATCTAAACTCTTACTCCTGCCGCAGGCTCCAGGAGCGCCCTCTACCCTCCCTTGGAGCAAGGGTCACGCTTGGGAGTCATATGGAATGTCCTCTTCTCTCCTGCCCGCCCTACGAGGGTGGCTCTCTCTGGCTGCCCTGTCCCCTACTGCCCCATATCCCTTTTCATAGCACTGGGCCTGGTATTTATAAACGATTTCATTCATTCATTCAGCAGCTATTTGCTGAGTCCTGCCCTGTGCCAGGCACTGGCCTAGTGAAGGAGAATATACTGGTGGACCAAACAGATGCAAATCCCTGGCCTCAGGGAGCTTACACTGGAGTGGGGAGACAAACAATAAATAATCACTTATCAGTGAATCAAAATATGTAAGTTGGTGAGAAGACAACAAAGACCTTGGAGGGGGAGTGGAGCATAGTAAAGAGGCTGAGAGCGTGGGCGCGGGGACCAGGCGGCAATTCTAGATCAGGGAGTTGGGGCCCACCTTCCTGAGATGATGGCGTCTGAGTTAAGATGGGGGGGTGAGCCAGGGTGACACTTGGGGAAAGGGAAATGTGTAGGATGGCAAGGGGCGCCCACGGAACAGCCCGAAGGCACACAGAGCTTGAGCGGTGTGGAAGGGGAGAGCCGAGGGCATGGGGTGGGGGTGGGGGAAGCCCTGGGGCCCACACAGGTCATTACCGAGACTCTGGCTTTTACACGGAGAAAAATGGGGGAGTTACTGCACTGTCTCTAGCAAGGAACTGCTCTTGAAAGAGTGGTTAAGCAAACACCAGGACAGAAGGCACAGAGGTTCTCGAGGGGCCCGGGAGAATTGCTAACCCCATCCAGGGGTCAGGGAGGGCTTCTTGGAGGAAGTAACAATGGACCATGGCCCAGCAGGAGGAAAGGAAGAAGGAGGAGCCTGAACAGAGGCTCAGGGGCCTCAGCGGGCAGGTGGTATGGGGCACTGGTCCGTGGAACAAGGTCTACAGGCTGGGGCGCCTGGGCTGGGACACGGTCAGCAGAAGGCAGGACACAGAAGGCCTCGAGTCCTGAGGGCGGTGTGGATACCTGGTGAAGTCGTGCTCAGCCTCGCGGGGTGCTTCTCACACTCGGCCCCCCCTTGTAGGTAATCTCTCCTCTAGGACTTGACTCAAGGCAGAACACCTTCAGCTGGACTCCAGCCCAAGTGCTCACAGTAAACTTGCTTCCCCCGGCCTCTAATTTCACTGGATGCTGAAATGAACTTCTCAGAGGCTTCCCCACTCTTACCAGGCTAATCTCCTACCGCACAAGCCAGACTTGAGCGCTGCACTTGGTAACTTGCAAACTCGACAGTTAAGGGGCGTGTGGGCTTGGGCAAGTCTCTTTGCTTCTTTGAGCCTCAGTGTCCCCATCTGTAAAATGGAATACCCACCCAACGGTCCTGTTATTCATGGCAGAGAGACAATTGCCTGCACCTGGCACACAGTAGGTATCTAATACATGCTAAATGGATTCATATGGGCCAGGCCTTCGGAACTGGGGACCTAAAGGCTATCTGGGTGGGAGGAGGGGAGCGTCACCTGGGATGTGTCGTGGTTGAAGATGACAGCATTGAGATCCCCACAGTTGTAGTGTTTGATGAGGTCCTCTGTGGTATAGGGCGCCTGCAGGCTCCCCGCCCGCACACTCTCATGCTGCAGCAGAGTCTGGTTCAGGGCAAACAGCACCTGCACAGAAGAAAGACAAAAGAATAAGGGCTGTCATTCTAGAACAGGTCAGGGGCCCCGACACCTCCAGGCCCAGCCCTCCTTGCTTTGGACTTTGGGGCAACAGGCCCTGAAATAGGGAAGGTGTGTGGGGCCTGGCACGGGCCAGGTGCAGCCTAAACTCTTCCCTGGGCCTCTGGACATGTTCAGCCTGTTCTCATCCCCAGCCCTTTGCCCACACAGGTCCCAGCTTCTGCTCTGGCTGTCAGCATCTTACCTACTGATGGGGCAAAATGAGAACCTCGCTGTGTCTGGGGTTAGGGATGATGGGTGAGTTTGTCTTTCAACTAGATTTTTCTTATTCTTGTGCTTAGGAAAGTTCTAGAATGAGCACAGACTAATGGGGAATCAAAGGCGGGCAAACAACGCAAGACAAACACATGAGCAAAACAAACAGGAAACCCACTTAGATGTCAGGGACCCACCCAACGGCCACTTCTTCCAGAAGTCATCCCCACTCCAGGCAAAGGCCCAAGGAGCCAGGCTTCTCTGAATCTGACCCATGCTGGCACTGAAGCTCCTTGAGCTCTGGGCCGCTATACGGAGCCCTGGGGACACAGCTGCGGTCTAGCTAGACTGGCCTGGCGTCAGAATCACGCAGAGCACCAGACAAAGATATCCGCTGCCCAGTCCTCATGCCTGGAACTGGCATCTCTGAGGGGGAGCCCAGGATGTGTAATTTTCACAGGCTTCCTAGGAACGACATTAAGGGGTCTGACTGCTTCTGCCATGAGGACCACGCTCTGATGGAACACAGCCTGCCCAAGAAGGCTCCAAGAGATGATCTCAAATGTCCCATTTTAGATGGGGAAACTAAGGAAGGGACTGGAACTACCTTCATGTGACGATGTATCCCAGACCCCTCTGGCCAAAAAGGGGAGGAATGTAACCACGATCTGGGTTCTTTAGCACAGGTGCAGGGAAAAGCTGCTGCAGTTCCTGGGCAGAAGGCCTGGAGGTCGACTCAAGCTGTCTGTTCTTGCTGTAGCCTAGTCCCAGCTGGTCCTCCAGTCCTCAGGCCTCGAGCATGCTGTTTGCCCATTATCTGTTTGCCACCTCGGACCATGGTCCCCGGCCTGTCTTCTCACCAGTTCAGTCCCCAGCATCTCCCGCTGGGCCCCGTGCAATCTGTCCCCCTCCCCCCATCCCATAGTCATCTGCCACAGTCACTTTTTGAAAGCACAAATTTGATTGTCTCTCCCCCACCCTCTTTTTTTTTTCCCCCTTCAAAACTTTCACAGGGGCCTCCTGCCCTCAGAGTAAAGGCCTAGCTTCTCAGCAGAGCCTGCCAGGCAGTGACCCGGACCCTGCTGTGGTCGAGGACCTTGCTTCCTACTCAGCCCACGTGTTTCCAAACACCCAGCTACTCAGCACTCTCATGTCTCATGGCGTCTTATATGCTGTTCTCTGTGCACAACAGTCTCCTGCCTCTGCTCTCCACTTGCAAATCTAGACTTGGCCTTCCAGGCTCTGCTCAACTGTCTTCTCAGGAAAGCGTCTCTGACCGCCTGGGGGCTGAGTCAGGCACCTCCCGGAGGCCCCCTGCAGTCTCCTTGCGTGGCAGACGGACACAACAGTGGCTCCAGACCTTAACCTGTCTGCATATTCATGCCCTTGGCCATGGAGCTCTCTGGCTCCCTCCCATTCTGACATTGTGACACTGGACTCTGGATATAAGCAACCAGGACATACAGAGGCCTGGAAAGCATCAGTGGCTGCTGCTGTCTCTTGCAGCTCCACAGCTCTGACAGCAGCCCATGCCAGCCCACTGAGGAATAGGCAGAGCCCACTGAGGCCATTTCAGTCCAGCCGACAGATAGCCGGCTCCGAGACAACGCGAGTAGGGCCAGCTGAGCCCAGCAGGGCCCGCCTGCCACCGGGTCCGGACACCTGAGCAGACGCCCAGTGCCAGAGCTGCTCAGCCCGCTGCGACGATGGACAAGCGATCCGCCATGCTTCTGTCCCCCAACCCGGTGCGAACATGAGGTGATGCCTGTCGTTCAGCTCCCTGGCTCTCCCACTAGGCTCTGAGCTTCTTGAAGACAGGACTTACGCCCTACTTGTTTTGTGTCTGCAGCTCTCAGCACAGGGCCGGTTAACGAGAAGATGTCACTCCATCCTTTCCCTAGCACCTTAGTGCCACCTAGTGCCCCCTGCTGTGGTCTGTAGCTTCCTATTTTTAAGGTTACTCAGTAAGCCCCTCAGACGAGATCTGGGACTTTGGCGCTCTGTCTGCAGTTGGGGGCTGCTGCTACCATGGAGCAGGAGCTCCCACCAGGGACATCAGCCATCTCCTTCCAGAACACACAATCTGACCAGAAAAGCTCATGTAATAAGGTACACAACGTACTGATGTGGGCAACAGGGCCAAGCATGCTGGAGAGATCCCCTCTGCCTGCCCCCTCCCGCTTCTGATTCTGGCAGGCGGAGAGCCGGAGAGCGCTGGCGTGCAGCGGCCCAGGTTGCTCCCCGTCATGAGCTGGCTGGGGAGACCCCACTTCCGGGCCTTCCCCAGGCTCTGGTGAGTGCCCTGACATTCAATCTGCAGCCACCTAGTGCAGGGTGTCAATGGCAGCCTGGTGGCTGGGACCCATCGCAGGAGGCAGCGATGTTGCTGTGCACGTCACTAAGGCAACAGGCACTTCCTTCCACACCTAACAGGTGTGGAAGGCCTCGCATGAAGGCATCCACGTCAGGCTAGAAGGCTCCACTTCCCTGCGAGGCTGGGACCCATGGGCTCCTGCGACCACACCCCACCCCAGGGCACACCTGCCTGCGGTGAGGTCATCCATGCAGGTGCCCAGAAGCCGTGACTGGAGGGGAAATGGCTTCCCTGGGCCTCCCTAGACCCATGGAGTCACTTCCACAGTCCTGTGGTTTTCGTGCAGTGTGGATGTGTTCCAACGAGTTAAGCACGCTACCGTCTATAGGGTGCTAAGAACAGTCCTGGCGTGGAGTGAGAGCTGGAGGAATGCTTGGTAAATAAAACTTGGAAGAAAATAGACTTGAACCTTCCCAGATTGGAGCTGGAAGGGCCTGTGTAGGTCATCCGCTCCAGCGGTTTTTTAAACCTTTTTTTTTGGCCATAGAATCCTTTTCTATTGTTACTGTTTTCCAAAGGAAACTTACTTGGAACTCACTATGTGGAGCAGATAAAAGTGGAACTTTTCCCAATTGATGTGAGGAGACAACTAGAGCCTGAAGTCCTAGAGGCTCAATGCCCTCCTGCAACAGAGGCTCCCCTGGCTTTTTCGTGGAACCCATGGGTCTCCCGGAACCCAGTTTGAGAACCACAATCTCATCCTGTGCCCATCATAGAGAAGAAGAAAGGAGACAGGGGCCCGAAGTGGTCAAGAGAGAGTTCACCCAAGCCCACACAGGGAAGCTAGGGGCAGAGCAGACTCAAAGCCAAGCATGACGCCCAGGCCAGGACCCTTTGTGGTGCCACAGATTGGGGATGGATTTCAGGATGTTCACTGGCATGGCCCAAGTTCATCCCACATACGTTACCATACCTGTCTTCCTTTTGCAGCCTTGTGAAACAGCTCACAATAGCAACAGAGTATTTATTATTAGCGTGTTACAGAAAACTGAGAGCAGATCATTTAAGAGACATTCCCAGTGTGGTGGGGCTTGGACAGAAACTCACACTGATCATTCTGGACTCCCACGACCCCCAGGCAATGTTTGGTGCTTTCCACAGACCCTCCCCACCTCCTTCCCCAGTCTTGGCACTTATCCCATAAAGTGTCCATCTCAGGTGAGTCCCCATTCCCTGCCTGTGTAGACTGAGAGCTTGGTAAGGGCAGGGAGCCTGCCTCTTTGTTCAGTGGTCATGGCTGGAGAGCAGAGGTTTGGGAACTATTTTGGGAGGTGGACTGTTGACTGCCTGAGACCTGACTGTGATCAAATTATATGCTCTTCCCCCCCACCTCCCACCTCCTAACCATCCTTTGCAACTCATGAAGAGGTCCTCATGGGTTCATTACTAGGGTTCTCATGTTTATGGAGCACTTACTCTGGGTCAGGTATCTTCTAAGCTCATATTAATTTGTTTAAAGTTTACAGCATCTTTAAGTTAAGTCTAGTATTAGCTCCAATTAATAGATTAAAAAACCCCAACCCTAGAGCAAAGACGGTACTCACCAAGGTGACAGAACTGGAGAGGGATGGGACATGCACTTGGGCTTGGGCAGGTCAGCCCTTGACTCCATTCTCCTATCAGCCCACTGCCCACTGGGGCCTCCCTCTGCTCTCCCTAGGGGACAGCTAGCAAAGTGCATGTCCTGATTCACAGACGGGAAACCAAAGAAGCAGAGGGACCCAAGGCCACATGGCTTGCATGGGGTAGAGCTGGGCTTTGAATGATATCTGTCTGGCTCCAGAACAGGTTCCTATGACTGGAACTTCAAGAGAGTATGTGCTTCTTCATGAGCATTCTTGGTGCTTCCGACAGATACAGGGAAGTGGCACTTCTTCATTCATTCAACGAACAGTTACTTTTTGTGGATTCTCTGCAGGGATCTGGGGCTGGTGGATGAATTGGGCATGGTCTCCACCTCTATGGAGCTCATTTCAGAGGCAGATATCCCAACTGACCGTGACAGTAGAGGGTGGTAAGTGGGGCCCCTGAAGCCCCATGCACAGGCACAGAAGACCCTCGCCCTGATTTCTGCCTCCCTCCCACTCACCCTGAATTTCCAAGCCTGGCGCAGCTCACAGCCTCCTGGGCCTCCATGCTTTGTGCCCCCGGCCACTTTAGAATAACAAACCCTCCTCGCCAAAGCCGCTGTGGCCCACTCTAGGATAATGTTTATGATAAAGCTTTGACATGGAATAACAAACACTGGGTAGAGGCTAGAGCCACTTTGCTCCCCCTGGATGACCGCGTGTGGAGGCCCAGCCACCGGGAGGACCTGAGCATCCCAGGGCTGCCCCCCTTACTGGGGCTGGCCCGTGCTGTCTGCTGAGTGTAGGCCCGGAATTTAAACACGTTTTCAAACACAGGCCTAGGATGGAGTGAGGCAGGCGCCAGGAGGGTGGGGACAGGTTTATTGTTCCAGATTAGTCTAGTAAACAGTCCTGAATGGGCTGAGACGGTGAACACCTAAGCCTTGTGTTCACTTGCTGGCCCAGCACCATCAGTGTGAGGACAGACAGCGAGACGCCCTCTGCCAGAGGACATGCTGCAACCCAGGGCTCCTTGGGACAGGCCTGGCTCTCAGGCTGGGGCTCTGGGCTCTGAGGTGGATGATGAGTACCTCTCACCCCAAAGCACAGGGAAGTCACAGCACAGGCCCCAAGCCCCTCAGCAACGCTTACTGAGCACCTGCCATGTGCCAGACATGTTCTAGATGCTGGGGATTTAGTTAGCGACAGAACAGACCCCAATCCTGCTCTCATTGAGCTTACCTGTTGGGGCAAACAGAGAATAAACAAAGTGATCAGTAAAGTATTAGTGTCTGGCCCGTCAGATGCATACAACAATGACTCCATTGAACTGGGGCCCGAGACTGCCTCCGGCCACTTTGAGCTCATCAAGCCTCCGAATCAACAGGTAAAGACGGGCGTCACTGTGCTGGCCGGCGTGACTGATCCTGACCAGCAGGGGAAATGGACGGCTGCCCCACAGGGAGGGAGAGAAGAGCCTGTCTGGCACAAACGAGATCCCTCCTGGCACACACGAGATCCCTGCGCCTCCTGGTATCACCACACCCTGCGATTAACCGACGTCATGCGAAACCGCAACAACGCCATCCAGGCAGGACTCCTAATGGTCCGGATCCTTCGGTAATGAAGGTCTGGGTCACCCCACCCGCTGTGAACCACAAGCAGCTGAGGTGCCTGCAAAAGGTAAAGGGATGAAAGGAGTGTGGTGGGAGCAGAGGAAGCTATAAATAGCAGCTATGAGCACAGGACCAGCGACAGAAGCAAAAGACAGAATCAAAAGCAAAAGTCCAAGAGTGTTTCTTCCTTATTTCAAGAATCTTTGTATGTGTATAAAATATTTTCTTCTGTCTCCTTTTTCTTTTTTTCTGCCCCAGGCATGTAGCATAAGACATACTGACTTTGCATTGTAGTATTTAAGTATTCTTAACTTTATATCGTCATATTTAAGTTACAATGTTTCAAGGAGAAGAGTAAGCATTACCCAAAGGCTTTGACTCCTCATCCTGGGAAGCCCATTCTGGTTGCACGCAGGATGGCTGCATCATGTTAGGTGGAATTAGGACCTGTTATTATCTTTTTTTTTTTTTTTTTTTTTAAGATTTTATGTATTTATTTGATAGAGAGATCACTAGTAGGCAGAGAGGCAGGCAGAGAGAGAGGGGGAAGCAGGCTCCCCTCGGAGCAGAGAGCCTGATGCGGGGCTTGATCCCAGGACCCTGAGATCATGACCTGAGCCAAAGGCAAAGGCCCAATCCACTGAGCCACCCAGGTGCCCCATGTTATTTTTCTTTATTTGGAAATGAAGTATGGTTTAAAGGGATGCTTGTGAGTGCCAAGTTAACAAAGGACGCACTTACGATGGTTAATTTTATTTGTCAACTTGACTAGGCCATGGTACCCAGATAGTCAAACATTATTCTAGATGTTTCTGTGAGGAGACTTTTTAGAGGTGACTGACATGTAAATCAATAGACTTTGAAAAAAGCAGATTAGGTTCCAGAATAATTAGATGAGGGTGGGTCTCATCCAATAAGTGGAAGGCCTTCATAGAAAGAGGCCAACCTCTTTTGTTGAAGAGAATTCTGCCCACACACTGTCTTTGGACTAAACCTGGACTGGGTCTCCAGCCTGCCAGTCTACCCTATAGACTTTGGGCTTGCCAGCCTCCACAATGTGTAAGCCAATTCCTTAAAAGAAATCTATCCACCCCATTCATCCATCCACCCACCCATCCATCTATCCATCCAACTTGGGGTACTATTGCCCTGGAAAACCCTGAAAAATACAGTATGTGTTACAGGGAGAAGCCAAAGCAGGAAAGGGGGCAGGGGTTGATAAGGTAAGGGAGATAGTAGGTGCAAAGGCCCTGTGCAACTGTGAGAAGCAGCAGAGGCCAGGGTGGCGGGAGCTGAGTAAAGAAAGGAGGACAGTGATGGGAGATGCCAGAACTGGTTAGAAGGCCATGCTCCATGGGCCATTGTAAGGATGCTAGGAAACCATCCCCTATTACCATCTTTTCAGGGAATGGATTGTTATTTTCCCCTGACATTTGAGGAAACAGGCCTTGAGGATGGTGAGGTCTCCTGCACAGGGTCTCAAGTTGATGGACTAGAACTGGGATTCCAATTCAGATCCAGCTGACAGGTGCTGAGTTCTTTCGGCTACCCCTGGGCCTCACCTGCCGAGCTACCGCCACTCAGTCGATGGTAGGAAGAACAGACATGAAGAGACAAACAGAGACCAGTGTGGGAGGCCCAGTGTCTGAGTGGGGGTCAGCTGAGAAGAAGGAGGGGTGCTAGAACATTAGCCACGAGCCTGGTCAGAGCTGACACGAGGAGGGGAGAGAGGTCATGATTGCCAAGGTAGCCCGCCTCCCGGAGGGCTTTCCTGTGCTATGGCTCTCTGCCCTGGCCTGACAGATTCTCGTTTGTCGTGCTGCGTTCTCCCCTGCCTCAGGGCCGTCCCCTTGCTCTGTTCTGCCTGAAACCACCCTTCCACCCATCGGTTCACGCCTGCCTGCCACTTGGCTATAGGGCTCCTTCCTCAGAAGGCCTCCCTGCGCCAGGGGCTGGGCAAGTTCCCAGAGCACCCAGCACTGCTCGGACGCTTTGCCCTCCCCCAGCTTCACGACTGTTTCATGCTTGTCCTCCTTGCCCCCTGCGGATGTGCCAAGGGCAGGCAAATCGTCTGACTTGGTCACAGCTGTATCTGCAGCAGACAGCACAGAGCCTGACACATAGTAAATGCTTCAGAAATACGTGTAGAGTGAATGAATAAAAAGTGGAGCAAGTTAGTCATTCCAGAACCCCAGTAGGTCCCTACCCAGACCCAGTACCGTCCCGGGCCCAGAGCCAGGAAAGCTGAGTCTTGGGGGCCTTGGGCCTCCATCAGTCTGTCAGTGCCTGGGGTTGGCGCGCAGGGCTGATCCGCCCATGGGAAGGTTTCTCCAGCCCGGGAGAGCGTTCCTCAAAGGATAGAGCCCACCGGGGTCTGGCTGAGGTTTATTTGTTTATTCTCCTCGCCCCACTGACAGCACCAAAGCAGTGCCGACAACTTCCCTGCTTCCTGCTCAGTATTCTGAGTCCCCGGAGCCCCCGGTACAGAATCCTGTCTCCGGACACTGGGCTACCGAGCAGCAGGCATCCAAATAAACACAAGGTTTCCTGGAGCCAGGCACTGGCTCTGGCTTGGCAGGGAGGACCAGAGATCTCATGTCTGTCTGAGTCTAGGCAAGTCATTTGCCTTCCCTGGGCCCTGGTTTACCCACCCACGCAGAAGACCAATTCACACATGCATCAAGGAAGTATGTACTGAGAAATGATCAGATGCTCTTCTAGGCTCTGGAGGTATAGCAGTAAACACAACATTCTCTCTAGTGGGACGAAGGTGACAATAAAAACAAAATGAGCAAAAGATGTATGTTAGAGAGTGATAGTGGCTGAGAAGGAAACAAGGCAAGCAGCACAGGAGGGGTGTGTGTGTGTGTGTGTGTGTGTGTGTGTGTGTGCGTGGGGCTGACATTTTGGGGATAATGCCCAGTAAAGGTACGAGAGAAGTGACGTTGCAGATCTGAAGGAGAAGGAGCTGAGGGAGGTGGTTCTGTGGACACAGAGAGAAGGCTGGTATGGGGCAGAGGCAGCAAGTGTAAAGGCCCTGGGGCAGAGGCAGGCCTGCTGGGTGTGACAGGCAGGAAGGAGGCCAGTGTGACTGGAGAGGAGTGAGCGAGGGGGAACAGGTCGTGAGGTCTGTCTCAGGCAGGACCTAACGGAAAACCGATGGTGCACGGTCCATGAAGCGAGTTCCAAGGAAGTAAGTTCAACTGCAAGGGTAACTCAAGTACTTTGAACGACGGAACATCGACAGAGGTGCAGACCGGGGTGGTGGGGCACTGAGGAGTAGCAGTGGTGGAAGCTTTCCTACCCCAAGCCTTAAGGAGAAAGGGGGGAGCGGTGATGGACCTGAACGTCAGGGGACGGCACAGCTACCCCTCCCTGACCTAGCAGGACAGAGAGGAAGGAGGGGGCACGAACTGTCCCAGCTCTCTTCCCCTCCTGCCAGCGCTCCCCACTGACATCAGGACAAAGGAGGCCAGGCAATGTCCCAGCAGCTCTGGGCTCTGAGAAGGGAGAACAGAGGGTCCATTGGAGAGGAAAGGGGATTTCCAGAACATAGATGGAGGTAGGGCGAGGTGGGCAGAGAGGAACACATCCCTTAAGGCCTGTGGGCCTTGAAAGCCTTTGGCTCCCCCTGAGTGAGACAGGAAGGCCTGCAGTCTGAGCAGAGGAATGCTGTGGTAACCCTTCTGATCTGGAATCCAGGGGGACAGGAGTAAGTAAGATCAGAGGGAAGATGAAGGCAGCTTTGTCTTCCTCCTGAAGGGGGAGCAAGTGAGCAGCTCCTCGCTTCCCCTCGCCATCCCCATCCCAAACCCCAGCCACAACCCAAAGAACCTTGGACTTGGCTTCCAGTGCCGCCCGTCCGGCTCCGTGAACGCCCACCGGCCGGCCGGGCCCCGGTGGTGCCGGCCACATCCTCCCTCCGCACTGCAGTGTGGGCTGGGCGAGCCCTCTGTGCTTTCCTGGGCAGGCAGCGGAGGCTGAGTCACCCTAGCTTTCTTCCCTTCTTTTCTCCGAACGCCTAGCTTCTCCACCCAAAGACCACCCTTAAAGATCCCAGCGTTCCTCTTCTGTCCTTCAAGTCATGCCAGGAAATGCTCATAAATCCGGAGCCACCCACACGAGGAGATTAGTGTTCTGCTTGGTAGGGAGGCTGATAGGCTGGGTATGGGGGAAGGGCCTGTCCTTTCTTGGGGGTCTCCAGGAAGGGAGCTGACATGGGGTCTGTCCTGTTGGAGGGCAAAGGGGTCCTCTGGCTTTCAGTTTGAGGCACAGGTAAGCCCGAGACAGGCTGGAGACCCAGATTCTGGTGCTGCTGGCTCTGACCCAGATCAATTCCAGGACACACTCTCCAGGTCCCCTGGGGTCCCCTCTGAAACACGAGAGTGTGGGGGCACCTCTCCGCTCTGGGAGTCAGGTTCTGTGAGCCTAACACTTTAGGACAGTGCTACCCCACCACCACACGATTTAAACAGTCTATGGTTCTAGGCACTTTGCATATGGAAGCTTGTTTATTCTTCCCAAGAGCTGTGTGAGGTCCCGGGGAGCCACCCCCTTTTACCTGCAGGGAAATCAAGCTTAGGAAAGTAAGTGACCTCCATGCTCCCCCATCGGCAGGTAGATGGGACAAGTGTCTCAGCTCTGCCGGGCTGAGCGCACCCAGTCCCCCCTGCCCCACGGTCCATGCTCTGCCATGAAACGTCTTTCCTCCCCAGTCACCACATCTGATCTCCTAAATTGAATAAACACTGCAGGTGGAGAAAAAAGAGCAAAATGGATCAGAAAGACCCAGAGAATCATCTAGGCCAAACTAGTCTCATGCATAAAGCTGAGGAACATCCAGGCAGTGGAGGAGATGGACAAACAGGCAGTTCTAAGACAGGGTGCTAAGTTCATGATAAAAGGAAAAAATGGGGCCTTTGGGAGGGGCGTCTGTGAGGCAGCCTGGGTATTGGTGAAGGAAGTAGCTTCAGGCTGGGCTGTGCAGGCACTGGGAGGGAAGCGCATTCAAGGTCAAGGGGCCTGGAAGTGCATGCTGTTCTTAAAGTGCCTGTGTCCGGAGTTAGGCCCAGAGAGGGGCCGGGGTGGAGGGCCTTTCATGTCAGCCCATGAGCTCTACACTCCACCGGCTGGAGGACTCGGCCCTTTGGCCTTTCTCGGCAGGATCATCAGCTGTGAGGCTGACACAGTGGGGACCCCAGAGGCGCAGACTGACCCCCACACAGGGACAACGGTGTGCACGGCAGGCGGTCAGTTAGCGGTGACCACGGCGGCCGCCACCATCATCATTACTATGAAGCGGCTGATCCACAGGTCGAAAGCTGTAGCTTTCCTTGTCCCTGCTGTCTCAGACCTGCCTGCTGACACAGCTGCCTAGACTTCAAAAGGCAAAGCTCCATTTTCATTTGCAAAATCAGTATGAAATTCCTTGAGGGCTTGTCTAATTCCTTCTGGTCTGACCACATGGCAATTACTGATGTACAGGCGGTAGGAGGGGGTTGGTCTCATAGGCCCTCCAGCAGCGTGAGGACCTCCGCTCTGGGTTCCCGGCAGCCGCCAGGGAGGACGGCACCAGAATGGGACCAGAGGCGAGGGCTGGCCCTGGGAGCGCTCCCTGCTGATGAGTGAAATGGCTTGTCGGCTACACCACAGGCTACCAACTGCTTCAGGGATGGAGTAGTGTGTCTAGCAGCAGGAAGGGCAGGGCTCTGGCCCGGGTTCAAATGTCGGTCCTGCTCTGTGCAGGCCACATGAAGTTCCTACTCTGGCTTTTCTGGTGATACCTTGCTATGAGAAGGTGGGACAGGCCTTTCCCCTTTCTGAGCCTTAGTTCACCCATCTGTAAGTGGGGAGAATAGGATTTGTCCTCCCTGGCTAGTGAACTAGCCCCCTAAAAACATTGCAAACATTATCATCCTTCCTTAGGGCATTTTAAGACACTTCTGTTCCCCTAAGCAGCAGCAGGGCTGTTCTGAGAAGAAGCAGAAGCCTGCACGTGGGGACTGGGTTCTCATTCACTCCTCCAGTGTGGATTACTGCCAGGCTCTGCATCAGCTACTGAGGCCATAGAACCAAATCAGTACCATTTCTATTGTCAAAGAGCTCAAGGTCAGAGGCGGAGTGGAGCAAGGAAGGAGGTGCCTAAGGAAGCCTTGCAACAAGATGTTAACACACCGTGTGAAAACTGGGCACGAGGATGAACTTGGGGTGGAGGGAGCTGCAGCAGGAGGGACTCATCCTGCTGGGGGAGGACCACATCCGGGATTCGGAGGAGGCAATCCGATCTGCAGTGGTGTCTATGGCATGTCTGTGGGAGTGTGCCTTTGTCATGTGGAAGAGAAAGAAAAGGAACTCCAGGTGGTGTTGATGTCCATGCAAAGGCCCGGGGAAGCTGGCCACTTGGGAGAAATGTGTGGATGACCCCATGAGCTGGAGTGGGTGCAGAGGAGGAATGTGGAGCTCAGGCTTCAGCTAAGGAAAGGCAAGAAGGCCCAGAAGTGATCAAACAGGGAGTGACTAGCCAGGCTTTCCACTTAGAAGCTGCTTCGTGGAGCTGCTTCGTGGAGAAAGGATAGGAGAAGCATGAATTGCAGGCAGGAGACAGTCGTGGCCCTCTCTGGGCCAGGAGAGGTGAGGAGTCCCCACCTGGCCCTGGGGTTCCGGGGGTGCATGGAGGAAGTAAATGTGGGCTCAGATTCCAGTTCATTCCTGGTTTAGATGGTTTAGAACCCTCCAACTCAGGGCTCTGAGTGTCTTTCCTTGCCCACTGCTGCCCCCCTCCCTGCTCCGAATTTTGGGGACCAGCCCTCCTCCACTTCAGGAAGGCTTGAGCCTCATTCAGGGGAGCAGCTGGACAGAGAAGGTGCTGGTTAAGAATGGCAGGAAAGAAAGTAGACTGATGGCAGGGGTTTCTTCAGGAGCTGGCGTGGGGCTGATGGCCTTGACAGCCCTAGGGGATGGACCCTCTTGGTAGTGTACATCAAAGGAGACAGCGACACAAAACTTGGCCTCATGGACAAAAGTAAAATGCGTCCCCATGTCTCCCATCTTTCACCTGTTCAAAGGTGACACATCCCGGCAGCAGGATGGGAAAGTTGAAAAGGTCAGGTGAGGGAGGGGTCTTGGATCTTGCAGAGGCTCTTCACTCTATGGAGGGGATGTTGAAGCCCAGAGAGGGCAGGAAGGTGACCAAGGTCACACAGCAAGTAGGGGACGCAGACTAAGGCAGGAGTGAGGCATGTGTCTGTTTTACTCGGGCAGCTCAGGTCTCCTCTGCCCCCCCCCCTTGCCTTCCCCCCTTCGCAGAAAAGGAAAATGTTTTTAGACCTGAGGCAAAAGAATGAGAAATTGAAACCTGAGCCTTGGGTCTTGGGAAAAGAATACAGAGAAGGCAGACACATTCTGGGGGAGCCAAGGGCTGCTTACTCTGCAGACAGGAAGCACTCAGTGCTCCCCAAGTTTCCTTCTACGCCCCTCTGACCTGGGAGGGCAGGTGGATTATGGGCCTGTGGGAACAGAGAAAGACCCCCACGAGCGCTGGGCCAGTCTGCCTCTAGGATTCACTGTGGTCAGAAGGAGAAGTGTTCCAGCCTCTTCCCTAGCTCTCTGCTGGCAGCCTTCTCATGGGGTCCCAGGCCCAATTCCACACTCCACTGCCCCTCCCGGAACTGCCCCCTGGGCCCCACCATATGGAGGGCAGGACTCCTTGTTGGTCCTCACTCAGGCACACCCACGTGTCTGTCCGGCCCTGCCTGTAAGCACACCTTCTCCAAGGAGGCCTCTTTTCAGCTGCAGCCTGTGTCTGCCTTCTTCTTTCGTGAACTTGGAAAGGAGAGCAGCAGTCTAGAGTTTCTTTCTGTCTTGGGGTGTCTAAGTGAACAGGGGTTGTATAAGAATGTGTGTGTACACATGTGCGAAGGAGAGCGTTGCAGGTGGAGATAAAGATAGGTACATAGAAGGTAGATGATTGATTGATTGATTGATTGATGATGGATGGATAGAAGACAGATTCAGGACAGGGTGTAAAGTCTTCCCTGTGCATTATCCATGCCATGAAGAGGCCTAACCACAGACTGACATTTGCACATGTAACAGACATCCCCTCTGGGCCAGAAGCTGGACAGCAGTCTTTGGGAACACTGAGAGCAGCATGATTTCTACTCCCCGCTTCCTGATACCAAGCAGTTCCATCAATCATTCTCCATGGTCCAGGTTTAGACCTGGCCCTGACATGGGTGTGTCTTCTCTCTCTACACATTCCCTTTTACTGTTATTTCTCCTTGCTGTTGGAGAGTGCTGCTCGGGGTGATCCTGGGTCTTGAGGACAAGGATGTGGGCTGCATACTACTATACCTTGAGAATCCCTGACCTGATGCTGGACCCACTGGTCCTCGGCCTAACAGGGAAAAGTGATGGTGTGTGTGGGTGCAAACTTAAAAACAAAACAAAACACAAAAAACCATAAAAACATAAATGAGACCATAGCACTCCCAGGCTTAAATACTTCATGGCTCTGCTCTGCTCTAGGAATAACAACTGACTTCTTCAACCAGGACTTTTAGCTCTGCTTGGCGGAGGCCATGCGTGTTCCTTTGATTCATCTCACTTCCTGTCCTCTTTGCTCTGTGTTGTCAACATGTTGCCTTTACTGATTTTTTGGAATATGCTATTTCTTTCCCACTTCAGGGCCTTTGCACATACAGGTCCTTCTGCCAAGCATGCCCTTTTCATCACCCTTTCTTTTGCTTCATTAATTCCTCCTTATATTTCAGATAATGGTTCAAGCCTTCATTACTTTCTGAAAACTTCCGTGATGCCCCAATCAGCTCAGGGAGCCCCACGCAGCTTTCCTACCCTGTATTCTTCCTTCACCTATGGATGTAATCATTTGTTTAATGTCTGCTTATCCCAATAACAATTTTACTATCACAGGCTAGTCATTTGTTCCATGCCAGACACTGCACAAAACTCTTCTCAAATATTATTTCACTGAAGCCCCCAACAACCCTGTGAAGTACTTAGAATTTTAATCCTAATTTTACAGATGAGGTAAAGGAGGCACAGAGTGGCTCCATGACTTGCCTGAGATCACACAGCAAGGAAGCAGTAGACAAATCAAGACAGTTTGGCCATTTTAGCCACAATCTGGTCTGCAGCCCACTGCTGTGTAGACAGGATGAAGGGAAACAGATCTACTTTTTTCCTCCTAAAGCCTCTGGGACCTACTCTGGGACTTGCCACTCTCAAGTTACCGACAAAAGGGAGGGAAAGACAGAGACGCTGGGGTGTCAGAAAGATACCCTTGGGCAGCCAGCCCTCCAGGAGCCCCCAGGGGCCACATCTTCCTTGCTCCCTGGTTCCAGAATTAGGAAGAACCAATATGCGGGACATGCGGAACATGCCACAGGTACAGAGAGAGGGGCTGTTACGGTAGCCGGGAGTTCATCCCTCACCTGCAGGCCTGGGCCATCCCAGACCACGAATGTGGAGAGGGCCGTCCTTCTAGAGCCCTAATGCCTGCCTCCTTGAAGCTTCGTCTCCTGCTGGAGACACCAGCCTGCTCCTGAGACCGGCATCGGTACTGAAGATGAGGGTCTAGTCCCTTCACGGGACACCAAGGGGGCCCCTCACCTCCTTCCCCGTGGAGCAGCAGGCAGCTGGTCCCGGGGGTCTGGGCCCGGGAGCAGGCCCGGCAGGTCAGCAAGCCTGGGAGGCTTCCCTCAGCTCCCCGGCCCCCCTTTGAAGGGGATCAGGTTCCCCCACAAACATAATTGAATGAAAATATGAGAGAGAAAAGGTCTTTGTTCTCCCATTTACAGCGTCAGAAAATATGTAACAAATTAGCCGTTTATGAGGTAAGAGAACAGGGCTGTGCGCTGCGGCAGGGAGGCTCGGCGGCCGCACAAGGGGGCCTTTCAGCACGCCAAGTGTGGGGGGCAGCGCAGCCTGGGCTGGACAAGCTCGGCCCTGGGCCGGCCTGCCTGCAAGCACGGCCTGGCACCGGCAGGACAGAGGCAGGCCCCATCTGAGCCCCTGGCTCGGACCGGGTGCAGCCTGGTGACTGGAAACAGGCCGCCACCTAGTCAAGGATGAATACAGCCCTTGGAAGGATCAGGTGGCCCGAGAGTGGGAGTGGGGACCGGGGCCTGACTTCCAAAGCCACCTCTGACCTCTTCCCTGAGTGATTTCCTCTCCTGCTGGGGACCAGCTTTTCCTCCCTGCAGGAGGGTGCTGCTCACACTGACTTCCGGGGCACACGCATCTCCCTGCGGGAAGGCCTCAGTGGCTCCCCTGCAAATTTCCCTGAACTTGAGGAGTGGAGACGGGCTTCCTGGCATTGCACCGGATTTTTCTTTCCAGGGTTTGATCAAAAAATTCCAGCTGAAGTATCGAATAGAGGGTGTCATTAAGGCTGGGGTTGGGGGGATGTATGTGGAGCCAGTGAGGGGGTGGTTGGCTGAGCAGGAAGCAGCCCCCCCAGCAGGGGGAGGAAAGGGGAGAATACGCCGGTGCCATTATTTGCTTCCCAGGGTGTCCAGAAGAGCAAGGTGGGGTGGGCTGAGAGCATTCAGAAGGAGGTCCCTTTGGGCTACATGGGGATACTCCGAGTTGGGATTTAATTCCCCCGACTTGCCTCTCTGTAGTTCCGACGCCTGAGGACCTGCTAGTCCATGGGGCGTCACTCCCACTCGATGACTTGGCATCCTACGATTGGGAATTTCTGATTCTGTGGTTATGCCACGGGTTTCGAGGCCACTGCTTCCCTGATGTTTATGCCACTGCAGGCGTTCAGGGCCAGAGTCCCCCGAGCTGCCAGGCAGCCCGGCCTGTGGGACTATCCTGTGAGTCCCACTGTCTGCACTGCAGCCTTGCACTCCCCTCTCCCATCACACTGGGGCAAGAGGCTCACAAGGGCCCCAGGCCTCGGAGAGCACATGCTGCTGAGATCACGGGGCCGCGCCAGTCTGGTGTAAGGAATCCCTGCGAAAAGCGGGGTGCTGGGCTTCAGCATGAATATCCTGAGTGTTTCGTCTGCAGTCACAAACACATAGCTTTCCTGGATCTGATTTTATTTATTTTGATTGGATCTTAACGGTTCTTTACAAGGCTGAAACTGAAGCTGCCTGGGGTCCTCGGGAGACTTGCTAAAACTTCAAGAGCACCCAGTTTAGCAGAGCGACTTGAAAGTCAATCAGCGGTGAGGGACAATTTGCCTCATTATTTCCAGCCCTGGAATTTGGCAGCAGAGGGAGTTCTGGGCCTGGTGTGGACGCCGTGCTGGGCAATCAACACAGTGAGGTCTGTCCCCCCCGGGTATGTCGTGCACGCCAGGGCCAGAGGGGCTGGCACTCCCCCCCGAGGGGGGGTGCCGGGAAGGATTCCCCCTCCCGGGGAATGAGGGTGACAAGGCCCTCTGATCCCAAGTTCAAGGCTGCTGCTCTAGACCCTGCATCAGTCATTCAGATCAAGGGTTCCTAGCCACATTGTAGGCCAAGTGGTGGCTGGGTTTTGAGGAAGCAGAGGGGGAAGCAGACAGAGCTGCTGTCCTCCAAGAAACAGACCAGAGACCCTGGATATACTCTCCCAGGAGAGAGCCAAGGGAGTGCACAGCAGGGAACACCTGTGCTAACACCTTCTGCATGAAGCCTCGCTTTCTCAATGAGGTCCATGCTGATTTCAAATTCTACCCACCCCGGCCAGGCGCTGCTATGCCCATTCAACTCTGCTGTCCTTATCTCCATTCACCACCTTCCAGCACACGATGCTAGTTGCTGATTTATTACATCTCCTCCCACTAGAAGGTAAGGTACTCCCTACGGGCTGGGATATGTGTTGTATTCACTAATGTCGCTCCAGCCCCAGCACAGGAAATCTACTCAGTAACTATCTCACAGGAATGACTGGATGTGCCTGGTGGCATGTCCATGACCCATGACCATTTCCAAGTCCTTCTGCACAAGTCCAGTGACCCTGAGCCTCCACCTTTTCCACAACAAGGTGCTGGTGCCCAGGGAGACGGGCTTACATACCGCCGGGTCCAACTCCCTTGACAGACAAAGCTCAGATAGGGGTAGAGGCCTGCCCAAGGTCACACAGCATCCACCACTGTCTGGATCAATGCGGCCCCGCTGATTGGCTCGCAGCCCACCAGAAAGTGTAACGAAGCTCCCATCCAGTCCCAAGCTCTGGGGTGATGTGACCTTCGCACGCAGATGCACACACACATGCACGTTCTATTCCAGGTCACATCACTGATATCCTGTACCGTCTCATGTACGGACAACACCTGGACAGATGCAGGCTGTGTATACGCACATGGTCACACACGTGGTTATGGTCACACACACTGTCACACACATGAAGTCACATGCGTAGTTTCATACACACATACATGGCCCTTCCCATCACACACACACAGAGTCTCACACAATCTCTCCCCCCTAGTGGGGATCCTGCACACCACTAGGCACAACCATCTACTACGAGTTGCTCTGGGCTCTCTTTCTCCCCCACACAGCAGGCTCACTGGGTTGGGGGGAACCCACCCCTCTCTCTCTGAATCCCAGAAACCAGGCTGCTGCCCATTCTGAGGTTCTGGCGGGAAGAGCAGGGCCCGCATCAGCTCTCTTGGGCTCCCAGAGGCAGGTTTCAGTATAGCCCCACCGAGCCACCCAGGCACAGGCAGGGAGTGGGGTGCAGACCTAAACTTGGCTGTGGACTCGAAACCCACTCATGCAGCGACTTGGGTTGGTCCCCTGATCTCTCGCCAGGGCATTTCCTCATCCACAAGACAGGGACCGTTTTTTCGCAAGGTTGCTCTAAGAGCCAGAGATAACATACACACTATAATCTCATTTTTTTAACTCTTCTGATCCCCTTAACTCCCCCAGAGGTACCTGCCGGTATTGCCACCATTTTAAAGATGAGAAAGTTGAGGCACGGAGGTGTGGAGGGGCACACAGCGCAGTGACCACTGTTTGTGGCAAGACCCTTCCCCAAGATGACTTCACAGTTCTGTTCCAGCCCCGGAGGGTCAGAAAGTCCATGACAAGAACACGCCTGCGAGCGACACTTACCCGCCCCCATCCAGGTGGTCTTGCTGGAGAAGGCTTAGGCCCAGAGAGAGCACCACTCTGGGCGCCACCCTTGGGTCCTGGAGCCAATGCCACCCTGCCCTGGGTTGCCCTGGAGCAGGCCTCATTTCCCGAAGCTGGTGTCAGGCCATGTGAGGAATCAGGGGTGTCTGGTGGCAGACAAGAACCCCTGATGATGTCCCCAGGGGACTGTGCGGTCAGCGTCTCAGCAGACAGTCTGGTTAAGTCAGCGCCTAGGGCACAGGGCCTGGGGACAGCTGTGAATTCAGAGCCTGGGGCAGGGCCCCAGCCCTCCTGGGGATCCTTGAAGACCCCTCACCCCTGCGCTGGCCTCCTCCTCCCTGAGGGAACAGTGACTGAGGCGTCATGACGCTGGAGAGACTTTGAGGGAGTCAGATGACAGACATGGTTGGCCTGGCCAAGCCATGGGTGTGACGTAAGTCCGGCTGTTGCTTGTGCGTCCCCTGGGACACAGCGGTTTTCCCAGCCGGGGAAGCAGAAGTTCGGGATGCAGGGGTGCATGGCGGAAGCCCACGGCACACAGCCCGTCCTGCTGGTGTAGCGTCAGCACATTCTTGGAGCAAAGGCACTGAAAATCCCAACCTCTGACTTCACATCCAAGTGAGAATGAGGGCCTTACTGCCCCAGCAAGGTCACGCCAGGGTCACTGCCTGAGGCTGGAGGCTTTGGCGGGGAGGGGCGAGGCAGCGAAGGCGGGCTCCTCCTGGTCTCTCTGCCTCTGCTTGCAGAGCCCTGGTGACGGGGAGCTCGGGGAGCTCGGGGAGCTCGCCGAGGCCCAGGGCTTTGGGGCAGCTCCTCAGGAGGCAGGCCTGGCTCTGCAGAAGGGCAGTGTGTGTCTGCAGATGCGGACGGAGTAGGGGGCTATAGCCCTGGGAGGGGAGAGGAGGCCTGGCAGCAGCCTGACAGCGGGCCAGTGGGAGAGAGGCCTGGAGCTCAGCCCGGGGAGCGGCAGCTCTGCCCCGGAGCACGGTGTCAAGGCTGTAGGGGCCCACGCAGGCCTACCCTCCAGGTTTTCACAAGGCCGCAGCCAAGCCCAGCCGCAGCCTGAGATTTCCCGTTCCAAATGCCTGCTGGGAAGCCACTTGCACATGGGATTTCAGGGGCTCTAGCAATGACCATCACCCTTGGGAGGGAGTCCCGGGGCCCGGCTCTTCCCTCCGGTTAGAGTGGGCTGTGGATGGGGCAGGCACATGGGCGGGAATAAAGGCTGACCCTACTGGTGGTTTCCAAAGCGCTTCCTAATCTCAGTTCTCATTCATTGTTAAAGTAGACATCTAAGAAGAGCAGAAAGTGAGGCTCAGAGGAAGAAAGCCAAAGTCTATCACAGGGCCTACCTTGGGAATGAACTTCCTACAGCAAAATTGACCACAGTGCTTTGCTCCAAAGCCTACAGTGTCTCCCCACTGCCTCTTTACCCTTTTCTTTAGATCCCTCTCCTGCTCTCCCCGATTATGGTTCAGAAAAGTCAACTGACTACTCACGAGTCCCCCAGATGACATTCTCTTTCACACCACCACACTTTTGCCCGAGCTATGCCCTTTGCCTGGAAGCCCCTCCCGTTCTCCTCCACCTGACGGATGCCCACCTGGACTGAGCAGCCAGTCTCTCATTGCAGGGATCGCCACTCTCCTCGAGGGAGGCACCTATCCCCTCAGCGCTGTGCGAAGCCTTCCTGTGGGCTCGGGGGGACCCTCCAGGTGAGCACCAAGCAGCAAGGAGCTGCCGAGTTCCCAGGATGGAGCGCCGCCCCTTCAGACGAAGCCGACCCTCAGAGGCTGTGACAGCAGGTGGGGTCTGGGGCTGTGAGTCAGAGCCAGGTTCACATTCGGCCTCCACTGCTGACTTTCTATGTGGCACTGGGCAAATCTCCACCCCTGCTGGGTCGCCGATTCCTTGTCTGTCCGATGGGGAGACATAGAAAGCTCCAGCAGAAGAGAGGACAGAAGAGAGAGTGTGCTTATCAATGAACGCTCTGTGCCTCGAAGGTACTGGCTGTTCCGTAAATACTCGGTGACCCACCAGCAGCGATTCTTAGTGTGTTGCGGGGGGGGGGGGGTATCTGGCTTGCTGAGGGTTGAGGGGAAGGTCGTGTGTATCCTGAAAGTCAAACAGCCCAACTGGCTTGATGTGGCCTGTGGTGGACCCCCATGGGTCAGGGCAGAAGGGTGGACGGGAGCCGGGTCTGCAGACTTAACTGTGGGTGAAGGAGCAATATTTGTCTTCCTAGATGAACGGACATTTGTAATTTTGCCATTGCTTTTGGGTGCAGTTGAACTCATGATACATAACTCATTTACTATAAAATATGTTGAATTCATACTCATGTATTTTACATATATAATTTCAAAATACACATCTCCTTCGAATAGGTAAAAGAAGGTCTGAGATGTTCCTGTTGAGTTAGAAGGCGCCATGATGTTCAGAGTTGAGAGGCACTGTCCTGGGTGATGGGATGCTTCCGGGAAGACATTCCATACAAGATGGAGTTCAGGGAGTAGGTAGGGAGGGTCCTGGAGTCCCTTCTGTAGTGACCTCACATGATGGTGGTCCCTTTGCGAGCAAGGGGAAAGTGTGGGGCCTCAGCATCCTGCTCTGTCAATGGGTCCAAGCTCCACGCCACACCTGACAGGTGGGTGGGTGTGTGTCTGCAGGATGGGGAGGACGAGGGCCCTTGTCAGGGCTGCCCAGGGTGCCGCCCAGGCCTCCCTGCCCGCTTTAACACCACCTATCCCAGCAGTCTCCCCAAAGCCGGACTCAGGCCTCTGAGAATCGGGAGGCACGTGATGGAGGAGGCAGGCAGGGCCTCCCCAGCCCACTAGCGCAGGACTCCGGAAATGTGAAGAGCAGGCGGGCTGCTTGAGTTCTCAAACCAAGAGGCACATTAGAGACAGACCCTCTGCATTTGAATGCCTGCGTCACCTTGTCTGTCTACATGGCCTGTGGTGAGTGTCTTGGCCTCTGCCTTGCACGTGCGGCCCTTCAATTGCTAAGATGCATCAGGGCAGAGACGGCCGAGCAAGCTCCTGGAGCATCCAGAGCCTGAAAGAGGCAGCTCCCTCTCCTCTGATTCCTGAGGCCCCTGACTGGTCCTGTTGTGGAAGCTCAAGGCCTCTCAGAGCCTGGCGAAAACAGAGAGGATATCGAGAAGGGCCCTCTTAGGGAAAAATCATCACAACAGCCACTTATCCCGGCTCAGAATGGGAGCCGAGGCCCCAGCAGGGGGACAACCACCAGGACTTTGGCCCCCAGTGAGGCCCCCCTGCTTCTTTAATAGGAAGGATATGACTACATGGTTTACTCGTGCTGGGGCATTACCCCCGGGGTGGCACAGCCACGTCAAATGTGCCACGGCAAGGATTGGCCAAGAGAGTTGGGATACTGCGGCTTAAGGAGGTGAGAGTCCCAGCAGGGTCAGACAGGCACTTTGACCTCAAAGCAGGGAGCCCAGGCCATGCCTCAATTTCTTCATGTTCCCTTCCTCACAGGCTTGGAACTCAGCACAAGGCCATGCACAGCAGGTGCTCCAGCAAAAGATGTTCCCTCCTTCCCCTCCAAGGCTCAGTTCCCACCCTCTAGGCTCCACCACCCTGGGGGCTTTCCCCTTGATGGCTAATTCCAAGGATTCTAGAGTCTTCCAAATGTCCCTCCTTTCTCATCAACAGCCCCTGAAGTGAAAATCCCTCTTAATCTGCAATTTGGCCCCCCACATCGAAGGAGGGGGAGTACAGGAAGGTGTGATGGGGAGTGATGAGTCACTGTCCCTCCTGGCCTCTCCCTCCCTCTTCTGCTGTACCAGGGCTTACTGGGAGTGGAAAGGGCACTGAAGCCGCTAGGCCAGCAGCTTCTGAAGCCTTTGAGAGGACATATATATAGCTTTGGTTCACAGAAGAAATAATAAAGAAAGAACACTCAGCAAAGGGCCCCATTCTGCGGACAATCTTGCCCAGGCCAGAGGAGCAAGCCCCCTCCACTGGGGCCTCTATCTAAGAGGCTCCTAGCCAGGATGTGGCACAGAGCTCTCCAACCCAGGCCTCTCCCAGAAGTGCCCTGCTGTCTTTCCTAGTCTGGATGGGCTGACTTTAACCCAATGACAAAGTGAGTCGAGACATCAATAACCCGTATCTTGGCAAGTGGGGTCCTTAAAAGATCTGGGAGTTGCAGCTGTTCACATGACTCGTGCAGCCAAGAGTAGTCTCCCTGTGAGCAGGTAGCAGAGGCAGGGCCAGACCTTTGTTATCAGTTCCTTGGCTACAACAGGCTGCCTCCATCCTGTGTGGGCCTCCTGTGTGTCTGGCTGGGTGACACGCTATGGACAGGACAACAGCGGTGGTGGGGGCTGTGGTCACAAGATGATGCTCTCATCTGTTGCCTAATGGGGACAGGGAGGGTCATCTCTGAGGCCTAGAGAGGCGAATGACCAGTTCAAGATTACCCAGAGAAGTCCGGTTCCAGCCTTGTCTCTTATGCTTGGACATCAGGAGGGGCTGGACTTGGCTTCTCAAATTCTTGTAAGAAGCTAATTTTAAATATCCCACAGGGCAAGACCCAAGGAATGTGTTGGCTTCTCAGACCTCAGAGGCTGCCCAGAGGGCCCTATTTGGCCTGGAGGAGAAGCCTCTGGCTTTTCCTGTAAAAGCCCTGAAGTCACTCAAGCCCTCCCGGGGGAAGGGTCCAGATGGGGGTAGGAGGGGCCAGAGGAACTCGGGAGCTGCTGCTTGAGGGCTGGGGAGCTGAGGCTCTGCTCTTGCCCCACAGTGACTTGCAGGGGAAACTAGCATGTCACTCCTCTAGGACTCAGTTTCCTCAGCAGTCACACAGGGCTCTTAACCCAAATCCACCTGGAGGGGTAGCTGTCCTGATCCTGGGGTCAGGTTGGACTCTGTATCGCGGTTACCCTCCGCCCTGAATCCCTAAGCCGCACCCCCCAACTCCTCAACCTACTCTTCTTTTGCCCCCACTCTTTTGCTCCCACTCCCCTGTCCAGGCTGTCTCTCTGGCCCTTGTCCCTGTCCCCTTTGCTCCATTCTCCATCAGAATCTCTGACTGAGATCCAAGTCAGAACACAAGTACCCGGCACTTTCAGTGAACATTCCACGGATAAATTCACACATGGCCCTTAAGATACCCCTGAAAAAACCACGGACAGAAAAATGTCCTTCGCTGCACCCCATCATTCTTAGGAACAAAGCCAAGTTGTCACCAAGTTTCAGGGCCCCTGGCTTCTCCCTGCTAATCTTTGATGGCTGCTGATTATGCCTCCATTGCTCTTCCGAAACATCTCTGGCCTCTGGGCCTTGAACTTGCTTCTCTCTTCCAACTCCTCTGTCTGACTTCTGTCCATCCTAGGAAATCCCAGCAGAGCGTCATTCCTGAGGCCTTCTCCTGCCTGATCCAGGCTCTGCCTCTTGTGCTCGGGGACCTCTGACTGGTCCTTCTGGGGTCTCACTACCCTGCCCTCGGATGGCCTTCTCACTGGATGGGGCCTCCCAGAGAGCAGCAGTGTGGCCCCTTCATTCACTCTTGGCCTTGTTCTCAGCCCCAAGGGCCAGCCTGGCCCAGAGGATGCCCTCAGCATGCCTGTCAAGATGAACACACCTGTATTAACATCAAATACTAGATGCCGGGTAGATAGTCAGGCCGGAGGGAGCTCTGTGGTTTCATACACGA
The DNA here is from genome assembly GCF_022355385.1 of Mustela nigripes. Classification (NCBI taxonomy): domain Eukaryota; kingdom Metazoa; phylum Chordata; class Mammalia; order Carnivora; family Mustelidae; genus Mustela; species Mustela nigripes. Next base: position 37,393,394 of record NC_081570.1, read on the forward strand.
GACAGAGGCTTTGCTACTGAGAAATGAAGCAGCCTCACACACTCCCTGGAATGAGAAAACCCCTCCAGGCTGGGAACCAGAAGAAGCTGGGTTCTAGACCCAGCTCTGCCTCAAAGCAAAATCACCCCCCCCCTCTAGAGCCTCAGTTCCCCCCCCTAACATAAAGGACACAACCCCACTTTGTGTGTCTTTGAGGATCAGACAAGATAACGGTGGTGAAAGGGGCTTTGACGAGTACAAAGCTCTAGCTGGACATATAGGATGACGGATATTATTCAGGCACAAAGAGAGGTTTCTCCAAGGCCTTATCTCTTCTTTATTTTCTTTCAAGGAAACGGCTCAGACCAGCCCGCCTGCATTATTGTTGGCACCGTGCGCCAGGGAGAGAGGGAGGCAGAGAGGGAGAAGGAATCTTTAAGAGAGACTCTCTGGGGGACACTAATATTTTTAATAGTTTGTGGGTTATGAAGCAAATCTCTGTTCTCCGTATTATATATCTCGGCCGAGCCTGAAGAATGTTTCCAGAGTCTTTAATGAAATTGAAGCAGTGACCCAGCAGAGAGAGAAAGGCAGAAAGAAAAGATTTATTTGCAGAGATGTTTGCTCAGAGAGCGGAGAAAGCGGCTGGAGGCAGGGGGCCGACTCAGCCACATTCCCCCTGCCATCGAGTGCCCTGATCCTGTCCTTGGTGGAGGCCAGACCACCTGTCCTCACCTTTGAAGAGCAGAGGCGGCAGCCGCACGTGTGACCTCCTCTCCGCAGGGCAGGGGTGCGGGGAGCTGGGTTTTCCCCTCTCCTGTCTGCAGAGGAGGGCGAACTCGCCAGCAGTTGGCGGGGCGGGGGGGGGGGGGACTGGCTTTTACAGCACAGGAGAGAGCAGGCTGTAGCCCAGAGCCTTGGTGGGAGAGCAGAATTATTAATAGGTCCTACCGAGGCCTCGGGAAAAATGCAGGACTGCGTGGAGTTTAAAAGGTCAGTGTGAATAACAAAAACAGACTTTCTGGGGAGTCAGAATGGATTTAAAATACACTCAGAGGAGCCTGGGGCTCCTTGGCTGTGGCAGGCGCAGCACGGACCGTCTTTGTGTGGAGCTGGGTGTGTGTGCTCACCTCTGGGTTCTGGAGACGTTTGTCATCTCCCAGGGAGCTGGCTGCGGGTTTCAGGCTCACAGAGTGTGTGCTCGGGGCAACTTCTGAGTGCCAAGAATGGCAGCTCGGCGGCTGGACTGCTGTGTCGGGGCAATCGCTCCCCTCTCTCTATAAATCGAGGAGACTAGATTAGGTGGCCCTCAGAATATTTCCAGCTTCAACAGTCAGCCTGCTGGCGGATGGAGAGAACCTGACTCCAGCACTGTGCAGACCTAAGTTTGATCCTTAGCTGGCCGTGCCGCTGGCTGGGTGACCGGGCCAGTCGCTTCCTGCCCTGTGGATCTTGCGGTCGTTCCCACCCCACAGAGCTGCTGTGGGATGAAGTGAGCAGAGTTGGCAACATGCCTGGCTCCCTGAGGTCTTGAGGACCCGTGGTTCTTTCTCCTCATGCCAGGCCTCTCTGGAGGCTGGCATCACTCATCCTTTACCTACATTTTAGAAGATTCCTTCCTCCCATTGGCCCAATATTGTTTGAACACCTACTATGCGTCAGGTGCTGTTCTAGGCCCTCGTGCCCTCTGAAACTCACATCAGGATCATCAGTGTCCACCTGTCCTGGGGTGGAGTGAGTCAGGCTCGCTGGAGGTGGAAGGTGGGAGCAGCAATGGGGAACCCCAGGTCTTGGGACCAGTCAGACTAACATATACTGTGATCCCAGAGGAGGCCCATCATCTCTCAGAACCTTGGTTTCCTATCCTGCAAAATGGGGATAACAACAGCAATCCTCTTTGCGGGGTGCTTTTATAGGCACAATACTTAATAAATATTTGTTAGTGAATGACTAAGAAGTGTGAAAACATTTGTAAGCTTTTTTAAAGGGCTATAAATCCTTCCTTCCCTCTCTCCCTCTCATCATCTTCTGCACATATATTAAGCCGGCGTGTTAACAGGTTGTGGTGAGACCATCAGGAAACTCTAGCAAGTTCCAAGGACTTTATAGTGGAGACCAGCGTTTCGTGAGACCTGCTATATTGAAGCCCTGGTGCTGGGTGCTGGGGACGTGGATATGAATCTGGGAGGTTCTCGCCCTTGTTATAGTCAGTGTGGCTGGGGAGATGCAGCTTCAGACAGGCACTATGTGGTTATTTGTAGGGGACAGAGGAGGCACTTGAGCTCCTGGGAGCCCAGAGAGCCATCAAAGCCTGCTTTGCAAAGCTGGGAAGACTGTGACTCCTTGAAAAAAATGACCCGCACCCAGCTGTCACAGTCTTGGGTCCTGAGTTTCAAAGGCTTCTTATAGACCTTCCCCCTCACTTTACAGGTCTAGAAATTAGGAACTTATAAATCGTATTCTTAGGGCATACATATGGTAAGGGGCAGAATCCACCAGGTGTGACTTCCAGGCTAGTAACCCCTTGGAACTTGCATTTCAGGAAATCAGAATTTATTAAATACAGATGACTGGACAAGGCAACAATTTAGTGATGATGGTGGAATTCTAGGCACTGTGGGAGTTGGTGGCAGAGAGGTTCGGACATGGCGAGTCCTGATCCGAGACCAGATTTACCTGGTCCTGAGTTCAGGTCAGCAGGGGAAAGGACACATCAGCCGTGAGGAGAAGACGGTGCTAGGTTTTAAGGTAAAGGCTCAGATCCCACCTGGCTGAGTAGGTCAAAAGGTGCAGCCTAGAAGAGAGGTTGAAATTTTAAAACTAAAAACAAGTCTCCCAGTTGGAGCAGTGGCATTTGGTGGAGTTCGAATAAAAAGAGTCTAGTCAGAGGTCCAGTGAATGACCACTTGCATGAGAGATTGTTAAGTGGTAGAAGGTGCCGGGATGAGTGAAGGCACCTTCCCTCTTGGCAGTCATGGCAACCCAGGATCTCACCTGCTCCAGGAACATTGACCTATACCTCAATCTATCTTGATCATTCCCTCCCTAGGAAACCTATGACCCTTATTATTATAACCATGTCTTTTGGCTTTTAGTAAACCTTCATGATATCACCTTCTGTGTTCTCCTACACCCAACTTTCCCTTTCTTGCCCATGTATCCTGCCTCCAGGCAAAAGTGCAAGGATTTGGACATCCCTGAGCAATGTGGTGAAGTAAGGACCTCCAAAAAGTTCTCTTTTCCAAAAAAGCAATAAGAACACTGGGAAAAACTAGTTAGAATCAACCTTTTTTTTTGAACTCTGGAAGTTAGTCAAAGTCTTGCAGCAATCCAGGGAGTATTTATTCAAAAAAACCAGCTGAATTTCAGTAAAAGTAGAAAATTTTGTGGCATTTTAACTTGTCTGATTCTCATACCCTACACTCCTCCAGGGTAGCCTGGAAAAGCAGCACCTGCAATCACAGTGAAGATCAGCAGCCTGGAAGCCACTGGAGGGTGCAAAATCATGTCAGAACTCCTTTAGAGCCTCATTCCTAGAGAATCTACCCCTTAACCTGCCTGGTGATTACCTGGAAAATCCCACTCCAGTGCTGTCTGTCTGTATTTGAGCTGTCCTTGGAGCTTGCCTAGTGCTAACAGACTTGTGTAACAGATTTGTTGAAAACAATCAGAGGCAATAGTTCACCATCAAAGCAGTCTGGGGCAGTGGATAACAGGGCAAACAAGAGCTCATTAGCTGACCATTAATGTAACTGAGAAGAAAGTTCAGTGGCCACGCATGATAAAGAATATGCCCTTTACTAAATTGCTTTAGAAAAGTCACTAAGCAAAGAGAAATATTAACGAATAGCAACAACATGCCCTGAAGAGGCAGGAGAATCTGATTTCCAGAGTTGTCATATTATATTATTTTAAATGCCCAGTTTTCAACAAAAAATTATAAGCCATGCATGGAAACAAGAAACTACTGCCATAAACAGGGAAATAAGCAATCAGTAGAAAGTGTCTCTAAGGGAGCGCAGAAGTTGTACTTATTAGACAAAGACTTTAAATATGTCCAAAGAATTAAAGAGGTCATGTCTAAAGAACTAAAGTATGGAAATGATGTCTCACTAAATACAGACTATTAATAGGCTGAAATTATTAAGAAAAAAGGAACAATCATATCTTACACAGTTGAAAGGTATAATAAATGAAATGAAAAATTCACTAGAATGGCTCAACAGTAGATCCAAGCAGGGAGAAGAAAGCATCTGCGAACTCAAAGATAGGTCAACTGAGATTAGACAGTATGAGGAACAAAAAGAAAAAAGAATAAAGACATGTGAACGGAGACTTGAAGACACCATCGAGTGTATCAACATATGGATAATGGGAGTTCCAGATGGAGAGGAGACAGAGAAAGAGGCAAAACAAACATTAAAGAATAGGTGAAAACTTCCCAAATTTGATGGAAATTGTTAATCTATACATCCAAGAAGCTCAATGAATTCTAAGTAGGATCAAGTCAAAGAGATTATACACATAGATATATCCTAATCAAGCTGTTAAAAACCAAAGTTAAAGAGAAAACCTTAAAGGCAGTGAGAAATGACTCATCATGTTTCTTAATAAGATTAATAGCTGATTTCTCATCAGAAATGATGGAAGTCAGAAGGCAGTTGGCTGACATATCAATGTACTAAAAAAAAAAAAAAAAAAAAAGGAATGTCAATGAATAATTCCATATCCAGCAAAACTATCCTACCAAAAAATGAAGAGATTAAGCCCTCCTCAGCTAATCAAAAACTAAGAGCATATGTTGTCAGCTGAGCTTGCTTACAGGAAATACTGAAGGCAGTCTTTCAGCCTGAATCAAAAGGACATTGGACAGTAACCTGAATGAAGAAATCAAGAAAAACAGTAAAGGTAACTTGATAGGTAAATGTAAGACAGTATAAATGGTTGCTTTTTGTTTGCAACTCTTTTTTCTACTAGCTGATTTAAAAGGCAGCTTCATAAAGTGACAATTATAAATCCATATTGATGGGATTTATAATACCTAAAGATACAATTTTTAAGGCAAAAATAGCAAAAAGGAAGGAGAGAAAGGAAAGAAGCTATATAGAAACAAAGTGTTATATGCTGTTATGATAAATTGGAATTAATCTGAACTAGACTGTTATAAATTAAGATGTTAATTATAATCCCCAGTGAAATAACTGAGAAAATAACTCAAATGCAAGTAGTCCCAGACCTGGGTTCATATGACAGAGTGGTCATTTCATCCCTACATGACCTTAGGCAAGCTACTTCCCATTTTGTGTCTTCATTTCCCCATCAGTCAAATGTCTATATATTGTCAAATGCATGTTGAAGGGAACAGAGGCCACACTGGAAGCCTGGTTGTGAATCTTGCTCCTCAGCCTTCTTATGTGTGTGACCTTGGGCAAATTATTCAGCTTCTCGGAGCCTCAACTTCTTCTTCTGTACAGTGGGAAAATAACAGTCTATATGGAATTAAACGGAGCCATATGTATTTTCCCTATTCAGCAGAGTGCCTGACATACAGTAAGTATCTGATAAATGCTGGTGATTATTCTGGCGATTATACCCAAGGGCCTGGATGTCCCTTTAATCATCTCTGGGTCCCTGGGGCCTAGTATAGTGTAGCTGTCCACTAGATGGAGTGTTTGTTAAACTCAACTGAAGTTTGCTATGTCTTTTTCATCCCATGGAAGGCTATGATCCTGTGAAAGCTCACACCACAGGGGAGAGGCCTGGGGCTCAGGAGGCCAGGGCTGGAATTAGAAAGTTGATGGTGGGATCCATCTCTGTCCCCTACTGGGCTCTGGGAGGCCATGGCCAGGCTTGGCAGGACAGCAGACTCCTTAGCAGGAAATGTCATAACCTCAGCACCAAGACGGGGCTGATTTGCGTTTTTCCCACATTAGGACATCTTGCTAAGAATGGGTTCCTGGCCCTGAAAGATGTTTGGGATTCAAGGGTGAGCAGGCCCATTTAAAAATCTCTTAAAGGGACCACCACAGCCTCCTTCAACCCTGCACCACCTACCTTCACAGTCAATCTTCCAAAAGGTGTCCACTCTCCTGTCCTGCCCAGACCACTGCGTCTTCCTTCCCTGTCACTGCTCTTGCACAAATTCCCAAGAACCTCTTCATGACTGAAGCCAAGCCTAGAGCCTTGGACCCATTTCCAAGGTGAATGTATCACCCGGACCATCAGGCCTCTGCAGAGCCTGGAGAGAAGCTAACTGGGCTTCTGGGGAACAGATCTTCCATGGCTTAAGTGTTCCTCTGAAAGGTCTAAGGGTGATGACTGAAAATAATCCAGAGGGTGATTACTTCCCAAGACTCAAAGCAGGGCCATGAGCAGGGAAGTAAGAACCACATTGCTCAATACAAACCACGTACTATTCCAGCCCCTACTTGATCCCATGAGGAAACCGAGGCAGAGAGAGATTAAATGTGCTAAAGGCACAGAATGAGAGTGGAGCCAGGACTAGCATTCAAGCAGTCTAAGGGGAGATGTCACGTTCTTAACCAGAACGCACTTTGCCCCTTAAGGTGGAACATTTGCCCAGGAGGGTCCAGAGCCCGGGCCTTTGCTTAACTTAGGGCTAAGTCATAATGTGGGGTTGAATTACAGGAATTTCAGGAAAACAATCAGCTTCAGTGAAAGTGACACCAGGGGAAAGCAGCATGGGAGAGAAGGAGAGGGTGCAATTTGTTTGCAGTCAGACTTGGCCACTGTAATCCCTCCCCACCCTGCTGGGGACACAGGCTTTGCTTCTCAGACGTCCATGGCTGGATTTGGAGCCAGGGCAATCTGCCTAGAAGTTCTGGAGAGGTTCTAGCAGAGAGAGTGTCAGTTGTCTTGCTTGGATGATGGGGCATGGATGCGGAAGGCTGGGGCCCCTGAGGGAAGCATCCAGCATTAGGATGGGCTCTCCAAGAAAGGGTGAGCATCCTATCTCTGGAGGGGGTTGAAGCAACGGAGCCACAGATCATCTCTGGGGTTCTTGCTGGCTCTCTGGGGGTGCTGAGTGCCTGCAGCTCACTGGGTGTTCTTGGGGATTTCATTCACGTCTCTGGATCTCCCGTGTCCTCTCCTCCCGTAGCACAGGGCTGTTGAGCAATGCTTTAGAAAGTCAGGGTCTGTTACAACTGATAGGTTTAGAGAGTCATCCCCAAGCCATCCCCTGGGGAAGATGAAATCCCTTTGGTGGCATTATTTTTTTAAAAGATTTTATTTATTTGAGAGAGAGAGAGACAGAGACAGTGACAGAGATAATGAGAGAGAGCAGGAGCAGGGCAGGACAGGGCCAGGGGTGATCAGAGGGAGAAAAAGAAGCCAATGTGGGGCTTGATCCCAGGATGCTGGGATGATGACCCAAGCTGAAGGCAGATGCTTAACTGGCTGAGCTTCCCCAGGCACCTCTGGCAGCACTGTTAAAGGGGTGCAGGGTAGACGGTGAGCTGTGGGTGCGGGCAGGGATGGGTTGTCAGCTGGAGTGGTGACGGGATGGCTACTGGGCCTGGGAGGACAAGGGGCTAACGAAGAGCCAGGCAACAGATCTAGTGCACCAGGGCTCTGACCATGGGAACGGGAAAGAGACAGGACTAAGGTCCTCCAGCAGAGGGTCAAGGTTGACCCACAAGTACTCCCAAGAGGAAATGGGTAACAAACCAGGGGCTAGAGCTGGACGTGCACATAGCCTGCGGCCTGGCCAGCTTCTGTCGGCCCTCGATTCTCTCTCCTGTGGCAGGGGTGCTGGCCAAAAGCACAAACCGTGAGTAGGCCACCCTGGGCTTTGGGCCCGCAGAGCGGGATTTAAGGAGGATCACGACTGCAAAGCATTCTCACGAGAGGACGTGCTACACGACGTAGTAGGTGCTCCCCAAGAGCCCACCAGCCCACGACCCACTCCATTCCTGAGCAAGAGCCCACTGCCTAATGCACAGGCTCTGCAGACACAACCATGACCTAGTGCGGGGGCTGTAGGGGACTCACGGGGTCAGGGCCTCCTCTGGGCCATCCTCTACTTCACGTGCTAGGCGTCCGGCTTCTCCTTTAGTCGTGCCCCCTTGTTCCCCACCACACAGTCCCACTCATGCATTCACACACACACACATAACACATGTCCACACCAACACAGGTGCACACCTGCACTCACTCACCTAACCGGTCTCCTCGTCAGGCCAAGCGGGCCTCCTACGTATCCCCGGATAACAAGGCCTTCTCTACCCCAAACCCACAGTGCTTTCCCCTGCCTCTCACCTCACTGTCCTCCGCCTGGCCCGGCCCATCCACCTGCTCACTGAATCCCTAAAATCCACGCTCCGGCCTGCACACGGCGGGAGTTTCATCAGATGCCAGTCACACCTCAGAGCGGAAGGGAAGAGAGAAGAACTAAGGAGTAAACCCAACAGCTCTGGAACAGGCCCAGCTCCTACATGAAGCACTTGGTGACCTGGCCACACCAGCAGTGGCCATACCCCCGTCGCCATTATGACAATGGCCAGCCACACGACGTGGTATGGAGTGGAGGTGGAGGACCCTGTGCTTGCCATCTGCCACACCATTGACGTGTCTGAGACGGCAGGCTGCTGGCGGAGGCCCGTCTGTCCGGTGAGGGTGAGGGTGCCAAGCCGACCGTGGGCAGCGGGCAGCGCAGCAGGGAGATGCTCGTTGCATCATGGCCACCCGTTCCTATAAATCCTGGTAGCTGTGGGCATCTCCCCGCCCCCCATGGACTGTGAGTTCCTAGAGGGACTTACCTCCTTACATTCAGTTCTGGGCCTGGTGTGCCGCGGAGAACCAGACCAGAGCCCACGTCTGCTGAAAATCTTGTTTGATTCTCTGTCAGCTGGGAAGAGCTCCAAGGACCAGAGAGACACCAGAGGGCTGGGTGGCAAGTCCACTTCACAGATGAGTAAAGTAAGGCTCAGAGACATTTTAGGATGGGCATGGGCTGTCCATAGCAATTATTCCCTATGATGAGTGGTTGCTTTGTCCATCTATGGGCGCGACAATGTTGGAAGTGAGAAAGGTAAGCATGCTCACATCGGGGCTGCCCTTTTTCAGAAGCAGAGACTAGGCTCTGAGAGTTTCAGTAATGGGTTCGAGGTCACATCAGTCAAGCCAGTAAGTGGTAGAGCCGTGATTCAAACCCAGATCCCCCGAGTCTCACATTTTTCTTTTTTCCCTCTGCTCAGACATACGCTGTAGCCCAGCTCCTCAGCCCTCCCTGAAGCAAGGCAGGGTCTAAAGCAGGCCCCAGACTTGGTCCCCCAAATCCCCCGGAGCTGTCATGTTTGAAACAGAATTTGGCAGGCCCACTGGGATTAATTAATTACAGGCCTATCTCCAGGGTGGCCTGGTCAGCCATCGAGGCTGCAGCATACCTGTTGATTGCATAATCCATAAATACATTTGACATCTTTAATTGGAATCAGGCCCCCCAGGCCCTGCCCACAGTTGAGTTACGAGCTCCAAACTCCCTGTTGGCAGTCCTGAGCTTCTGCCTGAATCAGGGCCCAGGGAGGAGGAATCAACTTAGGGCTCAATGACATTTCTCTGCGATTAGGAAGCAGAGAAAAGACCAGCGTTCCAGTGTTAAGGATGGGGTTCTTCCTCTAGCTCTGTGGTTACAGAGCACCTCCCCATCCCATCCTCCCAAATTCAGAAAGCCTTCCTAGGCCTGCTGGACCCTGGGCTGCCAGTCCCCCATGATAATAGAACGACCCTATTGGGTTTGACAGGAGGGCTGTGGGGGCTCTCTTGCTGGACTCCCACAGTGGTCTGCTCTACCTGTCTCCACTCCTAAGGCAGGCCCAGCCCAACGTGCACAAGCCAGATGCTGTAGCAACAGGACCAGGCCCCTGTGCGAAGGGACACTGCAGTGATTCCCGGGCTGAGTCCTGGAACAGTCACCTACCCAGTGGGTAATTTGCCCGAGTCACACAAGCCGCCGAGTCTCCACACGCTCATTCATTCCCTCCGTCTCTGTCTCTCGGACTGCCTGCGGCTTGCCCAGTGCCGCACGCAGGTGGAAGGCAGCTGGAGCTGCCTCTGAGCACCCTGTCCAGAGGAGTGCACAGCTCAGAGGGAAAAGTGGACAGAGGGGCCACAGGAGGCACAGGTCAGAGGCCACGACCTCAGTGTGGGGAGGGAAGAGGTTCCCCAGAGCCAAGGGCCCGAGCTGAGCTGGTCTTCCTGGACAGACCCTGCACGGCCTGCCCCATTTCTCTTCTGCCTTGTGATCTTGGTAACCAAGTGGGTTGTGAAAATTTAAACACAAAGCTTCTAGAAAGCACCTGGAACAAAGCAGCTTTTTGATACTAGATTCCCTTTCCAAACCTTTTCCCTCTAGATGCAATGGGCATACTGGGATGAGAGGAAAGAGTTCTGCTTATTCCTGACCTTGTGTGACCACCTGAGGGCTTGGGGTCATGATTTGGCTCAGTTCTCAAGAAGCTCTGTCTCAGGGCATCACACATCGCGGGGCTGAGGGACCCGCCCTCCACAAAGCATCTCCAACCTCCTGCTTCGATTTCTCACTCTGCCGTCCCCCTGTCAGGGCTGGGACCTCCCAGAGGGAGAGGGCTGGTCCTACTGATGTCTTCCCTTCCTCCCCCAGCAGCAGGCCTTGGTAAAGCTTCCAAGTGACATGGTTCAGAAGACCCAACCCTAGGAAAGAAAAAGCACTTTCTGTGACAGGACATGGCAACCGAGTTGGACTGAGCTCCCGCCACGGCCATGTGCTAGTTGCATCCACCCGACTGGTTTACTCTTCTGAGCTCCCTTTTCTGCCTCTACAACCCTTACCCAATGGTTAACTGGATGATTCATTCATACGCATGTGTCTGCTCCATTCAGAAATGGTTTTAGATTCCAAGGATACAGCAGCGAACAAAACAAACTCTTCGACATGTTGAGATTACGTTCTAGTGGAAGAGACAGGACTTGACAAGTAAACGTATTTGCATGCTGGGTGGCGATAACCACTATGGAGAAACACGAGGCAGGGTAAGGGAGATCAGGAGGGTGCAGGAGGGGTATTATTTTATTTAGTGTGGTTAGGGAACACAAAGGAGCGGACTGAGCACAGACCAGTTGGAGAGCAGCCATGGGGGTTCCTGGAGAACACTGGAGGCAGAGCCAGTCTCCAGCATGAGGCAGGAGCACGGCTGGCGTGGCTGGGGAATGGCAAGGAGGCCAGAGCAGCTTTGTGGCACGAAGGGGGTGAGGGAGGAGAAGGTACCAGATGAGCTCAGCATGCTAACGGGGTGGGGATGCGGAGTGACCCAGGATCTCAGGCCATCACGAAGATGCTGGCTTTCCCTCAGAGTGAGGAGAAGGTCACAGAGGGCTTTAAGCCAGGGCTGGTGAGACCTGACTTGCCGTCGAGAAGCTGACTCTGGCTGCTGTGTGGAGCATGGCATGCAAAGGGACAAAGGCAGAAGGCGGGAGCCCGGGAGCGAGGCCACCTCAGCGATGGCGGGGCGTGGTGGCAGGTTTGGGGCCAGGCAGGTGGAGGAGGACGGCGAAGCTCTGGATCTGACATGGAGGTAGAGCTTGTGGGACAAGCTGACCCGATGGAAGGAGGGGGAAGGAGGAACGGGGCGGGAGGCTACTTGCCAGGACCGGAGCACCTGCTGGATGGAGGCTCTATTGCCCGAGTCCGGGAGGAATATGGGAGGAGCAAGTTCAGGGGTAGGGAAGACTCTGAGTCTGGTTCTGGGTTTGCTCATTTTGAGGCGCCCGCTAGACAAGCAGACGATGTCAGGATAGGACCAAACCTGCTGGTCTGGGATTCAGGAGGGAAGTCCAGGGTGGAGAGAGACATCCGGGAGATGACTCGGAACATGAGGGAGGAGGGAGACGTTTGAGGATGGAGCCCCTCAGTTCCTGGTGCTTAGGGCTAGGGACAAGAGGAGAAGCCATCTGGGCCGTTGTGAAGGACTGGCAGTCAGGAGGCAGAGAAAGGGGGGCCGTAAATTCTCGCAAACTTTTTCTGAGAAGAAATTAACAGCTTCATCAGAAGCCCCTGAAAATAAGATGGTCTCACAGGAGATGACAGAAGAGGTATGTGCGGGACCTGAAAAGCAGAGGGAACCCAGCACAAGATCATTGACCGTCTGCCCCTGAGACACTAACTCAGAATGGGTCTTTCTGGAAATGGAATGGCCAGGGTTGTTGAATCCCTCTGACGGGCTCCCAGCCCCAGGCCCATAAGCTGTGGAAGAAAATCCCGATAGAAGCCGACCTCAGCCCTCACTCCTGGAATGCCTTTGAACCCCTCCAGGAAAAGCAGGAGCTCGGAAGCAGGTCATTTCAGCCAAGTGCACTGTGTTTGCTTAGAGTTTGGGTGCAGCGAACAGTTAATGATGCAGGTAAATCATGTCACCGTCCCCTGCAGCTGCCGAGCAGTAACACCGTGCTGACCACACTTTTAAGGGTGATCTAAGTCTCTGAGTGTGAACTAAGAGGTTTTATAGGCTCCCCTTTGAATGGGCCTCTTTCTCCCAGAGCCCACAGGAGTTGTGCATGCCTACGTCCGCCCAGGGGTGAGGTGGGAGGGTGTCTCTTGTCTTAGACAAGGGCCACAGGACCTGGGACCTGTCCAGGGCTGGCTGGTGGCCCGGGCGGGAGGTGGGAGAAGTCCATCTTTTGTGTCCTCTGCTCACACCATTGTGACATGTTTCTCCCACTGCCCAGACACTGCCCAACCTTCCAACTCAAATCCACGTCAGCAGGACAAACATCCACTGGGCCTGGCCCCATGCTGAGCGCTTAGAACCCCGGCGTGCTGAGGTTTGTCCCTGCCCTCCAGGCAGACAGAAAAGATGGGTGGAAAGTCTGTTCCGAGGCTGTGGCAGGATGAACTAAGTACTTCCTAAGAGACTGAAGCCTCCTGCAATGTGATCCCCGAGGAGGGCATGATGGGTTCTGGAACATCTGTTCCTACAAGGCCTATAAGGATGAGATTTCAACAGGCAGGATTTGAGGATAAAGGAATTCCAGGTGGTAGAAGCAGCATGTGCGAAGGTCCAGAGGCTTAACTGTATTCTACACTGGGACACTCATAGCAGCTTAGACCCCTTGACTCAAACACTCAGGATCAAAGACCTTCAGCATTCTGAGACCACAGAGTGCAAGAATTTCAGCTCTTTGAGTACGCATGAAGTGCACCTGCTCAGATCTTTCCCGCGGGGGTCAGATCTCTCATAAGGGGGCACCTTATGAGCTAGGCAGAGGCGCGGATGAGGACCCATCTTGCACAGGCATCTGCTCAGCAGCTCGGTCCCCATCCGTCCACCTCCAGGCACTGCCCAGGTGCATGCTTCCAACCAGCTTTGCCCACTGTGTTCCAGCACCTTGGCCTGCCCCTTTCTCCTACAAGCAAGGCTCTCTTCCCACCACGATGGCGTTTCCACCGTGGGTCAGAGGAAGTGCCCAGTCCGTCAGTGTGCTGGTGGCTGACAGCAGTCTGGCACCTTAGTCAGGATTTCAGTCTCTGGTCTAAACTTAGCCTCACATAGTTTACTTCCCTAATTCACAACTTCTCTTCTTTAATATTAGGGGAGCAACAATGGCAGTGGGCGATTGTTTTGTTCTTATCAAGCATCTGGCACTGGATTAAACCTTTTATAGGCATGATCTCTGCTAAATGATCCACAATAAAGGCTCTATTGTCCTCCTTTTTCCTATTGGGAGGCTGATGCACAGAGAAGTAAAGTAACTTGCCCATGATCACCCAGCTAGTAAATGGTGGAGCTGAGATATGGATCAAGGAAGTCTGACTCTAGGGCCTACTACTAATAGCAACGAAAATAATCAATAATAATAATACTAAGAACAAAGTACTATCTTCTTCCAGGAGTCATGCAGCCAATTCATTGTCTGAGTGGGAGTTTAAAGTCTGTCTTTAGGGGTTTAGGATACAGAGTATATGAGTATACTCTTGAATACTTATATATGGCTTGGGGTGGTGTGCCTGCTGAGAAATTGTTATTTTCTTTTGTAGTGAGGAATATATTTTTATAATCTGAGGAATTTCCTCTTTTTTTTTTTTTTTTTTTTTTTTAAAGATTTTATTTATTTATTTGACAGAGAGAAATCACAAGTAGATGGAGAGGCAGGCAGAGAGAGAGAGGGAAGCAGGCTCTCTGCTGAGCAGAGAGCCCGATGCGGGACTCGATCCCAGGACTCTGAGATCATGACCTGAGCCGAAGGCAGCGGCTTAACCCACTGAGCCACCCAGGCGCCCGAGGAATTTCCTCTTAATGTGCATAGCTCCCATGAAACTGTGGGCTTCTCCAGGGAAATGAACATGTTCTATTGAACTTCAAGTCCCCAGAATCATGCCTGACTTAGTGCTTAGTGCTTGGTAATTAGTGGATGCTTAGTAGGTGCTTAGTGGATGCTGACCTTCCTCCCAGACTCACACAGTTGGGCCTCCCTCTTCCCAGGCTGACCTGCATTCTGGGCACATCAGGGATGGAGGGGTGCCTTTGTCCTTATGCATTTGCAAAGGGGGTTTTGGGTGACAGACCAGGCACTACGAATGTCCCATGTCTGGCTTTCTGGCAATACTTTTAACAGCTGTTGTGCAAAGACTCCTAAAACCTCTCGATGCAAGGGCTTAAAAAAAAAAAAAAAAAAAAAAGAACCAACATATAGCTAAGATGTGGTTAATACATTCAGCGTGCTTCCCCCTCCAGTTAATTAGAAAACTTTATTACAGGAAAGTTGAAGTGGCTTTTCTTTCCAAGGCAAACGTACCAACTTCTGAGAAGTGGGAGAGAGGCATGCCAAAAGCTGCACCATCATCATTTCCATCCCGCTCTGCTCTCCCCTGGGTTTGCTGACGTTTGCCCAAGTGCCTCGAGTCCAGCTCACATGCTGGGGATGGGTGGGGGGAGTGGGTGCTGGGCTTGCACCTGGGCGGTGAGATGGAGCTGGCCCAGCAGAAAGGACGCGTGCCTTTGTAGGAATCGGAAGGCCCGGGTTCTGATACCATTTCTCCAAACTGTCCCCCCTCCCCCGTCCACAGCCAGGCAGGCAACTGCTCCGTGCCTGGTCTCCGTTCCTGGGAAAAGCACTGGCAACCACCCCGACCTCTAGAGGTGGCCAGGAGATGAGCGAGACGGGGAGGGAGGCTCGTGACCTATATTGGGGCTGGGTCTCAGGGACACCCGCACATTTGGTTAATGCAGGGAACAAAAGAAGATAATTCCATTGCGGGCGCATGAAGTCCTACAGGCCAGGCGTCTGGAGGACTCCCCGTGTTTTCAACAGCTCAGACCACTGCTGAGCTGCGGCTACGTGGTTGACCGTGTGGGGCTGCCATGCCCGCCTAGACCAGGAGTGAGTCACATCTTGTAAGATGTTCTGGCTTAACATAATGCAGGCCAGGTGAGGTTAAAGCACATGCTCACTCAAAAATGAGGGCTGGGTGCCCTCTGACCCTCGGTTCAATAGCTACCTCCCCGGGCAGTGATCCTAGGGAGATAGGAGTGTCCACATCAAAGGCTAGAGAGGGGCAGATTTATGAGTCTGCAGAGGCTCCTCCCAGGTGTTTCTGCTCCCACCCGCTCCCCACTGGAGCATCTGGAGAGGAGACGTTGGCCTTGGAAGGGAGAGAGGAAAGGGCTTTTCCTGGAGCCAGCTCCTCTGGAGTGTCTTGGGGGACCTTGAAGGTGGTCTTGCACTCAGGGAAGCTGGGCCCACTGCCAAGGCCCCAGATGGGGTTGAAGGGGACACCACCTCAACTGACAAAGTCGGAAACAGGTCCTTCCTGGCCAGGTAAAATGATTTCTCCTTCATGGTGCTCTTTGTAAGCACCTCCCCCATGAAGCCTTCCCGGCTGCCCCCTGAAAGGACTGGTCACGTCTATGTTCTCAAAACATGCAACCTCTTTCATACAGCAACTCATGGAGGACATCCTGTATTTAATTCGTCCTCACGCCTGTCATGCCCAGCACAGTGCCCAACAGAGCGTACTTAGGGTAAGTGTGGGTTGCTGTGAAGGGAATTGTTCTGGACATTATTCTGTAGATTGATCTAAATAGTGCCCTCTCACTGGAAAGATGGGGAACCGAAGGCCCAGGGGGAGGAAGTCACTTGCCCAAGGTGACTGCTGGGAGTCAGCTCCCAAAGCGGGACAGAATGTGGAATTCCCTCACACCCACTGCGGCTCTGGGTGGCCCTTGCACACTGGTCTGGGCTCCAGAAGAAAGCTCTCCCTCCCTGCCTTGCCTTAATCTACTCGACCACGCTGTGCACAGCCCAGCCAGGAGGGGGAAATATCTACATTACAAAAATCATACGAAAGAAATTATGGATGGAAAAATCATTACCTTATAAATCGGCCGAGCTGTTCAGAACTTGTAGGAAACAGGGCATATAAAATTCATATGGCACGTTGGGGCTTTGATAGCGCCTCATTACAGCCCTCAGACTCCAGTGAAAAATGCCCTCACCCAGAGAGGGCTAATTTTTCTTTATTAATGACATGGGGCGGGGCTGACACCATAAATTCCAGCTACCTGAGGGCCCTGGAGCTTGGGAGAAAATCTTCCCCGCGGCCTATCTCTCCAGGCTTCAGTGCTGCTTCCCCGCCTTGCTCCAGGCCCCCAGCCTTCAGATCAAACACAGTGGGGCACGGAGGGTGGGGGCTCTCTTTTCTTTGACAAGGGCCCCAACCCAAAATGTTAAATGAATCAGTCCCTTCATGGGGTATGGAGTGCTGAAGAGAAGGGGATCCACATAGGACCCCAGATTTTAGGTGTGATTCCTGTGATGGGGGTAGCATGCCTGAGGCCATCCACATTCCACATTCTGCTCTGTGACCAGGGCAGGGCTCCGCCTGTGACTGGGCTCAGGATTCCGCCTCTAACCAGGGCCCGTACTCAGGCTGTGACCAGGGTCAAAGCTCAGGCTGTTCCAAGTGGGCAGGACTGGACCCTGGTCACAGGCCCTTAGAGAATCCGAGAATCTAGAGTCACGGTCATAATACCAGAGCCCAGTCAGCCAAGCTTGGCCCCTGAAAGTAAAGCTGGCTCCTGGCCCGCGGTTTTGCCTTTGTTCCAGGCGGCGCTCAGTCCCCGGACTTGCACAACTCAGAAATGCTCTAGGTTAAACCCTCTCTTTGCCCATGACACAAATGAGGAAACTGAGGGCCCACAAGTATTCCTGGAATGCAGGCAGAGTGACCTCAAGGGGCAGGGAAAGTAAGCCCAGGCCACCTGCACAACCCCTTCCCCCGCAACAGCGTGATTCCAGTGGCCCACAGCCCCTCTGCAGCAGAGAACGAGGATAAATCACACCAGGCACAACCTGGCCCACAGGCCTAGCTCTTGGCCCTTCTTGGCCATGTTCCCCAGGAGAAAAGGGAATGGAGAGCTTGTCTGTCTTCTGAGACAGACACATGCCCCCAGATATCTCCCCTATGGCCACAGCTTCCTGAAATGCCCCAACTGCCTTGGTCCCGAAGGGGCCGGAGTTTTCAACCCTGCACACCTGGGTGGCGGTTCCAGGTTTGGCGGGAGCCCTGATCTGGGCTCCATGGCAGCCTTCTGGCCGGGCGACCGATAAGAAATTTGAGGAGCACAGCAGCTGGGTGACATGACTGCTATGGGCCACTGCACCACCAACTCTTCAACTTCATACACTGAAGCTCTAACCCCATACCTCAGGATGCGACTGTATTTGGAGACAGAGCTTGAAAGGAGTAATAAAACTGAAAGGAGGCCTCTAGGGCAGTCTGAATGGTGTCCTCGCACGAAGAGATTAGGAGACACAGGCCATGGGCCTTCAGCCCGGAGGGAGCAAGAGGGCAGCCATCAGTGAGCTATGAGAGATGCCCTGGAGGAGGCCAGCCCTGCTGGCTCCCTGTCCTCAGACTCCCAGCCTCCAGAACTGTGCAGAATGAATGTGTGTTGCCAAAATCCCCTGCCCCCCCGGCACTGTCAGTGATACTTGTTACTGCAGCCTGAGCTGACTGAGACAGTGGTTTGCCCGAGATTTACCAAGACGAGACTTGAATCCAAGTGTCTCATTCCTGGTTCTGATTCTTCCCTCCTGACAAGCAGGCACCTCTCAAAGCCCTGGAGAGCCAGAATTCTGAGACGACAGGAATTGCATCTTTGCCTTGGTATCTCCATCGCCGGGCCCCGGGTCTGGCAGGTGGCGGGGGTGTTGTGAGTCTGTGCTGTCTTGTTGAATCACGTGCAAGCTTCCAAGGGTGGTTTGCTGGGTGAGGGGATGGATGGGGCTGCTCGGGGAGCAGGAGGAGGGGAGGGAGCACAGGGTGTGCCAGCCTCTGAAGGCAAACTTGGCCCCCACCAAGTGCTTTTGCCTTTGGTACAGCTGCGATCAGCACCCGGGGTTACACAACCACTTTCTTGCTCGGTCCCCAACCCCTGTAGCCAAAAGCAGAATCCCCTGATGGGACATTTGGCACAACCTATGGTTTCACAGGCCTGTTCCTTCCAGAAGCTGCAGACCCAGCCAGCGCTGGCCCACAGACCCCCAGGAGAATTGCAAAACTAAGGCATTCACCCCAGATCAAATTCCCCCTCCTTGGGTCTTTGAGCTACTTATTTATACAGAAGAAAATCTATTTCCCACCCTTAGCAAGGAGGCAGCTGGACATAGACAATTGTGTCATGAGGCGATAGTATAAGCAGTGTGGCTTCCGAGGGAGTCCTCCACCAGCCACAGGCCCCCAGAGGATGCTGCAGACTTCTCCCAAAGGCCGGCCTAGGCCCTGTCACCTGAGGTAGGGACAAGCCTGGACACAGAATCAGTGGACGCAGATGACGGTGACGAGGTCATTTCTCACAGTCTGAGATGCCTCAAGAGGGGGCAGGCTGTCCCTGGCAGTGCTGCGTTTGCCAAGAGAAGTAGGGAGGTTGCCGCTAGAGGTTGAGGAAAGAACCCGCAAAGCATATGGAAGGTGGGCCAAACTGACCCAAAGGCTTCTCTCTGCCCTGAAAGAGAAACAGTCTAAGAATCTAGAATCGTCCATTCAATGTATCTATGAGCCCCGTGTTGTGACAAATGAGACCTGCCCTACAGAGCCAGAGAGGAGAGTAGGAAACAGATGACCACAGTCCGGAATTGTGTCCGCAGTGACAGACGGATGTCCAGGATACTTCCTCCGCACCACCCCTGCTCCACCCATATCCCCTCCCTCAAACACTGCCAGCCAACTTTCAACGGCCACCACCTGCATTTTTTCGCCTGAGGCCTTCTCAAACCATGCGATCCCACTCTGGCCTGAGCAGGCTGGGGCTGGGGATGAGTACTGCCCTCCAGACCAACTGTGGACAAGAACAGGAGTATTAATACCTCACCTCCCCTGACTCACAGGTGGATGATTCTGAGGCACGTGTCCTACATCATTCCCAAGTATCCCAGCCCACTGTGCTCCCTCTGCCAAGTCCACTTCCCCAACTTGTGGGTGCAGGTCTCCAAACAATGTAATTATATTCAGATCCTTCACTCAGGGTTTGCAGAATTGAGTCATAGATTGGGGTGGGGGGGAGCAAGACAGGGAGGAGGAGGAGGAGAGAGAGAGAGGGAGTTGTTACATTATGCTCAGCAAGAAATCTAGGTCTTCTTTTGAGTTACACTTGAGCTGAAGGAATATCAGATAGTTTTCTAGAAATGGAGGTTTCTCTTCAGGTCCCTCTCAGTCACCTGCCAGGTAAGTGAGTTCAGGTGATGAAACTCAGTATCCCCAACTATTATGGGAGTGATGATCCCAACTCCACAAGGCCATGATGAAAATGAAATGAGATGAGTGTGTACGTGTGCATCTCACAGTCGTTGACTTACTACGTACTAGACATGAGCAGATTACTCCCCCTGCATCACTTCTAAATCCTTCCACTGACCTTGCTGGTAGCATTTCCATTTTATTGATGAAGAAGCTGAAAAGTCATGTGATTGTCCCAAGAGAACTCCAATAAATGTGCCAGAGGTGGAATCCGAACCCATGCCTTGTGGCTCCAGAATCTGCGCATTTACTCAACATGATTCACATAGTAGGTCCTTGAAATAACAAAGGCGTCTTTAGACGACAACACAAATCAAAGCAGGGGAAGATGTCAAGAGCCATTTCAGAGGTCTTTGCTAAGGGCTGAGCTGAGAAAGCAAAACAGAAGGAAACTGTCCAAAAAATAACCCCAAACCCAAATACCCACAAGCCGCAGTGGTGGCCCCTGGCACAGCTGAGCTCCCAAGAAATCTCAGGGGCTCTGGAACTAGAGCCAGACCCAGACTGTGGCCTAGCACAGAGGAGGGAGGAAAGTGATCAGGGCAGAGTTGCTTAGGGAGGCCTGAAGAGCCCCACTCATAAGGACTTTCAGGTCACCTTTGTTGCTGTTGAAGACTGGAATTCCAAGCCAAAGTAACTGAACTGACCATGAATGGAATAGAGTTTAGGTTTCCCCTCTCCTCCCCACCCACTATTGTGGGATCCATTTTCACGATCCCCTTTGAATGATGCGAGCTAGAGAGAGCCAGAAACAGGCCTGATGTGTCCACTCAGTGTTAAGGATCGGAACCATCCCTGCAGCCACCACTGCTGGACAGGGCAGCCCGAACTCTCCAGGAACTGCAGCTCAGGGTAGAACCAGCGAATTCTCCAGCACACCGTAACAGCCCCTAACTCCCACTGAGTCAACCTGTTTCTGCTTCTTGGGCACCACTGTGTGCCAGGCACTGTTAGGTCTCTCAGTCTTAGAGGACGTAGCACTGCTATTGTCTCTACCATGAAGTAGGGTGGGGGTGGGGTAGGTGTGGGGGCGATGGTGAGGTAGAGTAACTTGTCCCACATCACTTTTCTGGGGGTCTGACTCAAAAGCTCTTAATATGATGGCCCCAGCTTTGCTTTTCTTTTTCAACATTTCCTTTTCTAACATAACATAATAAAAAATAATTTTAAAAAAAGAAAAAAGAAAGAAAGCTCTTAACAAAGACCTTGCCTCCAAACAGAGCGACTCCCAGTGTATTTTTCTTGGTCACCTCTAAAATGAGGGTGATGGTGACGGATACCTCTCCAGAGGCCTGCTGGGTTCTCATGTTCTCTGTGACATTTAAGAGCTCCTCCCAAAGGCAGCCAGAACCAAGTCAGGCAGGTAAAGGGCAGTGGGTAGAAAGGCTCTCCCTCCCCCAACCCTGGAAACACGCCTAGGAGAGAAAAGCCTTTTCTAATGAGTGTTGGCTAAGCAGAGCAGCCTCTGTACAAACACCCCGAATGGGGGGCTTGGCTGGTACTTGGTCCCAGGGCCACTCACAGAGGGTGGTCGAGCCGGGGAATGTCAAGCTCCGGGGGATGAGTACACAGATTGCTGTGCAGTCCGCATTCCTCGGCCCGCAGCCTAGGGCCCAGAGCCATCGATGCGCCCTGGCATTGTCTGGAGGGGCCTGGTTTGGGCAAAGGGGCAGGGTCAATATTTGCTGGTATATATTGTGCCCCACCTCCAGCGGCATCTGTGTTTGGACAGCCCTGCCTCCCACTGCCCAGCATCTCCTTCCAATGCACCCTGGGCCCCACAGGTCCCCACGGGAGGGTGGTCACTAGACTCGAGCCCCAGGGTTGGGGATAACTCCAGAGGGATTTCCTATAGTGTCTTACCTCTTACTTTTCCTCATAGTTTAAAACCAGGGAAGTCATGCAAGAAAGAGTCTTAAAGGATGTCAGGGTGCCTAGCTTAGGGCCTGCTTGCAGGCCATGCTAATTAATATGGGCTATTTGGGGAGTCATCTTTGATTCCTTTTCTCTTCTTTCAGAAACCCCCGCCCGTCCGTCCATCCATCCATCCATCCATCCATCCATCCATCCAATATTTATTAAGCTCCAAATAGCCTGAAAGCCTATCTTTTCAATTGTGATTGGCCCTAGACTCACCCAAGCTTCTCCTGCTTGGATTCTGTAGCAACTTCCTGCCAGGCTGCGACAGCAGCCCACTTCCTAAACCACAGAGAGGATCACACTTCTGCCCTGCCATGGCTCCCACACCTGCAGGACCACACCTAGCAACTCGGAGGGCTGACAGAGACCTTCATGAGCTTGGCCTCACTGGGAACCGGTGCACTCCCTGCCCCCCCCACCTCCACGATAATATGATGTGAGGATTATGAAGAGAGCTTTTTGGGGTCAGTAAGGCATGATTTTCAACTCTCCCACTTACGAGCCACGTTATTTGTGGCCAGTCCCTTATATTTCCCAGCCTCTGTAAAACAGAGGTGGGCTCTTGAGTGTGACAGTAGGAAAATGTATTTCAAATCCTCAGCACAATGCCTATAACCCCAGAACTGGCAGGACGGGTCACACAACAGTCCAGAGAATAGGAAGGGGCCACAGGGAGGTTTCTGGATGCCTCGCCTGCTCTCAGTCTCCCCCGAGACTTTCACCACTCCTGTCCCCTTCTGGTCTCTCCACTGCAGACAGTTTAGTTCCATTCTGATCAGGGAAGGAAAAATACTGGGGATCAGGCCTTGGGAGTGTAAACTAAGAGTGCCTTCCTTTGAGCACACACGCATATCAAGATATGAGCGGAGCAGAGATGTTCCATCCAGCAATGAAATTGATTCGCTTTGCTAATCCCCTGGAAAAAGCCACAGTCCTGTATGGTGTGACAGTGAGGGTCTCGGCCGAGTGTTATGCACCATAAGCAGGTTAGAAAGTATGATGTGACAAGGGCACGTGAGGCCCAGAGGGAAGGCCGCACCACTTTGCCATTTGCCCTGAGGGTGGGTAAAGCTTGGGGGAGGGGAGGAGCTCACCAAAGGTCACAGCAAGTTGGTTGCAGATGCAAGATTCAAGGTCAGACTCTAACTTCTGATGCCTGAGCTGGTGGTTTTCATTTTGTTGGGTGTTTGAGTCAGTAATATTTCAGGAAGAGAGGCAGCTTGTGTAGGTGGTCTAAGTAAAGGAGAGAGCATGGCCTGGGGTTATGGGCTCTGGAGTCTAAAGCTCAGATTTTCCACCAAAGAGCTGTGTGACATTGGGCAAGTTGTTTGCAACCTCTGGGCCAGTTTCCTCATTTGCGATATGAGGGTACTAAGCCCTGTTTTGGAATTGTGGGAAGATTCGCTTCTTAAAAAAAGGTTCAAAAGGGCACCTTGCAGACGGCTGGAACTCAGAGGCCCTCAGACATGTTGTTCGTGTGGGTCTTCCAGTCAGACTGTCTGGGTTTTGTTTAAACATCTTTATTGAAAATGAAATATTTCAAGCCAACAGAAAAAACAAAACAAAACAAAACAGAAATCTAACAAATACCTATGTATGTACCACTGAAATTTAACATACTTGATCTTCTACTGTATTTGTATTACCTATTTTTTAAAAAGAAATAAAATTGTAGCATCAGGGGGTGCCTAGGTGGCTCAGTGGATTAAGCCTCTGCCTTCGGCTCAGGGTCCTGGGATCGAGCCCCGCATCGCATCGGGCTCTCTGCTCAGCAGGGAGCCTGCTTCCCCCTCTCTCTCTGCCTGCCTTTCTGCCTAATTGTGATCTCTGTCTGTCAAATAAACAAGTAATTAAAAAAAAATTTAAAAAAAAATTGTAGCATCAGAAGTCCCCTTGTCCCCTCCTCTCTTGCCCCACTCACCTCCCTTCCCCTCCAGAGGCGATCCCTTCTGAGGTTGGGCTGTACCCTTTTTGTCTGCATTTTTATTCTTTTGTTACAAGCATATGTGTATATACACAATATGGAATATTGTTCTGTTTCTCAGTTTGCATCAGCGGTAGAACACTGTGTATATTGTTCTACGATTTGCCTCGTGAGCCCAATGTTGTGTGAGATCGACCCATGTGGACACATGCAGGTCATTCAATCTGCGTGTTCCGTGTGCTCCACCCCACGAATATAGGACACTTTACCGCTTCACTGGATGGACATCTCCCCAGCCCCCTGCCTGTGCTGTTTCCACTAAACAGAAGAAGAAGAGAGATGAGGGAAAAGAAGCCACTTTCCCTGGAGGATGGACAAGCCACTCTCTGAGCACGAGGCAGGGCTCACACAGAAAGGCCCCTGAAATGCTGGTCCGCCTGGGTGAGCGGTGCTAAGGCAGACTGATGTCTCCTTCTCTTGTAAGCAGGGGCTGAGGCATCCTCTGCTGGGGACAGAGAGAGGATCTGTAGGACCCCTGCCCATGCTCCGCATGGACCCAGCAGTCCACTCTGCGGGGGCTGTGCAGTGCTCCCCATCCCTGCTTCTCTGATCTTTCTGCCCCCCCCCTCCGCCCCCCACCATGCTCCCTGTGGACCCAGGCTCCCCACTCTGCCACCGATAAAAGCTGGGTGCTTAGCTCCCAGTAGGTGCTCGCTCGGGAAATAATAGTGATGAATGCACAAGAAAATGAAGTGTTGAGCATGAATGTTGACGTCCTAACTGGACGAGTGCAACTAGTTCTCGGGTTTAGAGGAAGTTCGGGCTTCCAGAACCATCTCCCTTGATCGCGGGAAGGCAGTTTGGAGCAGGCCCAGGGTTTTCCTGGCCGGGCCGCAATGTTCTGGTTCGGGGCGACCGCCTCACAGCCCCCACACACACCCCCCCATGCCTGGGCGCACACTGTCCGCACGCACCCTCCCGTTTTTCAAGAGCACAGTCTGGGGTGAATTCCTTGCTCACCACCTATGGTAAAGGAGATTTATTACCCCCACAAACTCATTTTATCCTCCTCCTTCCCAGAGACTTTGATGGATTTTATCTTGATAAATGATGAGGCCTGGGCCCCCGCAGGCACGGAGAGGGCGGGGCGCCAGGAGCCTGGAAAGGAGAAGGAAAAGTGGAAAGAACCAGAGGCTCTTGGCTATTGCTGTTCGGGAGGGGCTGTCCCTCAGCGTTCTCCCAGACGGGAGTGGGCGCCTAAACAGGAGAGTTTGGGACATTCTGGCAAAGTTTCGACAGCCGGCTGGCAGTACTGCCTTTTTATCGGTGGCTTTTGGGCTTGGACTGGACCATCAGAAAGGCACCTTCTGCAGCTAGGGGATTGATCTTGGTGCAAGCCATGTGAAGGAGCCTCTCCTCTCAGACCCGGGCCCTTAGTAGGGGCTCCCTCATCTGTGACCTGTTTGTGCCCCGAGCCTGCCTCCTTCCCGAAGCTGCTCCCACAGGGTGTTGCCTGACTGCTCGTCTTCTCCGCCTGTAGACTCCTCCGGTGTCCGGCTCAGGCAGGTGGCTCATGGCCAGAAGCACGCTTGTACCCATCTGGAATCCTCCAACTCCGCTTTCTATGCGCAGGGCCGTCAACCCCTCGTCGGGAAAGCTTAAGGACCCCTTCTCCGTACAAGCTCTTGGTAGCCTCCAAATTCCTCCTGGCACTCTGCCCGAGGCCTGACTACTCACCCGTCTTCCCTTTCAGTGACCTCCTGGGACACCAGGTCAGACCCACGTCAGTGGTCCAGGACCCGCCTGGCACTGGCTGTGTGCAGGGAAGGCCTCCAAGCACGAATGAAGGAGGGAGGGAGAGAACCCTTCTGGGATCCTGCCCCGTCCCGAGTGGCTGGCTCCCTGTCCCCAAGTTCTCTCAGCATGGGTCCTGCCACACAGTGAAAGCTGCAGAAATGGTAACTACCGCTAATGGTTTTCTGTGTGCGAGGCACTCCGCCCACCACTTTATATCTCATTTAATACTCCGAATAGCCTGCAAAGCTAGATTTATTATCCCCAGGGTCAGACAACGCAGGCTAGCCCGAGAGCGGAGGAAAGCGACCGCTGGAGGCAAGAGCTCGTGCACGCAGAGATCCCCAAATGGAACTGCCCTGCCTCTGAAACCCTTGATGTCTTCCCTCTGCCTCATCCTGAACTGGTGGACAGCCAGTGCCGTAGACTCTTCTGGAAGCTGGCCCGGCAGGAAGGGCTTGCCTTTGCCCTCCGGAGAGGCTGGGCCAGCATACAGCCCCAGGAAGGGCCTCGGGGGGCTGGCCTGGTGTGGGGCGGAGGGGTGCGTGGGCCCAGTAGGGAGGGGAGCTCTTGACTGGGTGCGGGGACCATGGTGGCTCGGTCAGGGCAGTGGCCTTGGCTGCTCTCTGAACCAGAGGCAGCTCAAGCTAGCCTCCCTAACACACATCTACTCACACGTGGTTCCTGCAGCCTGTGAGGAGGCAGTCGTTGCCACCAAGCGGGCATCGGCCTCCGCTCAGCTTGGTGAAGAGCACAAGGGGCTCCTGTTGGGAGCGCCCCATTTTCTGGAGACACGGGGCCGCCTGTCCCGAGGCTGCCACTGCACTTCGTTCCAGCAGACCCCAGCTTTGTGGACCCATCGTCCTCCTTCACCTCCTCCTGCCCGCTCCTTCCCCTCTGGCCAGGCCCTCCCACCTCTGGAAGCCCAGCCCACTGCCAGGGCTGTGGTCCGTGGTTACCCAGCGCCAGCCACACGTGGCTGAGAAATGCATGTGGCTAACCAGGGGCCCTTTTGGCCCAGCTGACTCACGTGAACCCCAGGCAGACCCCAGGTCCTGCCTCCCGCAGCAGCCCCAGAGCTCAGTTCTACCTCCTACCTGCCCTTGATACCTCTTCCCAGCAACTGTGCCTGATAACAGGCTCATGTACCCTGAGGCACTACCTGTCTTGGTTTTGACTTGTAAAGCTCTGGCCTTGGAATTCAGAAGTCCTTCTGCAGCGGCCCCTTTCTGGCCTGGCCCTGGGGTCACAGGAGGCTTCTGCGTGCACCAGCAGGCACGCAGCCATCACCCCGGCAGGGGCCTGCCTTACCTGCTGCCCACGTTGGTGGGAGAAGCAGGGATCACACCACCTGGCTGAGAGTGGCACACTCCCCACTATCTCCAACCCCGCAGATGCGACAAGACTCAGCCCAGCTGTCCCCTTGAGGGGGAAGTCCTCCGCACCTTCCAGCCCCTGCCCGCTAACTGCCTGGGCGCTTGCCACTTGGGTGGTAACGCTCACTCCCCACGCCGGGCAGCTCCTCGCGATGACCCAGCCCACAGGGTGACTGCAGCTCAGGGAGGGCAACACAGCAGGCAGCGCGGGAAATGAAGACGTGATCTGCCTACGAGGACTGCAACCCCGGGAGCACGGGCCCGATGCTAGGGCCGTGACGCTGAGCAAGACAGGCCCTGGTCCTTGGTGTGTGCCGGCTGCCATCCACTAGAAGGCTAAATGCGGGGTGATCTGAGTGCACTCAGATTGCTGCTTCGCGCCTTTGTTCTTGGTCTTTTCCTCTCCTTAATGCCCCCCCCCCCCCCCCCCCCATTTCCCAAAGGTTCAGCTTAAGTCTCCTTTCTCCAAGAATTCTTTTCTGCTGAGACCCACATGTCCCTCCAGACCAGCACAGCTGCACAAGCTTCCCGTCCCATGAAGCCAGCCTGGAGACCCACGTGAATGGAACCTGCTGGAACAGCACTGTCTGCTCCTCCCTCTGGCCAACTAGCGCCTCCAGGCACAGCGCTGGGCACCCAGACACAACGCTGCACAGGCTAGCCGGGGGTTTGAGTTTGTGTGGGACACTGTGCCAAGCGGCCGGATCTTGGTCACGGTGACACAGAGAAGAGCTCCGTCCTGGACCGCTGACTGACAGCAGGCTCCTTCTCCCTTCTGAGCCCCAAGATCTTTTAGTGAAATGCGGTGGTCATCGACCAACGGAATGTTAGCCTTGTGAGCATCTCTTTCGACCCTCCTGTGCTACAAGAAGACCAGGCCTGGAGATGTTTGCTGGTTCTGGCAGAACCAGGACTCTAGCTGGTCTGGCCAAGGGGACCTCAACATTCCCTTCTAGGCTAAAATTCTTTGATTATCTACAGCAGAAGTTCTCAACCTGGGGACAATGCTGTGCTCCCCTACCCAGGTGACATTCAGCCATGTCTGGGGGTGTTTTTAGTTATCATAAATGGAGGAGGGTATGCTACTGGCATTGAGTTGGCAGAAGTCAGGGATAGAAAACACCTTATAGTGCACACGACTGGGCAAACACGTGAGCCTCGGTTTCCCCAGCAGCCTCCAGGTCTTCCCTTCCCTGTCAAATAGCCATTCTTGAACCCCAGCCTGGGTGTGCAAGGCTCTGACTGCCCTCTGCCCCAGGCATCCCATCTCAGGCTGGCTGCCTGGCCTTGGCCTCCACTGCTCTTAGATCATGGGGTACAGGCTGGATCTGTAGGAAGGCCTGACTGCTGGTGGGAAGGAGGGTGCAGGGATTCTGGGCATACAGTCTAGCCATCTACTCCCTTTTCACCTCTAGTGAGCAACACTCCTGCCCTCAGCATCACACTCCATCCCAGGCCTCCTCGCCAAGTGGGCATCCCCGAGGCTTGCAGCGGGGACCAGGAAACCAAGAGTGGGAAAAAGGTCCAGCTTCCTCCTTGCTGGTTCCCTCCACTGCCTGGCCTGCCACTGCCACTCTCTTTCTATAGACTGACCTAAAGGCCGGCTTCCTTGCAGTGCAAGCTGATAGCTACTGACCTTCTACCCAACACCGGTAGACGGCCGGTCAGGGGCTAACTTTGTTGACTCAGCTCATCGACACTCATGACAGAGTTTCACCGAAGCTCTCACGGTTTGGTGGGATTTTTTTTACACTTTGGTTCACCTTGACAGAAAAGAAGTCAACTTCCTGGCATGGGCAGTGTCTCATAGAGTCCACAACATGCTGTTGTGGAAATTCAGAAGAGGAGGCACTGGTCTTCAGGCAGCTTTAGTTCCCAGCCTCTCTCTGAGCCTCCTTTTCTCCTTTGCAAAGGAGTGAATCTGGGCCAACTGGTTTCCGGCCTTGCTCCCTGGGCTCCTGTTGCTGCCCACAAACAGCAGTGGCACCTCTAGCCAGACCAATGCTCTGAGTTTAACATGTAGACCAGAGAGAGAGGCAGGGGTTTTGGGGGTGGGGTGGGGTGGGGAAGGCTCTGCTCTGCGTACAGCAGGTGTGAAATCCCGTGGGCTAAGGCTAAGTCTCAACTTTCCATTGCGACCTGTCCCCTAGGCAGGTTTCCTCATTCCCCTGTCCTTCAGTTTCCTCTTCTGGAAAGGGCCTGGCACCATATGTATTATTACTACAATGATGGCTAATCATCATCGCAGGTCAAGAAACTCATTTGCCCGGACCCTGAGCCCAGCTCTGTGTGCAAACAGATGGTGAGCCTTATCCATGTGCTTGGGAACCACCAGTGTGGTAAAAGGTCAGCCTTGACATAAAAAACCTCAGAGAAAGAGCTGTGCTCTTCAAAACTAGTTTATAACATCAGTGCTCCATTGCCTAGAAGGCACAGACCCTGGGGGTGGGTATAGGCCAGCCATCTCGTCATCGTCAGGAGCAGAGAGAACAAATTTCTGTGAAAGTCCCCAAAGGGGGCCTTGAATCCCTAGGGAATCAGAGAAGGCTCAAGAGATATAATTTGGCTTTGGGAGCCTTGACTGTCTCTCCACACCCAACCTCCTTAATGGCTCCTATGAGGCAAAAGAGAGAGCCCATCCCGCCTGCTTCTCAAGGACAGCGGCCATGCTCTGGAAGAAGGACGTCAGCTCAGTTCCTTTGAGGCTTCCAGAATGGTGGGGTGCCCAGCCAGGACAGGCCCCCCTGTTTGCCAACCCTGCTATCACCAGCAGAAGACCTTCCAAACCCTTCCAAGTCCAGGAGAGTCCTGGAAAATTCCCAAAGCACGTGCTGGGACGAGGGTGAAGGAGAAGCCAGGAGGCCCCTTGGCTGTGTTCCTCCTACACTTTAGAACTTGGCTGTGTCTGTGATGCAATTCAGTGGACCCCTCTCCACCCCACCCTTCCCGTCCAGGCCTGTTAGTCCCTGACTTTCTAACAAGCGCCCAAATGAAGGCAGGCTGGAAGGCCCAGGGGGCCTCAGCGTCCAGGCACAGGCTATTAGTGGATTTCAAAGACTCAGATCTGACTGCAAAGCTGCAGCCAGCTAGACCCTCCTTCTCAGGCCCTGTCACAGCCAATCCACGCCGTGCCAGCTGGTGAGAGCTCTCCTCACACTCGGCTATACAGTCAGACGTCAGAGCCACCTGCCCGTCTCCGGCGAGGAAGTAAAATGTGTAATGACAACTGCATTTGCAGAACTGCCCTGGACTGTGGACCCAGATGCTCTGAAATCATTCTTGGCTGTAACGTCTGCAGTGGCACATCCGCTGACAAATGGGGAAACGTGGCCTTGTGCCGAGAGGGAGGGCGAACATGTCAGTCCTTTTCTGGCTCGCACCCCTGTGCAGGCTTCCGCACCGACATCTTTTCCTATCGAGCTGGGGGTGGGGGGGGGTGAGGCACACAGTGGAGTATCCCGGTGTGACTCTACAAGGGGTCCAGAGAGAGGGAGCAGGGAGATGAGGGTGCAACAAGGTGAAGGTTGCCTCTGGAGCTTCCTGGTTGGGTGACCTGGGTCAAGTTCATCAGCTTGTCTGAGCTGCAGAAGGGGCTGCTGGGGGGATTAAATAAGATAATGTTTGTGAAGTACTTAGCGTGAGATACATTGGCTTCTTTCCATTTTTCTGGAAGGAAGGAGGGAAGAACAGAGGGAGTGAAGAAAGAAAATGGTGATCCTTTCCAAGGACAGGCAAACATGCTCAACGGACATCAGAAGTGTAAAATTGTGTTTCTGCAGACTGCGGAATAACTTTCCTGTGACATTTTGGGTTTTAATGGATTCCAGAAACCTTCACATTTCTCTGTCGTCAGAACAGGATGTTTAACTTTTGTCCTCCACGAACCACCCCCCCAAAAAAAAAGATGCACTAACAAATCTCTTCATTCACTGGAAATATGTGGGAAACAATAAGAAATGGGTTCAAATAAAAAAGAGCCAACGTGAAATGTTCTGTTTTTGAATTAGAAAAACCAACAAGAGTGTTGCAAAATGTGGCTGGAATCAATAACAAAACTTTTGGAGATGAACCATTGAAAGTGATGCTTTATCGGGGCAAAATACTTGGGAGGCCCCAATTTTGGAGACCTTCGATGGGGTTTGGACTACCATTAGTATCCCAAGGGCAGGAAGAGGAAATGTTTTTATCGGAAGGGGGTAGGAGGTGAACTGGCAAAAAAAACCCATCTCCCTATTCCTTGCTCTGGAATTCCTTCCTAATATGAAATGGGGACTGGAACCATTTTATGCAAAATGTCAATGTAGAGAAACCCAGCAGTCCCCAAGCCCTCTTGGCATTTGGTATTGAGAGGGATAGTGTCACTCTTCAGCTTAAAACAACATGAATTCCTGAACCTGACACTTTACGAAGCCAAAGCCTGTTGACCTTGCTCATTCCCCTTCCCAGGGTTGCATAGCACCTGACATGAGGCTAGTGCTCAGATACATTTCTGAATGAAGGCAGGAAGAACAGAGGGAAAGGGAACTGAGATCATGGAATGTAAACTCGAAAGCATGCCCAAGTCGGGGGCCATCATTCCGCTCAGCTGTGATCATCCTCGAAGCAGATGGGGATTTTGAACCGTGAGGCCTCACCTTCCCCAGATGGGCAGTCATCCCTGGTCATTTTTATAAAAATCAAGATGTCCTTCTTTACTTGAGGGTAACCCGGGAACTCCTAACTCCAACCATCCTAACTTCCTGGGACCTCCCTCTAGACTCTGCCCGTGAGCATCCCACAGTAGCCAGGGGAAAGCTTGATGCCTCTTGCAAGATTTCCCAATGGATCCCCCTTCGTCTTCCCTCCTTCTCTCCTTCCCCCAAGCAAGCTCAGTCCATCTTCTATCTGCATTTACCCCAAACAGTCCCACACCATGGAATCGTCTCTTACAGTGTCCATTTCTAAAAGATGGGAGCTGTTTTATACATATTCATGTTTCCATTGCCTAGAATGTAGTTGATTCTTGGTAAATGTTTATTAAATAAATGGGCAGCTACTGCTAGGATAAGCAGGGGAAAGACAGGGAAAACTCTCAAGACTTGTTGAACATAAAATAACAAAAAAAATATTTTTTGATTCTGAGCCATTGGCCTGTCATGCGCTGTAGAGTGAAGATGTCCTAACTCCTAGGACAGTCTGCCACAACAGGTGTGTTCCTCCATGTAAGCAGAGGCCTGCCACCATCGTCTGCAAGTGGGACCTACGCTGTGTTGGTTCACACTGGTCTTCATCCTGGGGCTCCACAGCCTCCCAGGGTCAGTGTCCCCATAAGGGGCAGTGGGGACAGTTCTGCCAAGTCTGTCAAGTTGACCAATTCTTGGACATGGCTGCTTCCTCTTTGTAAAAGAGAAGGCAGAGAGCGCAGGAAAAGAAGGCTTGAAGAACATATTTCAAAGGTTCAAAGGCCATCAGATATAGCTCAGAATCACATTGCCTTTGAACACGAGGGAGCTGAATCAGAAACACATGGCATCCATTCCCTTCCCCGTCACATACGGTTTGAGAAGTCAAGGCAAACCAGAGCACTTGAAGGCCACAGAGGTAACCAGAGCTGGGTCCCAGAGGCTGTTCTAGGGAAGGAGAGCAGGGCCGGTGAGGGGGTGGTTTTCTTTAGCTCCAGCCCATCAGACCAGTAGGATACAGGAGGCCCTGGTCTATGAGTCAGGGTCCTATCAGAAGACAGAAACTGTAGAGATGGAATGTTTGCATCCCTCCCCCAGATACAAACGTTAAAAACGAACCCCCAGTGTGATGGTATTTGGAGGTAGAACTCTCATGAATGGGGTTAGTGTCCTTATAAAAGAGACTCCAGGGAGTATCCCTGTCCCTTCCACTGCTTGAGGACAAGGCCAGAAGGCAGCCGTGCTAAGAACCAGAAAGCAGGCCCTCACCCTTCATGGAATCAGCAGGCGATCTTCAATGGCCTGCCCCAGAGCTGTGAGAAGTCATTTCTGTTGTCTGTAAACTTCCCCGGGTCTGTGGTAGCTTGTGATAGCAGCCTGATGGGCGGGGACAGAAGCTGTGGGGTGATTCAGGCACGCGAAAGGGAGTTCTGCACCGGCATCTCATTTACACCTTGGAAGCGCTTTCATAAGCAATCAAGTGCCACGACCTTACCCTGCCATCTGCCTCTGTTTCCCACCTCCACCTTCCCCATGCTCAATATGAAAAATTCCTGGGCACCCACTCCTACCTGTCCCTCTACCCTGTTCACCACAACCGTGCATGGGGACCTCTAGTGTGCATGTCCCCCTCCTGACTCCCAGCACACACTAACGTTGCTTGCACCCCCTGCCCTAGGCCTTGTGCTTATGTCAGAGACACAGAGACCAAGGAGGAGAGCCCAGACGGCACGACAGACACCAAGCGGGCTCTGAGTGCAGCAGGAAGCTCTCTCAGGGCGTGGTCAGCCTGTCCACCCCGTGGAGCAGAGAGGATGGGTCAGCCTGAACTGGATCTTTTCGGAGGCGTCGGGATTTCCGGGCAGCTGAGACAAGCAGGGCGTGGAGGCAGGGAGGGCGCAGGTGGAAGTGGGGTAGGCCCTGACTAGCCCAGGGCCAGGCCAGCATGGAGAAGTCCCTTAGGATTAAAGCACCCTCCCGCCAGAACCACAGTGCCCAGAGCCACACTCACATGCTCTGTACGTCGCTCTCCAAGGCTGGACAAGATTCTCTGTGCTTTACATGTGCTAGCTCTTAATCCTCACCAGCAGGGGACCAGGCAGGTGCTCACATTTTCATCGTACAGTTGAGTGACCTGAGGCACAGCCACTGGCTCAAGGATGCCCAGTAGCAAGGGGCAGAGTTACTAGAGCTGAAGCCAGACAGGGGGCAGGAGTGGTGAACTCTGAAGGACCCAGGGAGCCCCCGCCACAAACCTGTCCACCAGAAGGGTCCCTCCCAGGCCCTCCCCTATGCACTCTGCCTGCTCTAACCAGGACCAGACCTGGATGGGATTTGAAATCTGATAACAGGCAAGATGGCTTAGAGTCAGCAAGGAAATACATTCACCTTCAAGAAAATTGCATTGTTGTTTACAAAAAAGAAGGGGAAAGAGCACTCCCCACCCCCCGCCTCACCTTGGTGTGACAAGGGAAGAGAATGAGGCTGCTGGCCTCTTGCTGCTGAAGGCCTTTCACCCGACTCACACAGGCTGCTCAGACGCTGGGAGGGGAGAAGGTCAGGCTGGTGGGAAGATGGGTCAGAAGGGGCCGGTCCTGTCCCTTTGCTCGCTGCTTCACAGAGGAGGAAAAATGAGGTCCACAGACGTGGTAGCTCCCCAAAGACCCAAGCAGGTGAATGGCAGGGCCTGCACGAGGGTCCAGGGGCCTCAGACCTCCACTCTGTGCTCCTTCTTTTCCTTGTTCATTCCCTTCCTCCTAGCCCCCTGGAAGTCATTAGCTCTCAGCACAGCAAGGTCTGGATCTTGGTTCAAAGGCAAAATGGTGTCTGTAGTGATCAGGGGCCTCTCTGAGGTGGAGGAGGGACGAGGGTGCCCACAGGTGCCTATGCCTCCGTGCACGGCTATGCTTTCAGGGATATCTGGCATATGAATCATTCCTCATCTGCCCCTTGTGGGGGACAAGTGTCTACGCGTGTGACCCATGGGACTGTGGGCTCCTGGGAAGCAAAGCAGCTCTGTGTTCAGCCTCGAGTTATACTTGTGACACCCAGGTGTGTAAGCCCAGTGCACCCTGATGTTATCCCCACCACCAGGACAGAATAACCCACAGGGAGTCACAGCACTGTGGTTCCCATAGCCTCTGGGGGAACCCTGCCTCCATAGGCTCGTGTCGATTTCGCTGTGTGCCATCTGGCTTCAGCCGCTCTGGACCTGTGTCTGGTCTCTTGGATGGCTTTCCACTCCCCTTCCAGGACGTGACTCAGGCTGTTAGGGTTTTAGACGACCTTGACCAGGCTGCTGCACTGGACTCAAAAACCCCACTGTCTGCCACCATCCCTGCCACCCAGGGATATTTGGAAAGAATAATGCAGGAAGGAATGGATGGTTGAAGAGATATGACAGGCTCCAAGGCCCCAGTAGGAACAGGGACAGCCAGAGCTAGAATTCCAAGGATCCTGATTCCCAGTGCAGGTACTGGCTTCTGCTCCCTATATGGGCTCCAGGAGGCAGCTGAGCAGAAATGGTGGTGGTGGGAGTCAGTAAGGCTGGGGTGAGGGGAGGAGGGAGTTGTAAAGAGGGTAAGGTGAAGGTGAAGGGATAAGGAAAGGGAGAGAGTCAGAGGACTGAAGGCTCTGCTAAGATGATTCTTAAAGCCATTCGGCCTAGTGTTAATATCTGACTCAGTAGGCAAGCTGCCTGCCCAGATTCACTTACTGGTTGGTGATTAGCAAGTTACTTGACCTCTTGGTGCCTCTGCCTCTTCATTGTGTCACAGAGGTCCCATGAAAACAGATCCTTAGAAGCCACTGTCTTTATCGCAAAGGAAAAGACGAGGTTTGAGGAGAGGCTGACTCACTCAGGGCACAGACAAACCCTTGAGAAGCTTGAATACTGGAGGAAAGAAGGTCGGGGTGGGGGGGGTGCAGGATTGGGGGTCTGAGACATCCAGCCCGGACATGGGGAGTCCTTGGGGCTCCTGCACCTGCCGCACCACGATGCCTTCTGTGTTTGAGCGCAGCACCCAGGATAGGGAAGAGGAAGGTATGTGGTTTGCCCAAATGCAACTAAAGGGCTTTCCCAAAGCACCTGCTATGTTGCTACCAGCCACTCGGTCTTGGTTTGCTACTCTTCAACAGATTTACTGTTGGATTCCTCCATTTCTGGCTCATTGTCTGGAGAGCTCCAAGCACATGCCCTTCATAGACAAAAGGGGTAGGGGTAGCCATGAGCACATGGCTGGGGAGAGGGGACTATGCTACGGGGCAATAGCATAGTCCCAGGGCCAGGACGAGGGAAGTGGAGTGCTGGCTGTGATTCAGAACATAGCGTCATCTTCCAGACGTGTCTATACCCCCAGATTTTCCTGTCTAGACCATACAACCGATTTCCCACTAGAAGCAGAAAATTACAAAGGTCTGAACACATTTCAAACCATATCAGGCCTCCAAGGCCCAGTGTGGCCTGGCAAATGCCACACCAACCAGCTACGATGCCCCGGGGACTAAAAGGCTGCTTGGCAGGCTGTCACTAGGTCAGACCTGCAAGGGGCAGAAATCCAGCAGCGTGCCTGAGCCCCATTTTGACTCTATATCAAGTTTGTATTTTCTTTTTTTTTCCTTCTTAAGATAAAGCACTGAGTTTCTACATTAGAACACGGGCGACGAGAGGATGCTAACGCCAAGGGGAAAGTGACGGGAAAACTTCCTGTCTCGGGACTCAGAGCAGAGAGGGTCACAGCCAGGCTGTGACCTCGTCACGTCACGGAGAAAGAAGACTGCCGGCCCAGCGGAGGTCAGGGGCGTGTCCACAACTTGGAAAACGGGGAACTGGCGTAGACAGCAGGGTCTAGTGCCCTGGGATTGGGGGGTGGGGTGGGGCAGGGGCTGGATGCCCGATGGGCAAAGTAGGTAATGAGGGGGCAATTCATTGAGCCAAAGGAGGTCAGAGGAAGCGGACTTGCCGGTTGGACTTTAAAAGACAAAAGGAATTTACCAGCAGTCCCCGTGGTGGAAGGGGATAGACCATTCACAAATTGGTATGCGCTTGAATAAGCAACCTCACGCAGGCTTAACGCTGGGCTGGGCTGGGGTGAGACAAAACCACGGATTCTCACAGCTGGTGCTTGCCTTCTGGATGCTTTAGATTGTCATTCAAGCAGCTTGCCAGAGCGTGGAGCCCAGGGATGGGTGGGAGGCCCCGCACCAAGCCCTGCTGCTATTCAAGGAGCCTCTTGGTCTAGGGCAGAACCTCAGTTTTCCCCACCACAAAATGGGAATAAAAGTGCTGTCCCTAACCTCTCTTCTCCCCCACAGAGCAAACAGAGCTCATTAGAGTTTATTGTAGAAAGAATAAAAGGCAAGTTATACACCTGGGGTATTGAGAGGTCATGGCAACACGGACATCGCTGGCTATTAAAAACCGAAGCTGGAAGGGACCCTGGAGAGAAAATGGCTTAATCTTCCTCACTCTTCCATTGTGGAGATAAGACTGAGGTCCCGAGGGGAGCAGTGGTTCATCTGGACTCCTCACTCCCTGCTTCTGAACCCAGGAGCCGTGCTACCCACAGCGGCACACAGTGGCTTTCAAGTCTTGATGGGGTTTTGGAGCCGGATTTAGTGCCGTCATCCAGGGCTCTGCACGCCCAGCGAAGGTCAGTGTTGTGGGCTCATGGGTGCAGACTGAGAAGCTGGGAATGTGTCTCTGGGGGGTGCTGAGCCTTAGGTGTTAAAAGGAGGTCAGCCCCCTTCTCCCCCCGATAGGAAACACACTCTGCTCCATGTTGTTAAAGGCACGTTAGCACTCTGCTGAGACTTCTTCCCAAGTCTACGGCAAGCCTGATATTTCGCTATTACGATGAGGGCAGAAAGCGTTTAATACTCCCCCCACTTCTCTGTCTTTCTCTTTGACACGCACGCGCGCGCGCATACACACACACACACACCACTCTGAATATGTTACCCTTAAAGCCTAAAGCTTACCGCTTAGATGCCACCAACCCACCAACCTTTAGCTAAGAATAAGGTGACAGATTCTGTCCCTGGGGAGGTCACTCCAATCCCTCAATATCCCAAGCCCCTGACAGTTCTGCTCTTGCTCCCCTGCTGAGATCAGAACCCAGTCACAAACCAGAGCAGCTCCGGCTGTGGTGTTGGCCTCTCTACATACTCATGCCCACTCACATCGGTGTTGCCCGGTGGCCTCCCCTGCTCTGCACCGCACAGGCACTCAGTATATAGTGAGGAAATGAACGTGTGAAAGAATAACGTCACACATCAAATCCAAGACAACCGAGAACCAAGACTGAGGGCACACGGCAAGGAAATGGTGTCCTCTCAGCCCAGTAGGGGCCCCCACCTCCGAGAGGTCAGCAGGAACCGAGTCCATCCACTCTACTACTCCCACTGTAACAGTAATGAAGAGTCCGTGTTTGGACAAGCCTGGTTTTGTCACTTAGTAGCTGTGTAACCTTGAAGCCAGCTGCCTCAACTGGGTAGAACAGCCCTGACCACTGAGCAGAACAGCCCTGAGAACTTAGAGCTGCTGGAAAAAGCCAATAAAATGACTCACAGGGAGCCTCGTGAACCCTAACGCAGAACCCTGCAACATGAGAATTGCCATGAGTCTGAGAGCACAGGGCAGAGATCCAGCGAGGGTAACCCCAGCCCAGGTGACCTAGGAACCAGAACTATTCCTGACTCTTGGTCAGGGCACAGACTCTGGCTTGGCCAGCCCACCCCATTCCTGGAGCACGCAGTCAACGGCTCAAGGGGTCTCTGTGTGGGAGACGGGTTAAGTGCACAGAAGCGGCGTGTGAGGTGGGACAAGGGTGGAGAAAGCCCTGTGTCTCTGGCATTCAAACCTTCTGGAGATGGGGCCACAGGTTCATGCAGCAGGACACTGGGGTCCAGCTCCCCGGAAACACCCCAGACCGACACTGACTCGTGGTGTCCTGCACGGCGCTACATGCTAGGTTACCCATCCATTCATCCCTCCATTGATCATTCCTCCCCTAACAAGTGTGCACTGAGTTCTAACTGTGCGCCAGGAACCAAGTGGATGTAGTAGTGGATGAATCACACATGGCCTCTGTTCACATTAAGATTACAGGCAGGTGGGGGAGGGAGATAAATAAATACGGGTTACAAATTGTGCTGAGTATCACAAACGGATCTAATCAGAGACAGACAGTAATATTGGCACGGGCAAAAGGCGCTGAATCAGACATCTGAAAAGTACTCCTGGGTGGTGGATTTCAAGCAAAGGACCAGAAGAACTCAGCTCCCAGCAGTGTGGCGATGGCGGGGTGGGACTCCTAGTGGAGAGACCCCCTGGGAAGGCCATTGGTGGGGACTGAGCTCAGCGTGCTGCAAGAACTCACAGAAGGCCAAAGAGGCCGAGGGAGGGTGAAGGTGGCAGGGCAGGGGGCGGCGGTCCCTGGGTCTACACTCCATGCTCAAGGCACATCCAGTTTTGAGTGCCAACGGCCGTGGGCCCTTTGAAAGAGAGAGATGCATGTATCGTCTGCCCACCTGTTCCCCCCTCCCCATTTCTAATAAATGATGATGCTCTGAGTTGGCAATCCTTGGGGAATCAGGGATTCACAGAAATTTTCTGGATGTTATTTTGCCATCCCTCTCATAACCCTTAAAAATGTGCACAGTTTCTGAACCAGCACTTTGGCAGCTCACAAGGGCCTCTAGGAGAAAGGCCTGGAAGGCATGCAGAAATTATAGGTAATCCAGAAGTCAGTTAACAGGGAAGTGATAAAAAGATATAGCCTTCCATAAATAAAATATCATACCGCTGCTGGGAACATGTCTGTGAAGTGTGCGAAGCGAGTGGGATAGAAGGAGACGATCATTATGACACGGTCCGTGATGCAGCGTCCCCGGAGCTAGGAAGAAGGCGGGACGTGGGCAGTGATGGGACAGAAATCAGGGTCACATCACTGAATATAAAAGCAAGTCTGAGAAACACATGCACAGCATCGTTCCCTTTGTGAGGGAGTTTAAACACAGATTCAAACAATAAATAGCAACTAGATGATCCAGATGTATTTTTAGAAATTAAATGAGTGAGAAATAACAAAATTTAAGACAGAGTCATCTCTGGGATGCCAGGAGCCACGACAGAACGGAATAACATGGGTAGATGTGAGTTACCAGTAATATTTTGTTCTTGGATTCAGTGGTAGTTTCCTAATTGTTTATCCCATTATTTACAAATGAAACAAAAACAAAAGTCTAACAAGCATCGACCAGGGATGACCATGAGGTGCAGAATAAGGATTATGATGAAAAAAAAAATGCGAGAAATTTATATTTGCACTTTCCTATTTCTCCAATTAAGTGTATATTTTGTAAATAGATTTAAAGAGAGATGGCCAATCCAAGCACTATCTAGAACTCTTCTTCTCAAGGAGCCCAACAAGGTCCAGAGGCGGCAGAGCGGGGGGGCCGACCCCAAGGTCTAGAAGGGGGCGTGGCATGGGGTGGTACAGCATGACCGGGATGTGGGTAGAGAACCAGAGGTAGGCCACCCCCACAGGCTAACACCCAGCTGCACTTTCTACCTCCCATTTCCGATGTGAATGTGTCTACTTTTCATCAGCTGTCTCTCCCCATTCCCCTCCCTGAACTCTCTAGAGACAGGGAGCTCCTTGAAGAAATGAAGAAATCCATCAACCAATCTCTCCATGACAAAATTCCTCTCGGATGAAGGTTTTTCTTCATTGGTTTGTTTTTATTTATTTTTTTAAGTTTATTGTTTTCAAGGAATCTCTACACCCAGGGTGGGGCTCAAACTTCCAATCTCCAAATCGAGAGGCGTTTGCTCTGCCAGCTGAGCCAGCCAGGCACCCCTGACCTGCAGGTTCTTATTTGTACTTTTTAAATTGGAAAACAATAATTACACAGGGATTGGGAAATAATCGGTGTTGTTTTCAGTGGCTACGTTGAGGTCATGTTGTGACTCTGCATAAATCACTGCTACGTGGTCAGAACTGGGGCCACGGGAAGACAGGGCAGGGAGCAACATCTGTTTTGACTTCAGGGAGGGCTGGAAGGTGATGGCGCGGGGCAGAGGGGGGACCAACATGTGGCATGTTCTCTGCCCTCAAGGCCCCAAGTCTTACCTGGACAGACCTTTCCATGTGGGGTGCCTGTCCTTTCCCAGCACTGTCTGGAATTGCGTTGTTAAGCCTGCCCATTCTGGGATCCAGTCAGACGGCCTCTTCCCCTCTTGTAATATGTATGAGCCCCAACTGCACTGGGCCTTCATCTGCCATCATCTCCTTTCATTACTCAATCATTTAGAACTCAAGCAGCATTGTTTTGGGGACCTTTTGGAGCAGTATAAGGGTACAACAGTGGGGAGAGGGAGGCAAAGGCAGGGCACGGAGGGTCATTAATTTTAGGGTGGGGAGAGTGGTTCTTGGCTTGTTAGGTCCCTGTCCTACAGAAGAATCTGTGTGTTTTAGTGGCTAGAAACCACACTGCACAGTATGTGCCTCCTTGGCCAAGAATGCCTCCGGTTTGCCTCAGCTGCACACGGTCTGGTCATATGCCTGCAATCAGCTTGGCTCGGTGATGGTGGTAGTGGGAGAAGGGGCCATGTGTGCGAGGTCTGCACAGGTTTGTTTGTGAGCCCCGATGCGTATGCATCTGTGGTCTCTGTGCGTTCCCCCATGTCATTTGGTCCATGTGTGTCTTTGTGTATCTGAATATATCTGAATGTCCCGTTTTCTCAGGTGAGTTCATGCCTGGTGAGGACATTAAGAGAGGTTAATATCAGCTTATGTTCAGAGTTCTCAGCACCAAGAACTCTGCTAAAAATATCATGACCACTTTCTCATTTGTATTTTCATAATGACACCAAGAGACAGGGACTACTGTCATCCCACTTTCCAGCCAAGGAAACAAAGGCAGAAGAAGGTTAAGACACAAATCTAAGAGAGAGAAGTCAGACAGAGAAATACAAATACTGTATGACATTCCTTATAGGTAAAATCTTTTAAAAAGCCAAACTCATAGAAATCAGAGAGTAGAATGATCATCATCAGGGGTGAGAGGGGAGAGGAAGGGGAATTGGAGAAATGTTGTTTAAGGTTACAAACTTGGAACTAGTAGACAAAGAGGTCCGCAGCATAGCGATTATAGCTCAAAGGCACTGCGAGACTAGATCTGAATTGTTAAGCTAAGGTAATAATCATATTGCAATATATAAATACATCAACCAACAAGTTATACCTTAAACTTACATAATTTTATTTATCAATGATATTTCAGTTAAAAGGGAAGAAGGAGTGGGGTGCCTGGCTGGCTCAGTCGGTCAAGCATCTGACTGTTGATCTCAGCTCAGGTCTTGATCTCAGGGTCTTGAGTTCAAGCCCTGCATTGCACTCCACACTGGGCATGGAGTCCACTTAAACAAAGAAAAGAAAGGAAGCAAAGAAAGAAACAAGTCATTCAACAATTGTTATCTATTCTCCTTCCCACCTAGCCCCACCCCCTATGATGACATCAGAAAGAAAGGGCACGTGGAGGTGGGTGATGGGCTAGACAAGGCAAATGGGAAGGGAAGGAAAAGAAATCTGAGGTCACACTTCCTGCAGAAGACAGATCCAGGAGCAGATTGAGGCACCGTGTCTGAAAGCCTATCCGAGCGTGTCCCTGTGAGTCTGGGTGTGTGGCCATGCGTCCATGTCCTGCATGGCACCCGGGCCAGGCTTATTTGTATGTAGCCAAGCTGTGCCACGGAGGCCCCACATGCCCTTGTCTAACTATATGTCCTGATGGACCCAAGCTCTTCTCCTGCGCTGTGCATCTGCAAGTGGGGAGCCGATCCGGCTCCGAGAACATCTGGCTCTGACACGCTGCCTGCGGGGAGAGAGTGGCGACCACACTAATCCCCGTCGTGGGAGCCGTGTGCCTCCTGCCCTGGGAGGCCGGGAGGAAGCCCGCCGCCACCCCACCGCAGCAAGCAGGCAGGCAGGCGGCACGCTGCTGGGGGCCTGGCTGGGTTATTTTCAGCGACCAAGGAGGCCCTGCGGCATTTAATTAATTCCACTCCCTGTGTAAACACCAGCAAACACCAGGTTCCAAAGGCACAAGCACGTCCCGCCGCGCACCCACCCCCCACCTCCTGCGGCTGCCGCTGCACAGGAACATCACCGTGGTGATCGCACATGTGTGCTGGGGCGCCTGCAGAGCCTGTT
Organism: Mustela nigripes; assembly: GCF_022355385.1. Classification (NCBI taxonomy): domain Eukaryota; kingdom Metazoa; phylum Chordata; class Mammalia; order Carnivora; family Mustelidae; genus Mustela; species Mustela nigripes. Next base: position 37,436,056 of record NC_081570.1, read on the forward strand.
GCCCCAATTCTGCCATCCAGTCTTCCCAGGCCCTGCCCCCCGAGTCAGTCTCCACCTGTTGCCTGTCTTTACCTTGTGGCATCTGCTCTGGCTCCCAGCTCACCAGCTCCAGCCTGGACCCCTGCAAAGGGGGCTAGTGGTGGGGGGGGGCCATCTGTCCTCAGCGAGCCCTCCCCGCCACCCAGCACAGGGGCCGAGCTTTCAAAGTGCAGGCCTGTCCGGTGTTTGGTTCAGGCTTGAACAGGGCACACAGGGCGTCTGCGTGTGTGTAACACAGGGACATCGACATGAGGGGCCCAGTGCGGTTTCACCAGGGACAAACTCCGCGAGCACTAAAGTACTGAGAGTGTCAGGACAGTGGAGAGGCAGACCCCCTATCCGGTTGGGAGGAAACAGCCGTAAGTGGGTAGGTGCGGGAAAATCTCTCTTTCCAGGAGTGAGGAAAGTGGGAGTGAAGAAGGAGGCACTGGGGTGGGAGTGCCGAAGCGGAGGGAGCTATCAGGCCCGGGTCAGGCAGAAGGTTCCCTAGAGGAAGTCAGGGACCCGGGGATTGGGAGGAGAGTCTTAGAGAAAAAGATGCTGGACCTCGTGCTCACAGAATGACCTAGGGCAACTCACCCTCCCGAAGTGGGCATGTGTCCATTCAGGCTGACGTGTGCCAACCATCACCCACGACACGTGGGGCGCCTGGGTGGCTCAGTGGGTTAAAACCTCTGCCTTCAGCTCAGGTCATGATCCCAGGGTCCTGGGATCGAGCCCCGCATTAGGCTCTCTGTTCAGTGGGGAGCCTGCTTCCCCCTCCCTCCCCCGCCTCCCTTTCTGCCTCCCTGTGATCTCCATCAAATAAATAAATAAAATCTTAAAAAAAAAAAAAAAAGTCACGTGCCTTCAATGCCTCTCCTCGCCCAAGACTCACTGCATGCCTCCCTGCTCTGTCTCCGTGCCCCAGGCCGTGGAGGACCCCACGGAGGGTCAGGGATGTCAACTACCTGGTGAGAGGCCACGCCCACCAGGCAGGCAGCAGAGTTGGGGTGTCACCCCAGCTGGGGCTCGGTGCTCAAACCGTGAGAACTGTACCCTCCATGTTCCTGCTCATTTTCAGTCATCTGAAAGAACTTTAATTCCACCGATGCTCAGACCTACGGGCAACAAGATGGAGACGTCACTAGGGGCTAGGAAGGAGGACAGGGAACCTGAGAGAACGAGATGGAGTGGAGGAGACTCCGTGGTAGAAGCAGCATGGCCCGTGGCCTGGGAGCCGAACAGCGAGGTGGCTTGGGGCCACCTCTGAAGACCTGGAGGGACCGGGCGCTTGAAGCCCTCAGCTGCGTCACAAAATCAGGACATCTGGTTGGTTAACTAGACCCAGAAAATATAAAAGGCCCCAGGGCACAAGCAGCATCCACACCAGAGCAAAACACATTCACAGTCCTTCTGTTCCAACTACAGGGAGGTGGATGCCCCCACCACCTCCACGGGGCGGGGGGGACCCGTGCAAACCCATGGCTCGCTCTCCGCGGTGTCTCACTGAGATGCGTCAACGCCATCAGCTTTCTCTTTATTTAGCAAGCTGCTTTTATTGCTCATTTTAGGAAAAGTAACAAGTAGGCACAAAGCATTTGGGAGGTCCACACTCGGCCCATCGTTCCCAGAAGCTCGGACATCTCTGAAACAGTAATTCTTTCTCTGTGGCGGTTTTCGGACATCGAGCCTGGCTCAGAAGGGATGACTGTGCCTGCGCCTCAGGCCTGGTGGGAGGATGGAACGTAAGCAGGTACATGGAAATAAACTCTAAAAGCGGCAGACCAATGCTTGTGGTGGTTATGTAATGAGACAGCCATACAGGATTTGTCGTTAGGGCCATCCATGAACAGTCTGGTTCTCCAGGCTTCCTGAGGATGGTGGCACTTCCCTAGCCTCTTTGAAAACGGAAGTGGCCATTGCTTTGGACAATGAAATGTGAATAGAAAGAATGTGTGTCACTTCCAGGTGGAGACTTTTAAAACAGTAAGAAATTGGCCTGTTCTCATTTTCTCTCCATGTTCTTTTTTTTTTTTTTTCAATATTTTTTTTAAAGATTTTATTTATTTGAGAGAGAGAGAAAGACAGCATGGTGAGGTGGAAGAGCAGAGGCAGAGGGAGAAGCAGGCTCCCCACTGAACACAGAGCCTGATGTGGGGGCTCAGTCTCCAGACCCCAGGATCATGACCTGAGCTGAAGGCAGAAGCTTAACTGGGCCACCCAAGGTGCTCCTCTCTCTCCATGTTCTTTCTACACAGTAGCCGCTCTGAGGCCCGCGGCTGATTTGTGAGTCACACAGTATGGGTCGGAAACCAGCTTTTATGGTTTGAAGCTACTCAGAGTTCCAGAAGCAAGCCTTAGCTATCCTGACTATAAGCTCCCACAGCCCATGCACCTGCTGGTGGTCCCCAGAGTCATGGTGGGGAAGGCATCCAGTTCACGCCAATACGCTGATGGTGGCCAGTCCAGTCCTTACTGCCCACTCTCCACACAGCAGCCAGGGTCATCTTCTTCAGCCACAAACCTAATCACAGCAGGACCCTGACCTCCCCAGCCAGTCAAACCCCCAAACAGATTAAGGTTCAAGCATTTCATGGAAGTAGGCCCAGCTCATCTCTTCAGTCTTGGCTCTTGCTTCACTCTACTAAATTTTTTTTCAGTCATTCAAAGGTGCCATGTTTTCCCTCAACTCCAGAGACGTCACGTCCTATTCCCTGCACCGAAAACACTCTTCTCTGTCCCCATCACTTAACCAGCTCCCACACATCCTTTGGGACTCAGATTAGCATTCACCTCCTCCAGGAAGCCCTCCCTGACTCCCATCCCAGGCTAGGTGACATCTTGGTGCCTTCTACTCTTCCTTTTTGGATCACTGTGTACTGTCTACTGACTTGCAGACCCCTTTTGAGCAGTAGATCTGTTGCAGGCAGGGACTGTGTTTCTTTTGTTCTCTATAGTCTCCCCAGTGCCCATTATAGCAGTGACCACTTAGTAACTATGAAGCACTACTGAATGGACAATGAGTCCTTCTAAGAAAAGGTCCTCTGACTGCAGGAGGGGACAGGGGTTTAATGCAGCTGGGGAAGCTTCCACATGCACTCTACCCCCAAATCATTGGCTTGAAGGGGGAAGGCTGGTAATCTGTGATGAAGAATAGAGGCCCACCATGTGGCTCAGTCGCCGGGACACTCAGGATGGCAGCCTGGGGTCTCCTGGGAAGCTAACAGTTTTCAGGAGCAGTTTGGAAATGAGTCCCACAAACAGCCAAAACAAAACATAACCTCTCCAGGACCCCTCTGTCCCAAGTGCTCAGTTCAGAGAGAACTCAAAGGGGCTTAATGAATTATTATGTCCACATTTCTTGCTGATAAATGACAGTCTCATGCTCCATTACCAAATGCTGGTTGTAATATTTAATCAAAGTCTAGTTTCATGCATCAGTTGGTTTTGGAAATAATATTTATGGGTCTGGAATGCCTTCAACTTTCAGGCATATGGCCGTAGAGAATCACTGTTTTGTTGCTACTGGTCAAGAATATAGGAGTGAATTAAAGAAACTTTGAAGTTCATTATTGCCTGCTCAATGCCAAGTACTCTCTGGATGTCAGAGATGCTGGGATGAATACAAAGGACTTCTTTCATGCCCAGAACCCATCCTCAGGTCCAGACCTTTGCCCTCATGTGCTCCAGCCTCCCCCAAATTCAGTTCATCATTCAACCCAGCAGTTGGAGTCCTGCCTCCTCCAGGAAGCCCTTGTTGACTGACCAACCTCCAGGGAGCTCCCCTCCACTAAGCTCCACTTGCTGTCTGCCCACCACAGAGGCATGAGCACTGCTCTGCACCATGGATCCACTTAACCCCTGAAGTCCTGGGCATCCCACAAGAATGGGGACAATGGACAGTTTGCTTCTTGTCCTTCTCCACCTCTCCTCATGCTGGAGACCTAGTGGTGTTAGGGCAAGTCCGCTTGATTGGACAGGATTGAATTTATAGCCTCTGGACCTTGCACACAAAAGGAGTTTAAAAGTTAATCTGATTCTATTGTAAATCATTCTTCAAATTTTGTTCTTTTTCCCTGTGCTCCCTATTTCAGTGACTACGCCAAGCCAGACACCTGGAAAGCATCTGTGAGTCCTCCCTCTGCCTCTTTGAATTATCCACCCATCCATTCATTCATTCATTCACCCATTCATTCACTCTCCCATTTCAACAACAATTAAAAGAAAATGTATTATTTGCTTACTCACTGCCAGGCCATGTGCTCGGGGCCAGAGACAAATTGTGGTGAATTAGCCAGAAATGGTTGAGTGGGGATTTTACCTTCTAAATAGTTGTTCAGATTGTTTCTTCTCCTCTACATTCCCCAAGGCCACTGCCTTGGTCTGGGTCTCTACATCCTTAACAGACTCCTAATCCGTCCCCCACCTCCAGCCTTCTGCACTTGCACTTGAAGGCCATCATCCATCATACCTGGTCAAGTTCTGAGACCACGGAAGTGGGAGTGGGGTAGGGAGGAGAAGCCCTGAGTGGTGGTTGGAAGGGCTGGCTTCTAGCTCCCTCTGTGAACATGGGTAAGTTTTCCCCTTCTCTAAGCTTCAGTTTCATAAAAGGTAAAGTGGGCTAATAATCTGTACCCTAGAGTGGGTCTACCTTGGGGGCAGATCTGGAAGAAATGATGGGAATGGTTTGCTGAACAGGCCAAGCACATTATTACTCATATTAACTCCCAGCATTAGGGGTGGGCAGCCATTCCTCTTACTCCTATTGCCATTTTGCAATATGGAAACTGAGGCTCAGAGAAGGTAAGTGGCTTTCCCCAGGTCACATAGCTCTAAGTCGTATCACTGGGATTCCACACACAAGACTAATGGACCCCAGGGCCCTAGATCTTAACCTTGACATTTTACCAGCTCTCTCAGTCAGCAAGGGTGTTCTGGCTCTGAGTGGGAGGGGGGGGGGGTGCTTGGGAGTCATGACTCAGTTTCCCGTAAATAGAGACAACACCTCTTGGGAGGTCATCACACTTAAATCTATGACTTGTCAAAGTGTTTTTGGATTCTTCACCATAAGTGAAAGTTGTGAAAGCCTGGGGCGGGTGGGCACGGATTATATGATAAAGCCAATAAAACTGCCATAACCCAAGCATAGCATGTAGATCTTGCCAAGGGCACTGGGTCCCAGTGGTAACTCTGAAGGCGGGGACACCCTGGGGACATGGATCTGCTTTTTCTCAAGGTTGGAGAATGGCGCTGAAAGGATCAGTCAGGAGAGAAGGGGCCAGGTTCCTGTCTCCCAGAATTGCCTTTAGGCCCCTCCCCTCAAACCAGTCCTGGGTGCTCCCCACCACCCCCGGCAGCTTCCTCTCTCATTAGGATTTCTCTGACAACCCTGAGGATTTACAACGTGAAATGTTTCCATTTCCCTGACATGATGTCTCCGCTTCAAAGCCCCCGCGCCTGCCCTCCGGAGCCCAGGATGGAGGTGATTTTGAGAGGGAGACAAATGAATCAAGGGGCTGACACCCATCCCTTTCTTTTCCCCCCATAATACATCTGTTTATTATTGAATGGGGCTTGCAGGGTTCCGTGATGAATTGTCTTCTCCTCCGTAGCCATGTCCCCAGACGGCTAGGCAGGCCGAAGTGTCTTCCAGGAGCATCTGCTTTTGATCTCTGGTCCTTTTAAATCTCGGGTTAAAATCTTTAGTCTGACGGGTATGGAAGGCCCCTTCTAGTGGCAAAGGAGGCTTAAAACCCTTGGGGAGGATCGTCTGGATTCTGGGCTCTCTCCAGAGAGAGCGCTGTAGGACTCCCTCCTCGGACAGCTGAGAGCAAGGCGCCCTTCCGCCTGGAAGCCCCCACTGTGGGGCTGACGGCCCAGTTCTCATCTGCAGGCACTGCACCCTTTGGGGCTGCTGTCCCACCAGGGCTGGGTGCTGCCTGGGGGAGAAGCTGGCCCTGGTCCCCTGGTCCCCTCCACAATCGCACTTCTTTAACGAAATTGCTTTTGACCACCTCAGAACTGGGTGTGGCAGAGACGACCACCTGTCCTCCTGACCCCTGTCCTCTTCTCCCCGGCACCCAGCTAGACTGCCTCTCCAGCCTCCCTCGAAGGTGGGCAAGGCCATGTGACGGATTCCGGACGGTGGAACTCGACGCTGCTCCCAAGTCTGACCCTAAGACCCAGAGAGGCTTCGCCCCAAGGTCAAATGTCCACAGCCGCTGAGAATTGGTGATAACGATTAGGTGGGAGGAAGACCAGCAAAGTCTCCGGAATCCTGGACCAGAGATGCTTCCACGTGGATGCACTATCCCCGACCCCAGAAGCGCGGACTCTTGAGTCAGGCAGTGCCTTGCCACCGACCAGCCGGGCAACCTCCACCATCACCCTTACCCTCTGAGCCTCAAGAAATGGGGAGACGACGTTCATGTCTTAAAGTTATTAAATGGGCTAAAAGTTCCCCATGTGCCCAGCGCAGGGTCTGCTCCGGAAGAGGCCCTCTGTAAATTCACCGGTTCCCTCTTACTGCTGTCTGAGCCTTTTACTCTCTGGGCGACACTGTCTGAGCCGCTGCCCGGCTCTGCTGGAGTCTCCTCCTCGTCAGGACCAGACGCCCGGCCCACCTCACCAAGCCGCCACCACCTTCGCAGCGCCAGTCTGCCGGTGAGCCGCAGGACTGCCATCGTGACCCTCAGCGACAGCCAGCTGCCAGTGGCAGGTGGTCACGATAACATCAGACGCTGGGACTCCTAGCGGCCGGAGTAACTGCTGCAGGGTTGGGGGACAGAGTCAGAAGTCAGGGCAACACCGCAGCTGGTGGGCTGGGTGGGGGAGCATGGGGGATAGGAAGGTGTCAGGGCAGTGAGAGCCCCAGAACTGGTGGTGGCAGCGGGCAGGGCAGCTGTGGGTGGCGGTGCCGGCCAGCACGGCGCGAGGGTGATAGCTATGGTCGTGGAGGTGGTCATTACAGTAGGAGTGGAACCCGTGATAGGCTGGTAGCAGAGGAGGTGACGGAGAGATGGTCGCTGGGCATGAGTCCCACTGACCTCCTTTCTGTGACCCGGCCCCTCACAGCCTGCTCTCCCAGGACACCCCACATGGTCGTGGCCCTCCCCGGGGTCAACAACACAGTGCAAGCAGGTGAAGGGAGTGTCCGTTAACACTCTCGGATCTGTTCCGTCACTATCACTGGGGAAACAATATTCCCTGCTGGGGGCCCCGGAGAACAAAACGGCTATAGCCAGCTTTAAAAGGCTACAGTCTGCCAAGAACCTCACAATCTTTGTTCCAGGAAGTGGGTGTCTACCTAGGGACACTTCCATGGCTGCCCTCAATATTCTCAGAGTCTGGTACACAACAGATGCTCCGTGGGCGGATTTCTTTCATCCAACAGATATTTCTGGGTCAGAGGCATAGGGCGTAGTGGTTAGAAGCCACTGCTTAGTCCCAGGCCTGGCTCTGTAGGACAGAGGGCAAGCTTCTCACTCTCTGCCTCAGTTTCTTCAACTGCAAAGTGGGGATAATAATAGTACCTAGAGTAGAGATTCGTTATGAGCTTTAAATTAATTATTATCACAAGTATTTAGAATAGTTCTCCACGCACACAGTGATGCTATAGGAGCGTTAACTATGAACACGTGCCAGGGACCACGCTGGGGAGCTGGTCACATAGGGAGCAGCAAAACAAAACCAAGTCCCAGCTCTCTTGGAGTTGACACTTTGGTGGAAGAACCAAAGATAAACATGTTCGGTAGTAAAAGGTACTAGGGTTCTTCTATATTACACTATACTAGCGTTATTCTGTAAGGCAGGGTGTAGAGATCAGACCATAATGGGGGCTGCTATATAGGTAGGAAGGACTTCTCGGAGCAGGTGACCTTTGAACAGAAGCTTGGGTTAAATGAGGTGGAAGTCATGGGACCAGCTGAGGAAAAAGGGATCTGGACAGAGGGAAAGGCACGTGTAAACATCCCGAGGCAGGAATATGCTTTGCGTGTTCAAGGACGAGAGGGACCAGTGTGGGTAGAGAGATGGAGGGAGGAGGTCAGTACTAGGAGATGAGATAGTGGGGGTCAGATAAGGCAGAAGCTCTCAGGCCACAGGGAGGTTATGGTCTCTTTTTGGAGTCAAACTGGATTGTTTCTCCGCCTTTCGGCTAAGATCAAGTGCAGAGTCAAACTGGGAGGCCATGGAAAGTTTTGAACAAAGAAGCGGGAGATGGCCACATGCAATGTTTGGATGGGTTATTCTGGCTGCTGTGTGAAGTGGAGACTCTAAGGCTGGGCGAAGGGCAACAGGAGGGGACATTTAGGAGACGACATCCTACCTGGATCGTGGTGGAGGCTTGAGCCCCAGCACGAAGCGGGAGAGGTAGTGAGAAGCAGGGGAGTCCTGGACATATTCAGAATGTGACAGTGCTGGTCGACTGTAGGTGCAGGACAAGACAGAAAGGGAGCATTCTAGAGGACCCTAGGACTTCCAGCCTGAACAACCAGGAGGATGGAGGGAGCCGCCCCTGCTGAGGGGAGGAGCTTGTGGGATGTGGTGGCAGGGAGAACTAAGTCTGAGGGGTGTGTGCACGCCACCCAGGGGAGAGTCTATCCGACAGGCAGGTTATGAGTCCAAGGAGCTCGTATGAAGGGGAAGTTTGGGCTGAAGACAGAAGCGCAGACCCCGCTGGGTGCAGATAGGCTGAGGAGGGTAAGGGCCGCAAGATTTATCAGTGCGAAAGGAGGGCCGCCGGGAGGTGCTAACGGCAGGAGGAGGCCTGGCTGGGGAGGAAGAAAGAAGCCCTTGGGGAGGGGAAGGCAGGCTGCCGGGTCCTTCGCGGGGGAACCTCCGTGGGAACAGGGTCTCCCATTTTAGGACCCTGGGAAGTGCAGTCTGACATGCAAAGCTTTTAAAATTTTATGAGGGCATCTAGAGGAATAGGAAAGGGAAAAGAGGTAAAGTGCTGGGGACTGATTTACGCTCACTGTGGACTCACATAAAATGTGCCGATGGCAGAAGGCCCTGGGAGGTCAGTGGAGGAAGGGGGCCGCAGACCCCCCGTGTGGGATGGCGTCGGTGGCCTCAGGCCAGATGGCTCCGCAGCCAGTGGGCCCGCCTCACCCCCCAGCGTTACCAAGCCGAGTGGATACACTTACTGCCCTCCTTCTCATTTTGTTTCGCAACTTGATTCAGTTGATTATATATACGATTTTCAAACGTCTGGGTTGTTTCTCGGGGTCGTCCTCCTCATCCCAGCTCCTGGTTTTACCGGGGACAGAGGCCTTTACCAGCGTCTTTGCCTCCCAGCATATGGCAGTCAGCCTGGAGGGGACACTCTCACTCCATCGCTTCCCAGACGCATGACGCTGGACAGGTAACAGCCACACTGACATGACTTTCCTGGTTGTCGGCTACTCAGGAAAGCCTGGGTCATATGCCCCCTCCAGGGAGCCCCCCAGACTGGCGTAGGTTCCCTTGCACCCCCTGCTCCTACCACATCTTGCCTGCTTGAATTGCCTGATTGTGTGTTGTCAGCCTGACTATAAGGTCCCCAAGGGGTGCGCCCAGGTTTCATCCATCACCACGTACGCTAGGCCAAGAAGCCACCGACTACGTAGTTGTTGAATAAATGGCCTGTTGCTCCCTTCCAGGGTTGTCCCAGGGAAAGAAAAGGGGAAAAGCTATGAGAAAGTCCCCTGTGACAGGGCGGGGGCCCAGCAGTGTGTAAATGGCCTGGATCCTTGAGCAGGGGGAGTTCTTAGATGAGGGGAGGATTGACCCAGGATCCTGGCTCGCGTGATGGGTTCCAGAAAGGGATTTCAGAGAGACCATGATCCTCCGGGCACAGCACTGTCTTCATAGTTGAGGACAGGTCTCTCAGACCCCACCCATCCCAAATAACATGCTGTGGACCCACTCTCTGAGAATTAATTATGCTTTTCCTTGAACCTGCTTATATTGTGGGCCTATATTCACTAACCATTCACTCGCTCCTACTCTTTCTTGTCTTCGAGAGTTCACATAATACTAGTGAGTCCTCAGTACATGTGGGGCACCGTGTTATGTGCGGGGGATACAGTGACAAGCACTACAGGGTGAAGCTATGTGGACACACACAGCAAGAACACTAGAGATTCTAGAATGGAAGGTCAAGCTGCTGGAGTCACATCCTGCTTCTCACCCTTAGACCTATGATCTGGGACAAGTTATATAACTTCTCTGGCCCTCAGTTTCCGTATCTGCATAATGGAGCCCTATTGGTCCATACCCCACTGGTTTAAGAGAATTAAACGAAATCAGTCAGATGAAGTTCTTTGAACAGCACCTGCCACACAGGATGTGCTCCCGTGCTGGCCATTCTTGAGCATGGAATGCGACAGATCTCCCCCATCCTCACAGCGCTTATGTCCCAGGACAGACAACAAGCCCATCAGCTCCGAGCTATGTGATAACCGGAAGCAACGAGTGCCACTAAGAATAGAGTGGGACAAGGGAACAGGAGGTGACGGGCTCAAGCCTCTGGAAACACAGTGGTCAGGAAGACTGTCGGCAGAACGAGGCTTCCAGGCAGAAGGGACAGCAAGTGCAGAGCCCCAGTGGCCAGTCCCGTGGGCCCATTCACTGCCAGCAGCCTAGCTTTCCCGTCTTCCCTCTATATTCCCTTTCTCCGACTCGGCAGAGCATGGCAGTGGGCAGCTGGGACATCGGAAATGCCTGGGACTGCAGCCTACCTTGCCGTTCCCAGGCTCCCACCCCCGCCTCCATTCCTCCCCTAGCCCGGGGAGGTCCCGTGCTGGTCGTGGCACAGCAGAATGGTGGAGGGCCGGCAGCCTGGGCCCTCGGGCTGCGGCTCGGCCTTATTTTTCCCATCTGTGAGCCGAGGGGGCTGCGTCCTGGCAGCGTGAGGACTTGTGGTTCTGTGATCTCTGGGGTGGTCCTGGCAGCAGGCGCAGAATGAATCTTGAGCACAATTAGTGGATTCCATGAAGAGCATGTCACTTGTCCTTCCACACAGTCCCTGGGACAGGATGAAGCCACATCACCTGGCAAACTTCACAGGCCGGGGAGGAGCTCTAGGCACAAAATGCGCCGGGAAAAGCCTTGAGGTCAAGGAGTTTGGGGAACAGGCTGGCTGGTTCTTACAGTTTTGCTCCAAAGATTTTTCTGAGCATCTGACCGATCTCTACAAATGCCAGGACTCATGGGACCACAGAGGGGCAGGACAGGAGGGGTCTCTGTCACATCTCCAGCAGAGGAGGCAGGGCTCCAGCCAGGATCTTGACCTTGAGTCCCACCTATACCATGCATTCAGTGTGAGCCATTGGGAGTGACTTCCCCTCTTTGGGACTCAATGGGCCCATCTGAAAAATGGGAGCAATGATGATCCTTGCTCATCCTGCCTCAAGGAGCGGAGGGCTAGCCAGTAACAGTGATAAGAATGATCCTTCCCATTCACATCCACCCTAAATGGGACAGCCTGTGTATACTTTAAAGGCCATCTGGACCAGAGGCCTATTACTGCATAACAGGACGCTGGGGTCAGAGGGCCCGGTTCCAGATCCAGCCCTACCATCTGCCAACTGCGTGTTCCTGCCTGGGTCACTTCGTACCTCCGAGTCTGAATTTCAGCATCTGTAACACAGTCTCTCGGGGCTGCTGTAAAGACGAACCGAAATGTGTGGGAAGCACTTTCTCACGAGCTACAAAGAGCCTCACGCGTGTTAGCAGCTCTTATTATTAGTAGCATTTGACATAACTGACAACACCAGGGTGAAGGGCCACTCCCTGTCACGGGAAGCTGGGACCCCCGGGCTCTACCAACACAGCACAGTGCTTGTGGGATGCGGGAAGTTCCCTCCTCTGGGAATAAGGCTGGGGGGAGGGGGCACTGGGAATATCTGAACTACAGTGTCCTGCTGCCTTTGCGGGTGACATGAGACCAAGGAGCACTGCGGGCATGCAGAGGGAGCACTAAGGCATGCCAGCCACCACCTCAGCCAGCTTCTCCAGGACGGGCAGGAGGGATGTGGGGAGTTAGAAAAAGAAGCACATCTTTCTAGTCGGTGGACAGGTTTTTCTCAGGACCCGCTAAGAGGAGACCATGTGAGCCATGTCGACGGAGGTCTAGTCTGCATTCCTTTGGCTTCCCCGCAAGCCCCCCAAACAGACCCCGAGATAATGACTCAAGCAGCCAGGTGGGATGTGATCTCAGGAACGGTGGCTGAATGGTGAAGAACTGTGACTGGGGAAGGGTAGAGCCACTAAACGGTCTGTTCTGAACAGACACCTACAAGTACGTCTTCAAGGGGCTGACAGGTACTCAAAGATCGCTCTGGACACAATCAGCTCCAGTAGCCCCTGTCCCACCTCAAGGATGTGGACTCGACACTCTCCAGGGAATTCCCAGCGAAGGGACAATGGGTTTCAGGAGTCAGTCCTCATCACAGCCTGAGCCCCACACCCACGCACAGAGGATAAGCTCAGGGAGAGCGGAGGGTCTCATGCGGTCCACTCCCCCACCCCCAGCTCAGGGTCCCAGCCTGACAACCGCTTCTTGCTGAAGTTCCCGTATGGCACAGGCCATGCCTGGCCACCCTGTGTGAGCGCTGCAGTGAGCTGTGGATTGCTCTGCTGAGCAGAAGGAAGCATGCATATTTCCAAGTTCAACAACCCCACTGCCTGGCAGGGGGTGCCTTGGGACTGCCGGGCCCTGGACCCCACTGCCTCCTCCCACCACAGCCAGAGAAAGGCTCCTTGTTGAGGAGAGGAGCTGGTTAGGCTGCTTCTATGTCTCATGGCCTCAAGGGCCAGGTGTTTTGCTCGGCAGCAAACCAGAGGTGTCCTGGAACCAACCTTGCTCAGACTTTGTCACCCCGTCCATCACCCCAGCCTGGCTGCAGGGCCCAGAGTGGTGTTCACTCCTCATTTATTTTCAGCATAACTCCCTGGGGAGGCTGGGGTAAAAGTCTCTTGGCATGACAGTGGCCCTAGGGTCATCCTCACTCCTGATGGGGACCCAGAGGGCAGAGACATCCTCAGGGCCCTCTGTGGGGAGGGAGGTGCGGCAGGGACAGAGCTGGAAAGAGCCTGTGCTCCCCCCACCTTCCAGCTCTGCCTCATTGTACCAGTGTTTGCCTTTCCCTTGGGCTTGCCCATGTTCACCATCACTGGGAGGGAAAAGCTACCCAGTACTTGGACCCCAGGCACCAGGACTCGCCCCAGAGCCGAACACAAGGTTACAGAGGCACACACGGTGATCTCCAGCCCCGAACCACAGGCTGTCCCTGCAACTGTCAAGTGCCACCTCTTCCGGGCCACCGCCAGCCCCTCCAAACAAGCTATCTTTATGAAATAAAATGACTGCCCTTAATATATTAAAATAACACCTCCCCAGGAAAGACCTTGCGTCAGGGCTGCTGCACAAAGGGACATTCACAGGCTGGCAGAGAGAAGCCGGTGAAGGCTTGGCCTAGGGCCCAGAGGAAAGCAAGGATGGGGAGCTCGGGGCTCTGGGGTTACAGACAGGAGGGCGGGTTTGGGGAGGCACAGAATGGGCTGTGAGACTTCAGCAGGCAGGATGGCCCTCTCCCATGGATGGGGCAGGCCAACACTGTTCTCGCCCGCTTCCTAATGTCATGGTCTACACCGCCTCAGCACCCCCTGGGATACAAGCAGGGACCCCAGCAGGGAGGTGCGGGTGGAAGAGGTCTCAGATCCCAGCACCTGCTTCCTGAGGATGCCATAACAAGAGTGGGCACCACGGCCCACAGTGGGGTCTGCAGGGATCAGGACAGCTTGGGCAGCCTGGGCTAGCCGGCCTGGCTGTGTCCGGGGCATGGGCTGGGCTAGCCCTCTCTCAGGGGCTGTCCCCGCAGCCTGGACCCTGTGGTTCTAGATTCAGATAGACCTGGGTTCTGAGTCTGGTGCCCAGTACTGTGTCTTCTTGGGCAAGAAATTCCACCTTCCTTGCCATCAGTTTCCCCAGCTGAAAGGTGGGGATCATGGCGATGAATTCAAAAGATTTGTCCTCATGGTTAAACAAGAGAGTGCCAGTAACAGTGACGCACGCGGACGGCACTCCACACTGGTTTTCTTTCCTTAGGCTCTGCGGCATAGCAGGATTTTTACATAAGCTGAGACATGGAACTCATCTCCCTCCCAGAGCTCCCAGCCTGGAGCTCATAATTACAAAGGCTGAAGAGAAAATTTAAATATATATATAAAAATCAATATAAATGATTATTTTATATAGGCACACATACATAAAATCACAGACAGAGGAAGAAGACACCCAGTAAAGTTTCTCAGGCATCGGAGAAGGTATCCAAGATTAATTCCACCACTACATACTGAGCCAGTACTGTGTGCCAGACACTGTTCTAGAGGGTGGGATTGTCAGCATACAACAGACCCAAATCCCTGCTCTCCTGGATCTTATAGTCTATTGTGTCGGGGGGGGGGGGGAGACAGACAGTAAACAAAGGACATAACAAGTCAATCATATGTACCCCATTTGGGTGGTGGCTGGGGGAGGTACTGTGGAAAAAGGGGGGAAGTGAGCAGGAGCAGGGGATTGGAGCACTAAGGCTGCAGTGTAAATACAGTACTCTTTAGGGTGACATTTGAGAGACGGGGGAGTTGGCCATGCCCCTTTGTGAGGGTAACACATTCGAGGCCTGGGGATCAGCCAGTGCAAATGCCCTGCAGCCAGAGAGTGCAAGGAAGCCAGAGCGGCTGGAGGGTGAGGTGGGGCTGAGGAGAGTAATGATCAGAGAGCGGGACAGAGAGCTGGGCCAGTTGCACATTTTGGACCTTGTAGGCCTCTGGACAGCTATTTCTTAAACCGTCATAGAGAAGGAACCTGCAGGACAGCCCTTGGTGGATGATGGGGAGCTCACCAAGCCAGGAAGCAGGGAGACTCCAAAGTGTGTCCAGAGAATAGACTCTTCCCCAGGTGGAAGGCCCCCAGAGGGAGGCTGTGGAGACAGAAGGGTTTTTTTTGTTTTTTTAAGATTTTATTTATTTATTTGACAGAGAGAGAGAGAGAGAGAGAGTGTGTGTGTGCAAGCATGAGAGAGGGAACATAAGCAGGGGGAGTTGGGGAGGGAGAAGCAGGCTTCCCACAGAACAGGTAGCCTGATGCAGGGCTCCTTTCCAGGACCCTGGGAGAATCCTGAGCTGCAGGGAGACACTTAATGACTAAGCCAGCCAGGTGCCCTGAGACAGAAGGTTTTTGATGCAAGTTTTGGTAAATAGCAAATTGCACCTGAGGAAGAAATCACTCTTCTTCTTCTAGGCAAGGTGGGCCCACTATATTGTATCCTGTATCCACTGCTTTTCCCACAGACAACACCTGCCGGATCTGCTTCACAGGGTTGTGGGGAAGGATTAAATAACACTTGAAAAAAATGCCTTGCAAACCACAACATCCTACACAAACACAAGTTTGGATATTGATCTGATACGAGAAAAAAAAAAAAAAAAAAAAAAACACTGGTATTTATTCTTATCCTAAAAGGGTTTTCCTTCAGTGTCCATACTGCCCAACTCACGGAATAATCATACCACAAACAACCATACGAGTCATGTTGGTGCACAGTACATGCTTAGAACATCGTTTGTTGAATGAATGAATGAGCCCATGAGGGAAAGAAGGTACCGCTGTAGAAAAGCACGCAGCCCCTAGCTCGGACAAATGGACTAGAGGGGGTGTGGAAGTAGTTTGTCAGTCGGGGCTATGACAGTGCTGGAACCTCCACCACCACCCCAGCCCTAACAGTCGGGAAAAACAGGCACAACCTCCCCCGTCCCAGGATGTGGCCGCTGCAATTCCTGTGTCCAGGCTGCTGGGCTCTCCCTCCTGCTAGAACTCTCTAACCTCTCACTTAGCAGGTACTATTAGAATGCTAAGATGGGTGATTAGACCCGATCTGAGCCTCCCATCTTACTGACCTCAGTGTGGCTGCAGTTGGCTCTGGAGCAGAGAAAGAAACACATGGCAGGAGGAGGGACCCAGGGAGCTGAGGCCCAGCTTGGGCACTGAAGGGAGTCAGGGGGGCATGGGCAGCGCAGTCAGAGTCTGGTAGAAGCTCCACAGCCTTAAGGGAATTTATAAAGCCAGAAAGAACCTTGGCCCTCATTCCCTTATTGGCAGTTTCAGAATCCAAAAAGCTCTGAAGAACCACTGGTCTTTGATAACCTGACCTGAGCCTACACAAGGCTATATAGAGTCTTGGTCTAGCCCACTTCTTGTAAATATCATGTTTTGCAGCCCAACAATTGAAGTGATTATGGGCACTGTTCCTGGCCCCAGTGCGGTGTTAAAGAGCGATGGATATGCATATCTAAAACCCAAAGAATACTGAATTCTGAGACACATAAGGGACTGGAGATCCAATCTACTCAGCTGCAGATTTCTTTAATTGCTTGTTCACTCACTCATTCATTGAGGAGGTCTTCACTGCCTTCCCCACCTACGTTTATCCTTTTGCTGCTGCAGGGGAGAGCTCTGATTAATCTGCTTATCCACTGGCAAGCTCTCCCTTGCTTGTTGGGACTTACGTGATGTGACCGTGCTGGACGTGAAGACCCGGAGCTGGGCGCAGACCTGCATTTCCTCCACCTGATTTGCTTCCTCTCCGACCCCTTTTCCAGACAGAGCTGTGGATCCCAAGGGCCTACTTAATAAACACTGGGCACACAAACCTGTCTTGGGGGCTGCTTGCCAGAGGTTGCAACCTATGGCCCTGGAAAGCTCACAAGAGGGTGCCTGAAGGGACTGTTGGAACCGAAGAGTAGGGAGGCAGGAGAAGGTAGCCCACAGTGTCCCCCTCCCAGCAGGCTTAGGGCTCCTAGCAGAGGACCAGCCTGCTCTCGTGAGAATTCAAGCAGCTGGTGGGAGCACCGAGAAGGGACATTGGCTGAGCTGGGCTGCACACCTGCTGGTGAGCAGGGTCTTCCCAATGACTCTACTTGAATGCTGCAGGAGCGCAGCCGCTGTCCAAACCATGCAGCCAGAAAGTGGCAGAGCCTGGCATTCCGAAGCCTGGGAATGTCCCTATAGGAGGCCCCACCCCTCTGCAAAAGCACCCACATCTCCAAGGTCCAAACCTGTTTCTGATCACCTAGTTTCCCTCTCTCGATGCTCAGAACATGGCGAGGGTCAAGGCCGAGACTGGGGCTGGGGTCAGCGCTCAGGGCCTGACCTGAGGCTGGGCCCAGGTGTGCAGGGGAGTTTAGGTTCAGTCCAAGACTGCAGGACCGCCGGTCTGTCTCTAAAATTAACTAACCATGACCCCGCTGGAGCCATCCTGCTCCCTCAGTCCAAACACCATCTTTTAAGAGCGAAAGATGCAGAAAGGGGTGGGAGCGAGCACCGAAGAGTGAGGAGACAGACTGAAGGGGGGGGGGTGTCCTATTCAACCTTTTATCCATCATCAAAACCCTCCATCATTAGGATAGCTGTGCCCGTCTGTCCCATAACATTTACAGACGATCATAAAAGGGAGGGTAATGACCGCAATTACAACTGAAGGACTGGTTTAATGAATATTAAACAGCTTTGAACATCAAAGTATTGACTGAAGTGGAAACCTAATATTCTCTCCTTCCAGGCCTTTCTGCCTGGCGAAAGGGCGAGGCAGATGGCCTGGCCTTCTGTGGGGCTGTCAGGAACAATTTGCACGAGTCACCAAGTGGCACTTGGAGCAAACCCTTCTGCCTAGAGGCCGGCCCAGTGAATAAAGGGATCTGCCATTATCTTCTCTGCAGCAGTCAATCAGCCAGGGAGGAGGGAGCCCAGGAGAAGCAAGACAGAGTGTCCCCTCCCGGGGGGAGTCCGTTCAGGTCACACTGCAGAGTAGAAGATCCTGTGGCTTGGCAGAGGGGACCCGGGGCTGTGCCCCCTGTTCGGCCTTCCTTCATATCCCACAACTCTTCCGGACCCCTTCCTTGTTCTATCCACCCACAAGTCCTCTGCCTCCAGGCAGGGTGGACGGAACAGCCTCCATCCTCCCGCCTTCACTCATTCATTCGGGTACGTGGGAGCTGAACAACACAGCCCCTGTGTTCAGGGAGTTGACAGTCTAAGGGTGGAGACGGAGATACAAACAGGTAGTTGGTTGCAGAGGGATAACAGCGGAGGCACATGGGGAAGAGAGGGGAAACACGGACCAGGCCAGGGAAGAGCACAGTTAACAAGTCACGTCTGGCCCTTATGGAACCCAGGTCTAGTTACGGAGCTGGACAGAGCTGCAGTCTGCGGGACTAGTGTCCTGTGAAATCTGGAAGGCTCCTTGACCCAACCAGGGGAGGTATCGTGGAGGGGGTGACCCTGGAACTGGGCATGGAAGAAGGAGAAACTGACCCCTAGGCAAGTAGGCAGAGGGCAGCCCAAGAAGAGTCAGCCCCTCTCCCATGCTAAGCCCCCTCGTCCTGCTGGCCTCCACCCCTCCCACTGCCCCAACACAGCCTGCATTCCGCCAGTCACCATGGCCGCCCGGTATTTGTTTTTCATGAATGACTGCACGACTTCGAGCCTCCACGGGCTGCGTCGTCTGATACTGGCCCTGCTCAGGCTTCACAGAGAATGTACTGGCCGGGCAGGGTGATGCACAGGGGCTGCGCTTGCTGCTTTCTCACAGGACCCTTGTAACCTCGCAGCCTTGACATTACTGGGGAAGGCTCTGAGCCCTCTCCAGAGGCCAGGTTCTCAGTACACACCTCTTTTGTAACCAGGGAGGTGGGATACAGAATAGGAGTTCATAAAGCAATTCGGGAATAAATGAGAAGCCTCCCTGTTGGAATCAGTGGAGGTCCAGGGAAGAGCCGACACCCTCCCCCCAACAGGAAGGGGACCCAGAGTCCACACATCACTCAAGACCCTTTGCAGTCTGATCCCAAGGACCCTGCTGGCTCTTCCCTGATGACCCCCAGCCACTCTGTACCCTGGGTCAGTGCTGGACACTCCAGTCTCCTTGGGTGATGGAAATTCTGAAATACAGCTGGGCCACTAGCCACACGGGGCTTTTATGCCCTTGAAATGTGGCTAGGGTGACTGAGGAATTGAATTTTAATTCTGTTTAATCTTAACCAATTAAATTTTAACCCATTTAAATTTAAATAGTACATGTGGCTCGTGGCTACACCATGGAAAGCCCAGATCTAGTCACAAACGCCTTATGTTCTTCCACATGCCAGATTTTTTTCATGTCTCTGGGCCTTGGTATATAGCATTCCCTTTGCCTCAAATGTCATTTCCCGCCTCTTGGGCTGGTTTCACAATGTAGCTGGAGATTACCTCCTGAGAGAAGCCTCCCTCTCACATCTTAGAGATGCCCCTCCCTGTCTCCCACAGCCCCCAGGCTTCTTCCAGTCCAGCCCCTACTCCATTCCTGCCCAGTGGTCAGTCTCTGCTTTCTAGCCCTGTGATGTCTGTTGGACGGTATGCTCTGAGGGTGTGCATCAAATCACCTGAGGGTTCTGCACACCTACACCTGGGGCCCCTGCACACCTACACCCGGGATTCTGCACACCTACACCTGGGCTGCTGCACACCCACACCTGGGGCCTCTACACACCCCCATGCCCCGTCCTTCCCCAGAAATCCAGCTGTGCCTCTCTTCCTCTCCAGTGATCCCAAAGTCTTCTGACTCAGCTGTGAACTGCAGTGGAAGGAAAAGGACTGGCATTATTTCTCAGGGCAGAGACAAGAAATGAGGGGCTCCTTGTGGGAGGGAGCTGTGTCTGTCTCACCTCAGTGTCCCCAGTGCCCTGTACAGAACCAGGCACAGAAATAAGGTGAGAATTCTGTGAGGGTTGGGGCCTGCCTGGGGTGGAGTCAGGACTTGAGAACCCAAGAATTAGAAGCTGAAACTCCACCTCCACAGGGCAGTTGGAGTCTGACGGGGGTGGGGGGTCTGAAACTGGTCTGAAGGCAGATGGAGGGAACTCCCTTCCCAAACCCCCAGGGTCGCACATGCCTCCCATTACCATAAATGAGAATGGCTGTTAAATCCTGCATTAGGCTAAACACTTAACACCCAGTAAATATTTATTGATCACATGTACCCCTGATTAACCCCTGCTGTGCCAGAGGCTGCACCAGGCCAGGTTATGGGATCTGTCTGCCTCCTTGAGTTAGTGGCTCTCCTGTACCTGCAGTCCCTGAGCATGCCCTCAGGGCCTCAGAGCTCCTCAAGAGTTCACTCTGGGGGAAGGAGAATGATGAGTACCTTCCCTCAAAACCTAACTTGAACATAAAATAGCATGAGGCATACAGAGAAGCCGAAACAGAGTACTGACGGGAGGCTGATGTTTGCAACAAGGAGATGAGGGAAGGCTTCCTGGAAGAGGAGGGATCTGAGCTTGACCTTAAGGATGGATGGGAAGGATGTGGTAATGAGTCAGGATCAGGGAGGCCATTAAAAGAGATGAAAACAGGGTGACCAAAGGCGAGGATAGGGGAAGCATGGGTGTGGAGGAAGCAGCAAGAGGGAGGGAAGGAGGCAGGAGACAGGGATGGTAGACTGGTCAGCAGGGTCCATATTTGGGGACACCAGGCAGAGGAGCCCAAATTTTATTCTCTGGATGAAGACATCTATCCTGTGAGTCCTTTCCCAGGAAAACTCTTACTGGAGCAAATCTCCAATCCCCGCAGGAAGTGGCGTTATGGCCGTGGAACCAGAAACTGCTGTCCTATGAAAGGTGATCTAACCAAGTGCCCGGGGTCCGAGACTCTCCCTCTGCCTAGTGTGACCATGTGCTCCCTAGGAGGAGACCACGCAGTCCCCTCACTCCTCCAGCCTAGCCTGACACACGAGGGAGGAACGTCCCAGAAAGCCAAGCCCAGCCCCAGCCCAGGGAAGGGCTCCCTCCTACCACACATCCCTTCCCTCCGCTCTGCCAAGAATACCCCAGATTGCTCCTCATTGCACTTCCCTCCGTGTCAGGGACCCCACCGTGAATGCCGCCTTCCCCTCGAGGTCAGCATGGCCCTCCATATGTTATATACTCTGCTTCAAAATATAATCTCCTCCACTCCTCTCTCCCAACAAAGCTGACTCCTAATGCTCCAAATCAAAGAAACTGAATTCAGTAAACCTCCTGCAGATTAATTCAATTTAATTCGTTTAAGATTTTATTTATTCATTTATTTTAGGAAGAAAAAGAGCAAGAGGGTGAGGACAGAGGTGTTGGGGGAAGGAGAGGGAAGGGAAAAGAATCTCAAGCAGATTCTGAGCCCAGAAGATGTAAGGCTCGATTTCACAACCCTGATATCATGACCTGAGCTGAAACCAAGTGTCAGATGCATAACTGACTGAGCCCCCCGGGCATCCCTAGATTTCATTCAACAGAATCAAGTCAACATGCTGAAGCTGGAGCCTGGGTCTTGGAGGACACTCAGCTCAAAGGCTGAGCCTGCCCTGGAGATGCTCACGGTCAAGGTCGAGGGGAGAAGGGGCACAAAAAACTGGGGACCTAAGGAGAAATAGAAAGTGCCGATCAGACATTCCCGAGGCAAGAGGAGCCTGAAAGATCATATTAAGAGAGGCAACACATGTATAAGCGCTCAGCTCATGCTTGGAGGGTACTAGGTTCTCCATAAACGGTTGCCAAGTTCAAACGCCATTCCTTGGTTTTCTCCAAGGTTCCAAGTCCTGGGGAAAACTTCGGTGGGAGGAGCAAGGAGAACCAATTTCCCAGAGAAGCAGGCCTGGCCAGGCCCTTGGCAGCGGGGGACAGGGAAGGAGGTGCTAGCCAGATGTCTGAGAAGAGAGGGGTCTGAAGATTCCCTCCAACTCAGCACTCCACGGGCCTGCTTCTGGCCGGAGTTCTCTGGAGAGTCAGCACTGCCACCTCCCCACCCCAGACATCGGAAATAAATTAGCACCCAGCATCGACACAGCTCCCCTAGCCACCCACGGCCCTGGCCTCCTCTGGCTGCCCTTCCACGTCAGATGGGAAATACGTCCTTTAACATTCTTTAGGGCTGACCCCGCATGCCTCCAGCTCTGAGGTTCCGTATAAACGCTCACCTTTCTCTGCTTCTTTCTCTGCTTGTCCCTCTCCCCCTCTCCCCTCCCTCCACTGTATCTTGTGCCTTGTCCACTGCCTGCCCAGGCCCTGGTCTCTCTGGCATGTGTTCGGGTGGCGGGGGGGCACATAGCACACACACTTAGGAGCAGTCTCCTTACGTGTTCACAACACTAACCCAGTTTCAGAGGGAAAGAGAAGAGGTACCAAAGCAGAGGCTTTAATTTTGGGCAAGACCTGTCTACTGATCCTACCTGGAATCTTACTGACCCCTATCCCTTGTACCTGCCACTCTTAGACCCAGGCCTTACCCCCAGGCTTGGAGGCCTTCACAGCACTGCTGCCATCTCTCCATTTCCGGGCTGAGAAGCAAGTTAAGGACTACTCAGAGAGGGGCACACACTTGCCTGAAGTCACACCACAGGCCTGCGGCAGAGCTGGGATCAAGAGCCAGGTTTCCTGGCTGCCAGCCCTGCATGTGCCCAGTGCAATGAACAGTAACAGCGCCCCCGATGTGCTGCGAGCCACAGACGGGGCACGGGGCTCCCCATCGAGGAAACACGTGATCATGTCATCTTGACAGCAAACCCTGTGAGGACACCCTTATTTTCCCAAAACTCGGTGAAAAGAAGGAACGTGCTGAAGGTCAGCAGCGAGGATGCAGTAGAGCTGGATTCAGCCAGGCTCCCCGGGGTGCCGAGCTCCAAGCCCTTTGTGATGGGCTGAGACCTTCCAAGAACCCAGGAGTTCTGATTGCCATCTTACTTTTGCCCTTCCTCCCCTGCTCATAGCTCTATGCTCCCCCAGTAGCCTGTGAAGGTGGCAGGGCTCCATCAGCCTCCCCACGGGGACAAGACCGACTGCCCACACCTGGACCCGCATCGCTGAACCCCTCGTGGGAGCAGCCTGGCTGGCTGTCAGCCGGCTGTCAACCGCCCTGCAGGGAAAGCGGGATTTCTCCGCGCCGTCCCTGAAGTTCAAAGGAACGGGGGCCTAGCATCCTGGCTACGATGGTCTGTATTATGACAGGTCTGGGAATCTTAAAAGCAAAAGACAGCTTAATAACGCAGCAAAGAAAACACAGGTCCCTTGGACTGGCTCTTGAGGGTAACCAAGAGCTTGGAGGAGGGGCCACTCCCCTGTGCTGTCGGTGCCCTCTGGCAACAGGCACGATGTGCCCGAGGAACACACAGTTCTTGCCCAGTTCCAGCCCCTTCTGCAGACAATTGGGGCCTGTCCTTCGCAGTTCGCTTGGAGGCCTCCTGCTGACATGTGCCAAGCAGCCCATGTGAGTCCTGGCCGCTGCTGCTGGGAGGAGTCTGGCTCCAATTGCACACAGGTTCCAAGGGCAAGAGTGTGGCAATTCAGGCAGCGGTGCCATCACCTCTGGCAGCTGGGGCAGCAGGCCCAAGCTGCTTTGGCCAATACATTCTCATGCATATCGGAAACAATTTCTTTCACGATGGGGGATTCATTCATTCATTGGACTGGGCCACGAACACGGCTTTTTACAAAGGAGTCTTTTGGTCACTGGATTCTGACTTCTGAGCTCTCTTCAGTTACTGAATAAAGGGGATATTTAACCAAGAAACAGGTGGGCCCACCTCTTAAAGAAAATTCTCTCAGAGTAGAAACTCACAGAGTTTCAAAAATGATTGGTTGAGTACCATTCTCTTCTGGGCCATATACCCCCACCAACCACCATTCACATTCCCTGCATTCCTTCCACTTAATAACTAGGAAACTGAGGCTTAGGCACGAACCAGGGCTTGAGGTCATGCTGGAAATATGGGGGAAAGCCAGGATTTGAACCTCATTTGTCTGATTTTTGGGTCTGGTGCTTTTTCTACCACGCCACGTCATGGAGGGAGAAGCTAGTGCCCAAGGTGCATCCATGCTTACTCTCGGTTATCCACCTGAAGGACGAGGAGCCCAGGCACCCGGACACCGGGAGAAATGCAGAGGAAAGAGTCCTGATTCCAGAAAGCGAGTTGGCAGGAAAACCTTCACAATGTTTTGTTTGACCTTCTTCCCTTCTATGGGAAGGGGAAAGGGAAAAATGATTTAAAGAAATGCGCTTTCTGTTCCTTCTAGTCATAAAGTTAGGTGATCGAAAGATTCAGTGGAGGCAGGATGGCTTAGGGCCAACCCCTAGGTAAACTCAGGTGAATGGTACTTGGGTGTGTGCAGGAGAAGGAAAGAAAGGCTGGTTCGTTTTGGCCTTTTTACTCCAAAGTTTCTGGATTTCTTTTCCTTTCTCATGAAAAAATCATCTTGCTGTGTTCTCTCCTGTGTGCCCATGGAAATTCTGATGTTCTAAATGTGTTCTGTAACCACTAGAAACGATAGCATGGGTATGTTTTCACTGCGGTGGGAAGATGTTTGTGATATACGGTGAGCAGAATAAAGGACAGTGTGCATAGCAATGGTCCCATTTTCATAAATACCTATTCCTCTCCATGCATGTATATTGAGAGAGACATCGATGGGGGAAATGTCAGGACGGATAGTCATCAAATGTTAACGGCGGTTATCCCACCAGATGGTGGAATTTTATAATTTTTGTCTATGCCTTTTATAAAGATTACATACTCTATAATAATACATACCAGTCCGTGTGAGGCTTTTTCTTTCTTTCTTTCTTTCTTTTTTTTTTTTGAGGCTTTTTCTCTTTAAGAGAAGAAAATGAGAGAGAGAAAGCTTTGCAATCAGATCACTAACTAGGTGAACTAAGTCAGTCACAAAGTCCTTGGAGCCTCAGTTTCTTCATCTGCAAATGGGGCTCATATAACCTACCTCTACTTGTTGCTGTCCTGTTACAAAAGCTGAGGGCTCAGTCTTTCCTGGCTCCTACTCTCTCCTTCCTGGCCTCTCCTGCTCTCCCATTTCCAGGCTCTACCTACCTCCTCTGTCCCTTTCTCCCTCTGTCCCATGTGCCAAGCTCACCAGTAAGCCTCTCTGGCCTTGGCCCCAGCCCGAGCTCACAAGGAACCAACTCAGCCACACACAAGGCTGTCAGTTTCCCCATCTGGGCAGGGGGAGCAGACCCAGTTACAAGACTCGGATCGAGGCCCGCATAGAGGGGCTGATGAGAGGGGAGAGCTTCCTAACCCTTCTCCTTGTCTCCTGCTGCCCCCACTCCCTATCTTCCTGTTTAGCCTCATGAGTGGCCTGCGCTCTGTTCCTCATTTCACCTTTTTCCCTGCCAGATCTTCTGTGGGGTGTGCTCTCACCAACAACAGACATCTACGAAATACCTACAGAGATGTTAGAGTTCTCACTTTAGCTGTATGAAGTAGAGACTTTACTATGTCCGTTTTTCAGATGAGGAAAGTGAGGTTTGGAGAGGTTAAATAACCTGCCCAAAGTCGCAGGGCTAGGAAATAACTCAAATTCATCCTTCAACACTGACTTCCCAAAGGGTGACGTCCTTAGGAGACCTTTCCTGATGCCCCAGCCCAGATTAGGGGCCCTGCCAATCAGCCCCATAGTTCTGTTTGTCCAGGACCATCTGGTTATTATTTGCTGAACTGAAACGGCAGTAATTAAGAGCCAACAAGGTTCTAGGATGGCAAGGTGAAGTAGTGAGTATCTCGTCCCTCAGTGGGTACAAGAATGAGTCTATAACCCTCAGTTACAGGGTCTTGCAGTGGAACCATCCAGGGGTGACGTACCCTCTCCCAGCCTCCCTGGAGTCCAGGAGACAAGACTGCTTCCAGGAGCCCACACCCCTGAAGCAGTAAACCAGCGTGAAAACGCCCAGACCTGCAGGTTGCACGACCTGGGCCAAGTCATTGTTCCCCTGAGCCTACAGCCTCGTTCAAACAACGGAGACACGCATACTTGCCTATACCTCACACAGCACGCAGTGGCCCAGAAGAGAGCCCAGTCCCCACCTCCCCTGCGGTGCCATGGTCAGGGTTCCCAGTTGTGGCTGATGGGATGTGACAGCACTGAGGGGTCCAAGTCCACATCAGCCCCTATCCTTGCCCAGGCCTGGAGCACCCGCGCAGTAGT
The DNA here is from genome assembly GCF_022355385.1 of Mustela nigripes. Classification (NCBI taxonomy): domain Eukaryota; kingdom Metazoa; phylum Chordata; class Mammalia; order Carnivora; family Mustelidae; genus Mustela; species Mustela nigripes. Next base: position 37,462,117 of record NC_081570.1, read on the forward strand.
GGCCAGCCCTCCTGGAGAGAAAGCGGTGCCTCATTCGGCAGAGAAGTAAGAGGCTGTGCCCTTCTCGGGGCAGGCACCACCCAGCTAGGACTTTTCTGCGGGAGAAGACTGAGCTGCATCCCCTAAAGCCACTCCACCCTTTATAAACTCATTGAAACGACACAGTAAGTCATCATAGGGGACACCTTAATGGGGCATAACACATGGGCTGCGTTCTGATGGTTAGAATGAATTTTCTCCATGCAGCGACCCTTGGAGAAGTCCTCAGACAGCCCTGGGAGAGCCACATAGCTCGACAAGTCTTAGAAACTGCTGGTACCCATTACACTTGACTCTCCTAGGCAATCTTAGAAGAGAAAGACAGAGACATGTAGGAACAAGTGTCTTCTGTTCTTACTGGGGAGAAAAGGCCGGAGACCTGTCAAATCATTGACATTTCTGGAATCACTTAAGACAATGCACTGTCAATTCTGTATAGGCAAAGATCCTTTTGACAAATACTAACCACACACGACATGTCTCCTACAAGGCTACGCGCTCCTGGGAGGGCAGGCTGTGGCCTCCTCTATCCCTTGTCTCTCCTCCGGGACCCAGGGCATGATCTACAGGGTCCAGTGCAGAGCACGAGCATGGAACCCCATGTTCCTCAATTCTTAAGAATTTTAAAACGGAGACGGCAGAGCAACCGAATGAGCCAAGCTTGGCTACGTAGGTCTCACGGCACGGAGCTGGCCTGTTCCCCAGTGCCTCGCCCTCCGGCCCGCACATAGTGGGCAGTCAGCAAGCCCACGTTCACCGAAGCAACTGCCATCTGGGTGGACAGGGCGACACCAGAACACAGTCAGGTCCCCTCATCACCGTGACCGGACTGGAGGTGGCTTTGTTTTCTTTTCCCCAGTCTCAATTCTTTGTATGTCTCGGAGGCGGGGGCGGAGGCAGGCACAGGGCTCCGGGGCTAGAGGTCACGCAGAAAACATGCTTCTTTGCATGAGTGAGCGGCCAGGAGCGAGCGACAGGCATTTCTGAGCCGTTCTCCTTCTTGTTTCTTGCCACAAGATATAAACTAATCTATTTAGTTAGAAAAACATGGTTTATTGCAATCTAAGTAATTTGTATTTCTTTTTCTACCACAAGATGTAAACTAATCTAGTTAGCTAGAGCAAGTTGGTTTAACTGAATTCAGAGTAATTACCCTCCACAGCAAAGCGATGTGTGTGTTTTTTTGGTTTGCCGGGCTTTTTTTTTTTTTTTTTCCCCTTTTCCCTTTCCTTTCCAGTATTCAAAGGTTGAGACATATATGCACTTATGATTAAATAAAACCCAGCCGTCTTTTGGTTCGCTGGGGCCTTGGCCTTTCTGGAGGGTCTCAGCCCCCATCCCCACCACCTGGGATTTCCCGAAAATGTGCTGGAGGTGCCATGGAAAATCCAGTATGTGCTCTGGTGGAAAAACAATTTGTAACAACATTTCCTGGAGCCCTGGAGTTCCAACTCACCGGGGGGGAGGGGGTACTATTTACCAGGTACTGGTAGGGTTGACAGGGCAGTGCAAGGCTGGGGAGATGGGACACTTGGCCTCATCCTGTCCCTTGGACCGATGGCCTCCAAGGCAGCCCCTCTGTGCCCAGGCCTGTGTGACAGGGGAAATACCTCCTTCCAGGCATGGGTGTCTGGGGGAGGTGGGGAGGTCTTGCCTGTCATACTCCCTAGTCAGTACTCTCCCCACAGGGCAGCAGAGAGGACCAGGACTCAGAGGGAGATGACCTCTCTGGGGCCACAAAGCTGGGAAGAGCACAGCTGACCAGGCAGCATCCCTAACCCAGCTGTCCCAGCAGAGGCCGGGCCGCTGCCCACCGTGAAGGAGCTGACTGATCCCAGAGGGGCTGGCAGCTCTTGGCTGTGATCTTCAGTTCTTCCCCACCAGGTCCAGCGGCCTCTTCTGGGAGCCCCTCTTTCCCTCTGCACCAGGCCAGCCCTGCAGGCTTTCAGGGAAAGCGGTTCAGTCCTCCCCATGTCTCTTCTCCATGCTGCCCCTGCTCCCTCCGCCCCTGGGGCTCCTCTGCTCCATTCCCACCACCTCCTCCAGACACAGACCCACTCTCTCCTGAGCACCCACAAGTGATGAGGAGGGCACAGCCTTTTCTCCAGCTGCAATAGCCAAGATGGTTTCCAGTGACTGTCCCACCAAAAGAGGGACACTTGGGAGTGACCTACATGACACCACTTTAGATGGTAGACAGAGACACCCAGTAAGAACCCTGGGCTCTGGCAGAGCAGCGGGTAGCTTACCTAGCATCTACTCTGCCCTTCCTCCTTAGATCAGGGGTCTACCCTTCCCTACTTGACTTTCACCAATGACATGATACGTGTCTGTTTTTGTCTCCTGAGGTCCCAGAACAGAGGCAGGATGGGAACATGTCAGGTGGTGGGCAGCTGGTGACCATGCGCCCCTATCAAGGCGTCTGGCATAGTCCCAGATTCCCACTTCTCTGCTCCCTCCCCTCCTGCCTGTCCTGCTGCCCCATCACCTGACTTCAGAAGAGCAGACTCCTTTCTGATTGAAAGACCAGAAGAGCAATAAGCAAGTAAATAAAGGAACTGGGAAAGGAGAGGAAAGAACCTGCTGTGCGCTCACATAGGCAAAGTGTCCCTCATTTCATCTTCACGGCTGGGCCAACTGTCACAGATGCCTTTCACAAGTGCCTTTCCCAGTCACCTTGGGCAAAATGACTCCTGGCCCAGCTCTCCAAGAACCAGAATCCAAGAATACGTGATGCAGACCCCAGGGCGTCAGGAGGAGGGAAGGCTCTAACCCGAAGCCCCTCCCCATCACCAGTGTTTTTCTTGGGACATTTCCTCCCCTCAGCTCCTTCTCTCAGGTTCCCGTCCCGGTGACCTGGACAGAGTCCACTGAGCTGGCCGCGGGAGGAGAGCGGGCCTCCGTGGGCGCAACATGACGGACTGTCGGAATTAATGAAGGAAGGGGCCTGGAGCCAGCTCATTTGCCCACGGGCAATTTTAGCAGCAGTGTGCAATTGGATAATTGAAATCAGGGGCGAGCGCTGGCATGCAAGGAGCCTGCTTCCAATACAAACACAGAAGACCACTCCAGCACCCACCGGCCTCTCTCCCGCCACAGCCAAACCTTCCAGGGTGTCTGGACCCCTCGGCCCCCTCCGCAGATGGAAAGCGCTGGGTGCACTGGCACCACTGAGGGGGCTGAGCCAGCAGAATCTGAAACTGGCCACGGGGGTTGGTGGGGGTGGGGACTGAGATGGAGTTACCCTTCCGGCAGGAGCCACAGGGGAGCCGAGCTTGCCAGGCCCCCTTCACTTGTTCAGCCCGAAGGCTCTGACTGGGCCCCAAGCCCACTCGGATCCCAGAAGGATACTGGGGTTCCGCAGTGAATCCACATTCTGTGCCTGGTGCTGTGGGTCAAGACCTGGTTAGATGTGGTTCCTGCCCTCCAGGAGCTTAGTCACGGGGAGGACAGATGTATGAACAGCCCACCTCAGTACGGTGAAATAAGTGGCACAAGGCAGACGTGGCGGGGAACAGGGACTCCTGGGAGCAGGAGAAGATAAGGCTGTTTCACCTATGTATTCCCAGAGCTCAGAACAATGCCTCGTGCATAGTAAGCGCTCAGGAAGCATGTCTTGTGACTGAAAGGAGTGAGACAACTGGGGAAAGGCATTCCAGGCAGAGGAACATCACACAGAAGCTGGGAGGTGCAACAGGTGGGCGGACCCACGTGGGGGACACAGATCCCTGGGACTGGGCCTCAGGAGGTCAGGGGACGGATGGAGCTTACAGATTCTTCTTAAAGGCCCGGGACAGGTGAAAACGCCTTGCCCAATTTCAGACAGTCCCTTAGTGATGGATCCCGGGCCAGAGACATGGGGGCTGACTTTTAATAAACCTATATTACAGCCCAGGCCCTGCGCTGGGGTCATTTAGACACATGCATGTGTAAGCTACCACCCTGAGTCCCGGCCCACCACCGGTGGAGGGTGTCGTTATAGACCCATTTCACGGGTGGGTAAAGTAAGACTCCAAGAGGCAAAAGCAGCTGCTGGGGCTCACGGAGCTTATAAGGGGCTAAGAGGGGATTAAAGCCAGGTGATAAGGACACTCGTGCTCTTTGACTCCCTGGGGTGAAGCAGAAGTCTGAGACAGTGGGTGGGCATGAGGGCCAGGCCTTTGTCCAGGTCTAGCTGTACCCCCCGCACTGTACCCAGCAAGGGCCCAGCTGGAACCTGTGTGCCCTGGCTCCTCTGGGCTGGGAGAGGATGTTCCTGTTAGTCACAGCCTCCTGTGACCAGGGTGGGAGGGAGGGGGCTGCTGCACCCCGCGCTGGGCCCTCCAGCTGAGTGGGTGAGCGCTGCCATGCCCACACCCCTCCCCTGCCCCCAGGCGGTGACCCCAAGCTGCTGCACAGCCAGGGCTGATAGGTCTCTGGGAGACACCTGTTTCTCATTGTGAGCCCTTGTGGCTCTCTGGCAGCGGCTGTGTTTGTTTTGGGGGGGGGGGGGTCTGCTGGGTGAGAGGGGAAAGTTGTTTCTGCAGGTCTGCAAGGACCTGGTGTTGCTGAGGAGGCCGCAGACAGCCCTGAAGACAAACGTGGCATCCCTGGCGCAGGGCGGCCAGCACCCCGGCCCCTCCCCAGTCTCTTGGGAGCAGAGCGGCTATAGGTTTGTGGGGGGAGCTCAGGAAGCAACGTGGGGGGGGGGGAGGAAAACTGCTGAGAACAGGCCCTGAACGAAGCCTCGCCTGCTCCAGCCTCCCCCTCGCCGCCGTCATTGCGTTTGCTCATTCGTTCATTCAACCTGCAAAAGCTCCGGACCCAAAGCTGAGTCCCCTGCAGGCCCTCAGCCTCCAGGCGCTCACCGTCTATATATAGGGAGGGGACAGCGAAGCAAACACACAGAAGGTCGTCACTTACACTTGTGAAAGAGGGGCAAGGAGGGGGTGTGCAGGGAGGGAGGGGTTCACTACTAGGGACAGGGTACCTCCAGGAGGGCTTTCAGAAGGAGGGGGCACCTTCAGAGTCCTGAAGGCCAAGGTCCAGGTGGAAAGAGACTGTAACATCTGACACATGGGGGAGGAGCAAGAGCTGAGGGAACAGAAGTGGAACAGAACTTGGTGGGGGGGGTGGTGGCAAGAAATTGCATGGGGCTGGAGAAGAGAGTGCGGGGGAGATAGTTGGCTCAAAGCTGGAAGAGGAAGGGGGCAGTAGGGCAGGCTTGGCCTCTGCCTTTAACACTCTCCCTTCAGCCCTAGTCAAGCCCACTTCCCTTTTGTCTTCTCTCTATCCCCTTTTCCAAGCCTCCTTCCCCCTAGCCCCCCCACCCCTACTGCAACTGTGATAAGACGACCAGTCACATCTTGAAAGCTCCTACTATGTCTCAGGCACTGGTTGATGCACTGACACACTTTAATGTTTGCGCTTAAAACTGTTTTATGAAGGGGGTATTATTTTCCCATTTACAGAGGATGAAACAGACTCCAAGAAGCTCAGAAATTTGACCAAGATCACCCGGCAACCCAGAGCTCCTGCAGGGCAGAGCCGAGGGGGGGTGGTAGGCTGCATCCAGAAGCCACAGGGTCAGGGGTCCCTCACAGAGGACCCATCCCAAACACTCCCCTGCAAGATGCTATGTGGACTCAGAGAAAAGCCTAAGTATTTGGCTTTCAAGGCCTGGTTAGGATGTTGCCTTCTTTCCAGAGCCCTCCATGGCTCCTCAGAGTGCCCTGAGTGGACCTCAGACCCAGGCTCTAGCAAGATGCATAAGGAGGGCAGAACCTGTCGGTCTCACAGCTGGGCTGTGACTGCTTCATCTGTGTGGAGCCCCACATGTCGCAGGTGGTCCAACACACTGGAAGGGCTACACAGCCGGGCAGCAAGTAGACGCATAGTAATGCTTTTGCCACCCTATTTTGGGAACCTACGGTGTGTCTGAATGGGCATTAAACAATGCAATCGATCTGCCAGTTAGATGCTATTAGTCCCATTTAGAGAGGGAAACAAGTTCAGAGAGAGCCATCCACGGTCTTATAGCTGGTGAGCGGAGGAGCAGAATCTGAATCCAGGTCTGAATCCAAACACCATGGCCTTCACGGCTATCATACCAGATAAAGACATTTTCTGTTGACTTTACTAATCCTCCCTCCCACTCTCCCTTCCTTCCTTTCCTCTGAGGCAGACGAGCAGTAGTAGAGGAGGCCACGTGGAAATATGTACCCCAGATAATCATCTGGAAGGCTGGCCGCAAGCCAAGATGTAGCTGGAAAGAAAGAAGACGAGGCCGTTCGCACCCAGCCAGGCTCGCCACCACCTGCACTCCCACACAGCCTGGGGAAAACCAGTGACCACAGCCACGGAGTCAAGGCCAGAGGTGGACAGCTCCAGGAGCTGGGGCTGGGCTGCAGCTCGCACTGTGCTTCCTGCTGCCCAGGCTGAGGGGCAGAGGGAGTTGAGCAGTGCAGGTCCAGCGGCTCCTGAGAACCTCATTAGGAGCCAAGGGACGGTCCTTCCTCCTCTCTCACCAGCAGAACTCCTGCTCAGCCTCAGAGGTCAGCTTGGCTGCCACCCCCGCTGGGGGTCTCCTTCCAGCCCACTTGCCCTGAGCCCGTGCCGGCCTCCAGGCTGCCCACCGTCATGATCGGTCTCCCCAGTGAGCATGGGCTCAGTGCTGTGCAATGGCTTGTTAAATGAATGGATCCATAGACAAGTAAATGGGCCAGTGAATCAACGATTAAAGGAGCGAGTGAAAAACTGAGGCAAATAAAGAGACAGACAAGAGAATGAAAGGGTGAATGAAGGAGTGCGTGGCTTGCTGCCTGAGAGAATGAGTGACTGGCATGCGCTTGGCCTTCCCGTAGTGAGCTCTCCAAAGACACAGAAATCTCTCTGCCATAGGGAGCTCCAAAAACATCTGGTAAGCCAAACGGTGACTTTTCCTGTGGGCTTCCTGAGGCCGCCATCCTCCTGCAGGAAGCCGAGGCCATGGGTGTGTCCTTAAATCCCTCCCCGGGAAGCTGGAGAAAGCAGCTAAACTGCTGGTCGGCTCAGCGGGTGCCTGCCAGGTGACCTGGGGGAGATCCATGCCTCTCCATGGGCCTTAGTCTCCCTATCTGTAAAAGGAGAGGACTGGACCAGACCAGACAGGTCTAGCAAGCCTACCCTAGTTCTCTGGGGGCCCCCAGAACTAACTGCCAGCAAATCAGAGGGCAAGAGTGCTACAGGGTAAAACACTTGGCCTCCCTTGTCCTCAGAACAATGCAGGGTCTAGACCCTGTGCTTCTGAGTCCAAATATTTTCATCCGAAAAGAGGGCTGCCTATGGAAGGTGGTCGGAGGGCAAGGGGGGTGACTGCTCCAGGAGCTTCCCCACCCGCCTGCCTGCCGCCTCTTTGGAAGCTACTTGGGAAGCTGAAAAGCATTCCTTAGGAAGGCTCTGAAGAGGGTAACCTGTGGTCTTCTTGAGTCTGGTTTCCAGAGGTAACTAAGACTCTCATAGTCGAAGCAGAGAGAACAGAATGGTAGCCACACACCATGCCCTGTGCCCAGCTCCCAAGGGTGCCTGTCCCTGTCCAGGTGTCTGAGCACAGGGCTGTGTGTACCAGGTGCTTTGGAACGAATGACTAAACAAATGAATAACATGGTGGGAGGCCTGGGGGACCTCTTAGGCATCACTGGTCTCTCTGATGTTCTGAGGGCCCAGCTGGGTGGGGGTTGGGGTGGGAGATGGGGTGGGAGATGGGGGACTTTCCCAATCTCACAGAGTCAGAAATGCATCCGGAACCTCGATCCAAACTCTTGGACTCCAAGTACAGGGTTCCTTCCACTGCACAACCCCAACACCCTGACTATGGCGACTACCCATTCTATCAGAGGAACCAATCCCTGCCTTCAAGGTGGGCATGCTCTGAACACCGCACCACGCCCCGCCGGCCGCATTCACCCAGCATCTCTGCAGCTGGACAGCGGCATTTCATCTGGGCTTGTGAAACATCTCCCCCAGTGGGTATCTCTCCCTGACTCAAGACTCCCCAGGTATGCTGGGTCAGGGTGAACCAATGGCTGTGTCAGGTTGACCTGTGAATTTCCATAGGTTGACCTATGTAGCACTTCCAGAAGGGGAGGTGTTTCTGGGCTGCAGCTGATGACCTCTGAAGATGCCACATGCCACGGGGCCGGCAGTATTGGAAGGCAGGTCCTCAATGCATCCAGCAGGTTGAACAGAAGCTTTCTCTGCCCTTCCTGACTCTCCCCTGCACCCCCCAGGCTTCCAAGGAGTGTCCAGACTGTGGTGTGCCCAGCATTCGTCACAAGACAGGAAACAGAGTCACTGTCCCCCTCCAGAGGCCCAGACTGATGCCTCTCTCCACCCACTCTGCATCAGCGTCTCCACTCCATTTTAAAACGACCTGGATTTTTGTTGTATGTTGCAAAGATGCTCCCCAAAAATGGATGGTGTAGGGCTCAGGGGAAGCCACTGTCTCTGAAACCCTCCTGGGCTCCTTTTATTTGCAAAGCAGGTCTCCGTGCATGGGAGTGTGCTAGAAATTCTGACAAGGCCAGGAGGCTCTGGTTGTTATCTCTTACCCCCAGAACCCAGTAAAGGCCCCTACATCCAGGCACATAGTAGCTGTTCAATTAACGAGTGCAAAGAAAAGTTAACAGGCTGATATTTATGGAGTAACAAATCTATGCTAGATTCTGTACAAAAAAATTCTCTAAGCCATACCTCAACGAAAACATACATCCTGGGATTCCCCGGCTGGCAGTAAGAAAACATGCTCAGAGAAGCCAGGTAAGCTGTCCATGGCTACACAGCAGAATGGTGGGCAGAGGTGGGGTCATCCATCTGCAAAGCCACAGCCTTTCTGCTGCCTGTGCTGCAGCAGGCCCCCAGCACCCCACAGCACTATACCCTCTCCTCAATCGCCTGGACAGCTGGGCCTCAGTGCCTAGCCTAGCACTGGGCACAGAGGCGCCACTCGCTACCCAGGTGAAGGCTGGCGGAACCATGAGGCCATGGGCGGGATGCCACCGGAGGCCAAGAGCAGGACTGTGTGGGTGGCCAAGGTCAGGGCCTGGTTGGAACTCAGGCAGCAATCATTCAGGCCTTGGCTGTAGGGATGGAGCTGGTGGTCAAGCACTCAGAATGGACAAGACGGACCATTACCTGGAGTCTAAGCTTTAGCTGTATTAGCACCATGCAGAACCAGCTGAATTAAAGACCACCAGGCAGAAATGTGCCAGAGGTGTGGTTCAGCAGGTGGGGACTGCATCCCAGCTTCCCACATCACTGGCGGGGTAAACTCGGGTAAAAATGCTGCGTCTCTCTGGGCCTCTCAGTGTCCTACTTTATTAATGGGAGGCAGCTGCATACATTTTTCATTCCTCCCTTGTCCTCATCTTCCAGGTCCAGACAACCATGGGGTTCTGTTGGTTCTGCCTCCGAGATGCTCCTCAAATGTTTTCTTTGCTATCCAACCCTGTGGCACTTCCACAGCTCAAGTCCCCCCACGGTCTCCCTACTGGAAATCTGCAATAACCTCCTAAGGTTCCCACATCTCTGCTTCCTTCCCGTCCACTCTCTGCAGTCCACTGATGGCAACTTGCCCAAAAGAGAAATCTGCTCATGTGACTCCCTTGCCTCAAAGCTTGCAGGGGCTCTTACGCCTTTAGGCTACAGTTAAAGATCCTGAATGGGCCTAGAAAGCTTGGGGGTGGATGCTCTGCCTTCCTCTCCAGCCTCAGACAGGGTTCTCCCTTACTTGCACAGTGCACAACCTTTGGACACTGCCAGCTTCCCTCCAAGTCTCAAATGTGCCAAATCCTTCCCTACCTTCACATGCATGGCCCCTTGACCCCAAACCCTCTCCTCTTCCACATTCCCCTGACCTACTTGCTTGTCCTTTCAGGGCTCAGCTTGAACGTTACCACCTCAGAGAAGCCCCAATCAACACTGACTCTAGGCCACGTCCCATGCCAGTCATCCTCACACACCTTGTCCTACTTGTGCTCTGTGGGACGACTCACCCTGGACACTAAATAGGACAGATTCGGGTAATTATCATTCAGTGTCTGTCTTTTCCACTGGATTCTCAAGAGGGAAAGAACTGGGGGGTGACTTGATGGGCCTAACCCAGTTCCTGGTGCAAAGTCAGGATTCAGTGTAGTGTATTTACAGGATGAACTGATTAATCCTTGCCATTCGCAACTATTCCACAAAGCTGTTAGACTATCATGGGGAAGGATGGCTGAGAAAGTTTTTTCCATTATTACTGGCTCTTCAGATGTGAGATGGTAAGCTGGTAAACTTTGTGTATTAATTTTGGTTGGGTACCTAGATATTTGGTCAAACATTATTTTATTTCTGTGAAGGTATTTTTAGAAGACATAAACCTTTAAATTAGTAGACTTTGAATAAAGCAGATTACCCTCCATAATGTGGGTGGGCCGTGTCCAATCAGTTGAAGGCCTTAATAGGAAAAAAAAGACTGACCTCCCTGGATGGAGAAGGAATTCTCCCAGAAGATTGCCTTCAGATTCAAAATGCAACTCTTCCCTGGCTCTCCAGCTGCCAGCCTAAGCTATAGATTTTGGACTGGCACTTCCACATTCATGCGAGCCAAGTCCTTAAAATAGATCTCTCTCCCTTACTCTCTATAGACATACGTGTGTATGTGTTTCCCCAGAGAGAAAGAACCTTGTGGGTTCTGTTTCTAGAGAAATACCAAGAGGGTTCTGTTTCTCTAGAGAAACCCGACTAATGCAAATGGTGCCTGGAATTTATGGTCTAGAATCTTCTGAGCTCTACTTGGTCCTCAGACTCCCACTCAGAGGGGCAGCTGCAGAGCCTGGGGTCTGAGGATCCAAGGTGAGATTATGAATGTGTCACTGAGTACACGGTGGCCTCCCCTGTAGCTCTGGCTGGGCTCCCAAGGGGAAAGGGGTCTCAGTGATGTTTGCCCTGTCTACTCACTCCCCACAGTGACTGTGATGTGGGACCAAAGTAAAAGACCACATAGCAGTGCTCTGTGAGCCGAGAGGCTCTTCACTGCAGCTAACATCCATTAATCAGAATGCGGACTCCTGCCCTGGGACACGGTCCGCTTAGGAGCTCAAGCCAAACCCCGCTTTCTCTGAGAACAAGAAAGATAGCAATCGGGTACCATCCACTGGTAAAAGATGACCCCCTCCACCAGGACAGAGCCCCCAGACCTTCTATCCTCTACCTAGTCCCCACCTTCTCCTACTTGACCCCCAGCCGAAGTAAGTGCTCTTGAAGCCTGACATGAGCTGCTGGATGAATGGTGTGGCATTTCCAAAGAGTAATTCTGCCTGCACTTAGCCAGAAAGAGGAACAGAAGTGACCACGTGTGGAATACATAAACTCAGGACCTCCTTCCCCTGCTCTGCTTACCCAGCTGCTTCTTTCAACAAGAGGGGGTTCTCCTGGGTGGTGGCAAGGACCAGACCGGTGCTCCCCTTCCTGGCGGTGGGAAGGGTGCAGGGGACCATCCTTACCCTGTGTCAGCCATGGGCCCAGGGTGACTGAGGACCGCAGCTGGGACTGCCAGTGTAAGACTCAGCTCATTTTGGGGCCACAGTCAAGCGTCAGGTTGTGACCCCAAGTGACTTTGATTCTCTGATTCCCAAGAAGTCATGCAGCCAGCAAGTAACTGTACCTTCTCCCGATGTTTCCAGCACACAGACCACGCCTCTGAAACCCAGTCCAGAAATTTCAGCTTCTCTACATCGTAAAATAGGCCAGAAACCTCTCGTGATTCTAGTTGTTACTAGTCCTACCTCTAATTCCTTCCTTTTACTTTCCCTCAACGCCCCCCCCACCCATCCCATCCCCTGGCCTCCTCACAGCGCGTGAGGACAGGACTGGAGCACTCCAGCCCTGCCTCAAGGAGTCTTCTCTCCTTTTCAAACAGAACAGAACTGAAAAACCATCGGGAAATTAAATTGGAAAAGGGATGGGAAAGAACAGGGCCTTGAAAGAAGTGCGGTTGTATTTTATATGCAGAGTAATCCTGGTTAACATTTCCCTTCATGAGATTCGAGAACCGGTCGCTGCAGCAGCTAACACGTGGGGACAGCTGAGAACATACCAGGTTCTAGTTCATACGGACTCTGCCGTCTCACCCTCCCTGAATGCATCCCAGAGAGATTATGACTGCTCTCCCCTCCACTGTACGTCGCACAGAGGAATCTGGGGCCTCATGGCTTGCTTTGGTTTCGATGAGATCTCGGGGACACAGAAAACCTTGGAGTCATTCGATTTATTCTACAGAGTAAAGTCTTTTCTGGGGGTGCAAGAGATAGAGTGAATATTTCTTTGAGTACTTACTGCATGCAAGCATGTGCTAAGCCACTGTGGCCTTATTTTGTTTAGCTTTTGGATCAAGTTATCTGATGGGCGTATTCTTTTTTATGGGGAGGAGAAGCATGCGTCCCCAAAGTCTACAAGCCCGCCAGCAGGGTGCACCATTGGGGGGTCAAAGAGGAAGGCGAGTCTCTGCCCTATCAGCTGCTCACCATGTCACAGAGAAAAAGGCCTGGGATGCCCCCCGGGGGTGTACCACCCCACACCACATGGCAGCAGGCGCCAACAATGCGTCTGCCTTCCCTCCGCAATTCCACCCTGCAGGGAAGAGGTGTTTCCACCTCTGGAAAGGAGCAAGGGCCACCTGGGGGCTCTGGCTCCCACGAGGCATTCTCATGCCTCTACCCTGCTTGATCTACCAGGGCTCTCCTGCTTAGCAGGACTGCTGGTCCAGGCAGCAGGATAGGCCAGCCTGTCCTTCAGTCACCTTTCCCCTGGCAGACCCCCCAGACTGCCCCAGACCCTGGCACTGTGCTAAGAGGCTACTGGCTATGCTCAGAGGTGTGTGGTAGGTTCTATTCCAGCCAGGAGGCACAGCCGCTGCCACCCAAGGGCCCTGTGTACAGAGGGATTGGGGAGACTGGAAGGCGCTGGGTGGGGTACAGCTTCCAAACATTTTTACAAAGGAACGAAGCCAAGGTGACTTATCTGGGGGTACGCCACCCTGCAGGCTGGTGCAAAGCATTCAGTCCCGTTCCCTCCCTCCTCCAGCCCCCCCTCCTTCTGAGAGGCCGTGCCAACAGCCTTTTCTAAGTGCTGACTGTATACCGAGCGGTGAAATGCAGTTGGAGGGTAATGGCTAGTTCTAAGGTTCCAAAATCTACCCACAAACGAATCCTTGCTGTCCATGTATCTACACAAGGTGCTGTGTTAGGCACGTGCTAGACTGTTGGCTGCAGGCCAGGTCACAGAAAGGAAAGATGGAGGTGGGTGGGAAAGCCCCGTGGAAGGGCCTTGGAGGCCCTAGAAGGACCAAGATGGAGCATGGTGGCGGGGGTGGGGGGGCAGCACGAGCTCAGGCAAGGGCAGACACTGAGTGGGCCTGAGGAGGCCCCGTGCACGTGGGCTCAGCCCACCAGAGGCGCCAGGTGCGGCCTTCCTGCTCAGGGTGACTCAGTCCTGCAGCCCCGTCTCCCTGACAATGCAGGTAAATACGAGGCCTGTAAATCCATCCGCAAACATTCACTCTTCCAATGCCTTCTTCCTTCCAGGTACGCAAGCCTAAAGCTATCCTGAGATCATGAGCGTGGCAGTGCCTCACAGAGCGGCTGTGGGCAAGACAACAGGCTCGCCAGCTGTAAGCCAACTCCTCCTCCTGGGCTCCTCCCTCCAGGGAGCCCCTACCACCCTCATGCCACATGGGCTGCAGGAAAGGAGCAGGCTGACACCCCAGCAGCCACAGAGGATGCCGCTGCTTGGCTAGAATGGACCACCCCGCTAGGGAATTGTGGGACCATCCAGAATGGGAGATGCCTGGTGAAGATGTGGACCCTCAGAGCTCAAGAAGAAGAGGTTGCCCAAGGGAGAATGCCCTGCCTCCCAGAGACACTTGGGGAGTACAGGAAAGAACACTGGCCAGGCACTGCTGGGAGTGGGCAAGCCCTGTACCCTCAGAGCCTCTGGTTCTTCTAGAAGGGGAGAGACAGCCTCCTCGCCCTGACCTCTTCCTGGAAGCTGAATGAAATGGAAAGAGGTGTTTTGAATGATCCAGGATTGAGAAGTGCCTCCACTCCTCTCCTGAGCAAGAGTCAGTCTCCGTGGAAAGGTGAGAACTTGAGCGATGACCCAGCAGCCCTGGTGCTCCCAGTGCGGTCCATGGACCAGAGGCATCAGCACCACCTGAGAGATTTGCCAGAAGTGCTGACCCCTGGGCCCCCTCCCAGCCCTTCTGAATTAGAACGTGCATTTGAACAAGACCGCCAAGCACTTCATCGGCACAGTAAAGTTTGCAATGCCTTCTTCTAGTCCATGGAGGCCAACACTCCTGTTCCGGGTCAAGAAACTGAGGCTCAGTGGGGCTGAGTCACTTGCAGGGCACACAGTTAATAACTGATGGACATGGACCATAGCGGCCATGTGGTGCAAAGGGAGGATTACAGGCAGGTTGGCTTCAAACCCTGACTCTGCCACAGTACACCCTGGGACCAGGGAGAAAGCTCAGCTCTCTGTGCTTTACCTTTGCCATCTGTCAAATGGGTCCAACAGCTACCTTCTATGATTATGGTGAGGATTAAAATGAGATGATGTATCAGGTGCCTGGCATGGGGAGTGCCTCACGCCTAGAGGTCATGGTCATGTCCTTCCTACACTCCACTGCCTCCGAATTCCATACCTCGTGACCCCCGTGTGCGAGTCTGTGAGAACACTACACAGCTTTTTCGCTCTACTTCAACAAAACAGGCACACTCACTGGACTGAGACGAGGGGAAAGATGAGGCAGGGCCAGTGAGGCTGGTAAAGCTAAAGATGGCCTTCCATTTCAAGTTTAGATCACCTTAGACCACTCTGAAAACTTCTCGGCCAAATCCTCTAGCAGGAAGCCAATGCACGAACAGGTGCCTCCTCGTTCACGAGCAGTGCCTGGCACATGGCACCCACTGTCCCCATGCTGCTTGTGTGACCACCCAGGCCCTCGGGCCCTTACGCCGAGCTTGGCCATTCTTGCTTCCCCATTTTCATGTGCCTGGATTCTACACACCCTTCAGGGCCCAGCCCAAACATCATCGACTCCAGGAAGTCCATACCTATCCCCCCTTCAGACTGATGCTCCCAATAAAACCGTAAGTGCTCTAATAGAACTTACAAGCCCCCGTCTACCTGTCAGCCTCACATTTTGAACCTCCCTGGCTAGATGAGATGACCTGTAGTTCTCTGTGGGCGGGCCCCTGTTGCCTCAGAGCCCTTGCATATGCTGTTCCCTTTGCCAAGAATGCTCTTTCCGCTTCATCAAATTCCTCCCCAACCTCGACATCTCCAGCTGTGTTTTGGTTAAGACCGGAATTTCTTCCTGTAGGGCTGGACAAGGATAAGGCAAGCGAGGTACTGGGATTGCAAGTTTTTGAGAGGTCCTGGCTCTCAGCTACTGACCTGACAGGGTGACTCTCCTTACGCTCTGAGTCCCAGGTGTCTCCCTTAACTCACCCGGGTCTCCTCAATGTTTGCTTGAATCCCAGCTATTTCCAAGCCCCCCATCTGACCCCTGCCCAGTGCGAGCCCCTCATCCTACCCTTTCGAGAAGAGCACTGTCCTTGCCTGGGTGCGTCTCAGGATCCCCCCGCCCCCCGATCTCTAAGCTCAGAGCCAGGACCCCTTCCCACTGGCTCAGCTCATCAGCCCAGACCCCAGCCCCGGGCAGACCCTAGGGCCATGCTGCCAAAGGGACGTGAAGGTCCGGTCTCCCTCCTGTCCTCTCAAATCCCACTGAAGATGCCAGTGTCACCCTCTGCCTTCCACTCCGTAAAGCTGCCCTAATCTCACTGGACTGCACTCCCAGGGGCCGGCCTTCAGCTTTCAGTGCCCAGGACCTGGCCCAGGGGCTGCCACAGAGGGGCACTCGCAGAGGCTGGCTGGCCAGGGTTAGGCTCCTGTGACAACGCTCTAACGATGGCACTCTGGGCACCTTGAACAACCGGGGCTGGGCCCCATCTACACACCATCACCAGTCACTCACCTGTCTCCTCCCCTCCAGGGCTCCCTGTCCAGCCAGCTGCCTTTGCCATTGGCTTGCCAACCCCAAACAGCATGCTCTTTCTGTCCTTGTCCCACTCCACTCCCCGTACACACACACACACACACACACACAGCCTTGTGTATTTCACACACCTGCACCCTCGCCCACTTTGATCCTTCTGGCTGGAATGCCCTCTCCCCAGGCCTCCCTTTCAGACTCAGCCTGGGTCCTTTCTTTTCCAGGGAATCTTCCCTGACACTCATTTTTTTGCCCCTGGGATTTTGCATATATTGTTTCCTCTACCTGTACATTCTTCCTGCTGCTTTTTACCTGTAGGTTTCTCATCCTCCAGCTTCCTTGAGCCAACAGCCCTCTCCCAGGATCCCCTGCACTGACCCCAGAATGAAAACAGCTGGTTATTGCATAGACTTCACTCCCCACTGCCCCCAGCTCCATCCGTCTACATATGCATGGATTCTCTGACACTGCAGTGCTCATGGGACAGACTGTCCCTCGTCCCTGGTTCCCTAGAACCCGGCCAGGTAGGTGCTCAGGTGTGGAGTAGAGGCTGAACTGCAGACCGTTCTAGGTCCCTCCAAATCACTGAGACCTCCCCCTCCTGCCTCCCCGAAGGTGGCCCCTGAGCCACGGTCAGCTGAAGTTAGTGTTCAATTTTCTGAATGCCTTTTGGTATCTGGTAGAAGACACCCAAGAAGAGAAAGACCAGGAGGCTGGGTGATTTATGAGGGAACTGTTGGCTCTGACAATGTTTGAGCCCCAGAGATTAGGGCAGGCAGGAGCAAAGTGCGCGGCCCCTTCCTGAGGGGCAGTGGGATTTTTCTGGGTATCTGCACCTTGATCCCTTTGCATCAGGGCCTGGCTCCTGGCTGACTCCAGCGGCTCCCTGGCTCCACACCCTGACGCAGATAGAAAGGAAGAAAGAAAGAAAGAAAGCGAGCAAGCGAGCCAGCCCCTGGCAGTTTGGGGGCTGGGAGAGAGAAGAGAGGCACGGTAACCAGGCCTGCTTGGTCCACCCTCCTCGTCCCCACTCTGCTTCCTCAGGGGCTGTTGGTGGAGGAGACTCGAAACCAGCTGTGTGACAGCAGACACACACAAATCTCTGCCTGTAGACTGGGAGCATACAGAGGCAGACTAACATCTATCTGTCCCTTGGTCCCCCTCCCAGAATCACTTATCCCCCCCAAAAACATTTTCAGGCTTCCAGTCCCACAAATGTTTTCTGTCCCCCCCACTTAGGGGCTGGTATCTTCAGAGCCCTAAGGGGTCAGAACACCAAGTCTTTCACTTTATAGATAAGAAAAGTGAGGCCCAGAGAGGAAAAGGGACTGACCCAGGGTCCCCCAGAAATTTGTAAGCAGAGCTGGGACCAGAGCCCACATCTATGGACTCTGGTGTCCCCCAAGACCACAGCCCCAGGGTCTTGGCAGCAGGCCTGTCCGAGGGTAGGAAACATAAGGTAGGTGTGGCTGGGCAGGAGGTGTGGAGGAAGAGGAAGGTCTGGCCATTCCTTCAGGGGGCTGAGATGGAGGTTTTCTAAAGTTCTCCCTACTCTAGAACACTCTGAGACTCCACACAAAAAAAGCCAAGGAAGAAAAATCATCTAGATATTTTCAAATAATAAAACAAAACCTACACATGCATTCGTTCTTTATTCATTCGTCAGCTGCTCTGATCCCTCCTACATGCCAGGCGCTGTTTTAAAGGTGACGGATAAGGCAGAAGGTAAAGGAGAAAGGTCTCAGTCTTCACGAAGCCCGCATTCTGACGAATTCCGCGGCACACAGAGGAGCAAACAGACTCTGCGAACTGAGGGGGTGGCCACAAAGTCTTTGCCATGCCTCCCCACAAGCATGTGAGGTCTCCAGCCCCTCTCCTGGAATCTTGGCGGGTTCTGGGGCTACTCTGCTACTCTATGAGACTCAGCGGAGGCACTGCTCTGTTTCCCGGCCCGGGGCTCCAGAACACTGGCAGCTCCACCTCCTGTCTGCTAGAAGGCTCGCTCCTGGAGTCCAGAGCAGCCCAGGAGACACCACGCAGAGAGCCCCTGAGACTCGGTGGAACAGGTGAGCGCCCCAGCTCAACCCACTCTTCCACCACGCCTGCCTTCTGGAGTGGGCCTCCCCAAATTCCCCAGCCAGCCTTGCTGCCTGCTGAACACCCCTGGGTGACCTCGAAGGATGGTAGTTGGAGTACAATAGCCTAAGGTGCTTCTTGCCCCCACCCTCGCCCTGCTGACCTACAGATTAAGAGCATAATAAAAGGACTATTGAGCCACTAAGTCTAGGATGGTTTGCTATACGGCAATAGAGAGCCCAATGGTCAAGCAAAAACAAACATCAGCAGAGAAAAGAAAGCAGAGTAAAGGGATAGAGAGAGAAAGGGGTGTTACTTTCCAAGGGTGTGCCTCTCTGGAAATGTAATATTTGATTAGAGGTCTTAACAAAGGAGGAAGCCAGCCATGGAATGATCTAGGGAAAGAAAATGCCAGGCAGGGGACAGTAAGCACAAGGGTCCCAGACTGGGAAGGAGATCAGCTGGCTCTTTCTTTCCAGGAAGAGCAAAGCAGCCATAGAGCCTCCGCCACAGAGGCTGGAGGGCAGAAGGCAGGCGAACAGAGGTGGGAAATGTGGTGAGATCCAGCAGGGTTGGATCGCAGGAGGCCATACAGAGCACGGAGAAGGCTTTGCATTTCATCCTAAGCGTGAATCGAAGATGCCACAGAAAGCTTACAAAGCTGGGGTGCAATATAATCGGGACAGATGAGGATCTCCATGATTTCCGTAGGAGAAAACTGCAGGGGTACCAGCACCAAAGCAAGGACTCCCATTGGCAGGCCGACTTTGGGCAACTCACTGCTTCCTCATCCTCATGTGGGTTGTTGGAAGGATAACACATGCTGCCGGCTGCCAAGTGACTCGCTCAGAGGATGGATGGTTCTAGCCATTCAGGCCTGGATCGTACGACAAACCTCTTTGGATCTGAGCTCTGTGGTTCAGCACCAGCGGGGGAAGGAGGAGTGGGGCAGTTAGACCAGGAGTGTTGAGCCCTGTCTCCAGCCTCCTCGCCAAATAGGACCCTCCTAGAGGTGGCCCGTCACCTGTCAGTCACACTTGGCACTCCATGCTTTGCGAAGTCATGAGCTACTGGAGGTCTCACACGTTTGTTGTTCAGATTTGAACAACTTTCTGAACAACTTTGCCATCCCCTCGGCTACGTTACCTGGAATGTCATTCTCCACCTTACCTCCTTTATCAGCTCAGGTGCTCTCCCTCCAGAGAACCTTCTCCCAACTCCCTTTAGGCTTTTCTCGGTGCCCTGCCTCTGGGCCTAGCATCCGGGCATTGCTCACACTGCTTGCCCCTCTCTCTTGGCAGACTGAGAGCTCCTTGAGGGACAGCACGGCTTCAATATCTTCGTGACCCCAGGGTCCACCCCAACGACTCTAAACGCCCACGGTTTTCCCACAGAGCAGATGGACCTGGGGGCAGCCTGATGGTGCGAATGTTCAGTACCTGTGCCGTTGTGTACAGCAAACACTCAACGTCCGTGTGTGGCACTGGGGCAGCTGAGAAAAGGATGCAGCTGAGTTTTAATTAAAATGGTCATGGATGGCACAGCACAGGCAGACGGCAGAAGGCAGGGGCTGGGCAGGACTGCCGTGGTGAAGCACTTGGTATGTGCCAGGCCTTGCCCTCTGTTAAACAGGTTCATCTTCACAGCCAACCCGGAAGATGGGAAATACTGTTATTCTCACTTCACAGATGAGGAAACCAAGTCTTGCAGAGAGGCAGTGACGTGCCACAGTCCCACTGCTTGCAAACCGCATGGCAGGTCTGATTCCCAGCTAAGCAGGCTGACCTCACACCCTCTCCATGGCCTGACCCTGAGGAAGCTTCAGTGGAAGACCCCTCCCCACTCCCCTGCCCCCTCCAGCGGTCCCTGCAGCGCACACGAGCCAGGCGGCTCTGCTGCAACCCTCTGGCCACGGCGGTCTGGGGTCACAGACCGAGGGTGGGAGGGCCCCCGGCTGCCTCCTGCTCCTCCTGCCTCCTGCTCCTTGGATTCCTGCTCGCGTGAGCAGCTTTGGGGAGTTCTCTGGTGCTGTTGTAATTTATTGTTTCTGCTCTAATGATTGCTCCATGTCTGATTATAAATGCCTTCTGGCTGGGGGCCCAGATTCAGAAAATTCCCATGATCTGCTTCCAAAGTTGATGGAGCCACAAACGGGACTGATGTCTCCGTTTCGTCATCGGCCACATTTCCAAGGTGGGTGGGGGTGGGGGATGTTCGGAGCCAGACATAGGACTCAGAGGAAGATTCTGGTGGCCTGGAGTTCCAGTAAGCATCCCCAGCAGGCATCTCCTGCCCACTGGAGAGCCTTTGAGGTGGGACTCAGAGGAGCCTGATCCCCACTCTCAAAACAGAACGCAGAGTCTGAGGCAGAAGCAGCAGAAGATACAGCTCCTAGGGAACTGGGCCCCTGGAGAACCCTGGAGAACGCAGGCCAAGCCTGCCAATGCCCTTTTCCCTCTTCCTGCCCCGCTCCCCCGGCCCCTCCAGGAGGTAGTTTTGCTGTCACCTCCTGCCACAGGCCTCCCCGGACCCCCCAGCAGGTAGTCAGTGATCCTCTGCTCCCTATAAGCCCTCTCTGCTTCTTGCCAGAGCCTGGGCTATGTGCACGATATACATTATCTTGTCTATGCCTCACCCCATCCCTGTGCGAGAGAGACGGGCCTTACCCACACTTGATAGAGGGAGCAAAAGCTCAGCAGGGTTAAGTGACTCATCTAAGATCAAGGAACTGTCTAACAATGGCATTAGATGGGAATTCTGAAGATTCACACACGAGATGTCAAGCTCAGGCAGCTGCTGGCACACCTCAGCACTGCACGGCACCTCGAGGGAAGAGGATTCCTGTGGGCAGGCGGGGGAGAGGGGCAGGTCCTACCTCACAAAAGGTGGGTGCTCGGGACCTGACCACTGATGCACTTCATGGACGAATGACGTGCTGTACAGAGCGGGCAGACAATGAGGGTGGTTGTCTATTACTGGCAGCATATTTAAGTACACTTGAAAAAGCAGGGGGCACGTGCTTCAAGAGCAAGCAAGATGTGACTGCAGAGAAAAATGCCACATCTCTGCAGGGACTGAAAGACCAGTGTTTTCTGGGTTAGTCCTAATTTCAAATACCCTCTCCCACAGCCACTTATGTCACTGGGATGGCCTAGCAATCCCAATATGGAAGCATCTAAACCGTTATGTCCTAAATGATCTCTTATGCCCAGAAGAGGCACCCCGAAGGTCCTACCATGTACTGTAATTTCAGATTTGGGACATAAAGCCACAGAGGAAAAGAACATTGACATTAGAGGCAGGCGGCTCTTTGCTCAAATTCTATTCTGCCACTCTGTTAGCTGTGTAATCCCAGACCAGGGACTTCCCTTCACGGAGTCTCCAATGCAAACATGGGGCTAAGAGCTGCTGCTTTGCAGGGTTGTTAGGAGGAATAACCAGGAGAACATATGGGAAACCACGCAGGATGGTCTCCCCCGCTCCCCGCCCAGGGGCTCAGGAATTATGAGATCTCTCCCTCTACCTCTGGTGACATCAGGGAAGAGAAAGCCGTTCCTAGTGACAGACTCAGCTGCAGGCAGAGGGTGTGATGCTCTTGCAGACCAAGATCAGAGAGAAGACTGGCTGCCCTGGGGCTGAGATCATGAACTAGATGCTTCATCACTTACAGACTCACAAAGAGTGTGGATCAAACAATAGTCTACCCCAATACCAGTCCTACACTGGGGCAGAGGGAGCCAGAGAGATGGCCAAGATCCTGCCCCTTTCTCAGCTATGAGCTCTCAGTGCACTGAAGTGGGAAAACAAGAGGAAAGAAGAACAGAGGACCTGGCAGGTGTGAGAGGAAGGACAGACGGGCATGTGGGGACCCAGATGCCAATGAGGACTTTTACTAGGACTGGAGAAGTTACTGGGGGCTCATGGAAGAGCCGGGTATAAAAGAATAGGTAGACCTTACATGAAAGTGTGTCTCCAGTTACTGCAGGACAGCACACAGACAAAAGAAAAGGAGTGTGAAAAAAATCAGAACATGGAAAAATTAGGTCCCCAGAGGGGAGCTTGAAAAAATCCACCACACTCCCTCGTTATCACAGGGATTCTGCTTCTCCCATTTATGAGCTGAGTGATATTGCCAAGTTAACCACTCAGTGCCTCAATTCTCTCATCTGTAGAATGGGGACGGTACTAGTACCTATCGTAATGCTGTAAGGAATATGTGCATGGAGACCACCTCCAACATATTGGCCCATACACAGGGATCATCTTCACTATAGACCAAGAAACAGGCACAGAAGAGGGAAGGAATTCAGAGGGCGTTAGAGGCAGGGCCCTACACTTTCATTTTTCTAACATGGACAGAATTTTTAAAAACAAGCTTCCCACAGCACGTGGAAGTACTGAGATCCCCAACGAGGGAGCAGGGTTCATGGAGACTAGGGCACTGTGTACCCAGAGGCAACTCCTCTCAAGGCTGATCGTCCTGCCTCCGGCTTTGCTGGTGCCAACTGCCCTCAAACGAAGCTCTTACCATCTGCAGTTGACGACAGAGGGCAACATCCCAAACCTAGACATCAGGGAGAGGAAACAACCAGCCCAGACGTGGTGAGGGGCTGTGGTGGGCTGGGGCGGGGGGGGGAGGGCACACATCTGTCAAGACTTCCCCTTCCAAGAGGAAACGGGAACCCCCAATCCCACCCCAATCCCACAGCGGTCTCCAACAAGATTACCATTCTCCAGCTCTACCACTCATTATATCTTTCGCCAGCCGCAAACGGGACCTAAATTACATATCGTAGCCACTAAGCCCCAGGCACAGGCCCACAGAGTGGAGCTGGAGGGAAATTAGGTGAGGCAAAAGGGAACTCAAGACTGGAAAAGACCAGAAGCCAAACAAAAGAGGACACACAGCCCACTCATGGGCTTCTTTCTTCGAGGTGCTGTGCCTACGACGGGGTTCAGGCTACAGGTGTACAGAGAGGGCAGAGCAGGTGGAGGTCGGAGCAGAGAGGAGCAAGGGAGAAAGAAGAGAGAGCTCAGAATTAAAGAATCACAAAACCTCCAAGCTCTTCTAGTCCCAACACCAGCCCTCTCTGGAACAGTCCATTAACCTTTTCTCCTCCCCATCTGTTTGTCTGAAAACTATGGTCCCTTCTGTCTTGAACCTTGGGCTGAGCATAATTGGCAGGTGGGAGGTACAGGAGTGCACAAACACACATGCTCTGGTGCGCATTCTTTCTGGAACCATTGGGAAAAGACAGTTTTCCCTCCTGCCTTGAGAAACAGTGTGTCCTGTGACTTTCCCTTACTGACAGCCTGGGGAAATCCCACATGAATCCTGCTCTCGGGGAGTGGAATTGGGGAAGGGAGTGAAGGGGCTACCACCATCCTTTCAGTGGGATCCAGCATGCCCAACCGTAAAGTAACAGACTTAGGTTGGCTTCCATTCAACTCAAGCATGAAGCCAATGGCACTTCTGAAGTGTGGGGTGGGGACTGTGCACACACTTCTGGGAAGAAGTGGGATAAGGGGTTGACTTTGACAGGTTCTCAATCCCACAGATAGAAAAGTGAGAGTGTGTGCATTGGAACGTGTGTGCATGTGTGAGAGAGAAAGAGACAGACAGACACACGCACACACATACACACACACACACACACACACACACAGCACATCAAGAGGAGGAAACAGCTTAGGGAAAGACATCACACTGTAAGAGCCTTGAATTCCTAAAGCCCCACCCCCACCCCACCCCCGTACCCGCCAAGATTCTCTCATTACTTTTAATTCATCAGTTCCACTTTCAACAGGATTTGGAGTGGGAAGGTAGGATTGATGGCAGAGAGTTTTCAAAGTTTGGGGAGTTGAAACACAATAAAAGCCAATATGACAACAAAGGGAAGGCTCTCAGGGAGCAGCCTAGGGCACGGGAGACAAGGAGGTAAGGATGGACAGGGCCAGCTCCTAGGGGAATGTACATAAATACTGCATGATCACGGAATGGTAAGAAAAGCTTTTATTTTAATTTTTTTTTAAGATTTTGTTTATTTATTTGTTGGGAGGAGGCATGAGTGGGAGGGAGGAACAGAGGGAGAGGGAGAAGCAGGCTCCCCACTGAGCAGGGAGCTTGTCGTGGGGCTCGATCCCAGGATCCTGAGATCATGACCTGAGCCGAAGACAGACAGTTAACTGACTGAGCCACCCAGGGGCCCGGTAAGAAAGTATTTTAAAAAATAGTGGTAGTAATAATAATAAATAAGCCCTCAATAAATAACAGCAATAAGAACGGTTGTGTAGGCTTGCTACGTGCCAGGCACTGTGCTCTGTCTGGATCTCTTTTTCATCCCTTTAACAAGCCTTTCAGACACAGATTACTGTCAACCCCTTTTAAGGCTAAAAATTGCAGTGGCATTGAGAGGTTAAGTAACTCCCTCAGAATCACCCAGCTAGTGAGAAGTGGGTCAGGAGTCCAGCACTGATATTAATCACGAGACTATTTCAATGCCACTGTCACAGATGGAAAAACTGAAGTCCCCAGAGGACAACCAACGGACTCAGGGCCACACCGCTAGGTCTGTCTCCTCCTCCCCGCGTCTCACGGCGGCTTGTACTCAGAACATGTTATGTACCCGGGCCTGTTCCAGCCCAGGACTTCAGGACCCCTCTTCTGCATCTTTCCACAGCCTCCTCCCTGACTTTCCTGCATCCTGCTGCTTCTCTCCGGTCCGTCTTCCACCCTGCACCCAGAATGGTCCTTCCGAGAGCCAAGCAAAGTTAAAAACCCTGCAGGGCCTCAGAGTCCCCAGGAAAAGCACCACCCCAAAGGCCCATCTCCGTCTGGCCCCAACCTCATTTTTCAGCCTGAGGTCCCACCCCATCCCTGATGCCCCTTCACCCCAACAGCCTCAGGCTTCTCCTTGGCCCTGGGCACCCTGAGCTCTCCAGGGCTGAATCGGCTCACACTCTCTGCTTCTCTGTTTGCAACACCCTGAGGCATCTTCTCTGTCCTGTCAATGCTGACTCTTCAAGGACCAAGCTTGGAAATTATCTCCTGAGCCCCCAGGGGTAATGAAAGATGCTCGCTGGTACCCAGCCCTCTACAGGACTCCAATGCAGCAAGATGCTGTTGCCCTCGTCTCCCGGATACCAGGTGGTTACCCTTCCCCCACCTCGTCAGACCGTGAGTACCCCAAAACCAATAAAAGGACGATGGCATATATTGCGAGCTACTATGGACTAATATTATCTCGATTTTCATACATGGGGAAACTGAGGCACAGAATGCTAGAAGAGCCTGCCCAGGTTTGCAGGCCTCAGAAAGCACTGAGCTAGAGCATAGCTATCTGATGCAGAGGCCACATGTCAACCACCATGTCACCACTCTCAGCCTTGGTGGCAGTCACAACGCATCCCTCTTGGGAACTGAAGAGTGGCAGTGCCAGGTCCGGTGTCTGTGCCCTGCTCCCATCAGCCAGCCTGGCCTCCTGGGCAGGACCTCGCTGCCCAGCCATGCACCGAGTCACATGTTCCTGACACAGATGGTGATGAGACCCGAGTCGGCTCTTCTGTGTGCAATCAAGGGACAGAGGCGGCGGGCGGGAATAAAAATAGACAGGCTTCAGTCAGAGAGAAAAGAAAGTGAGCAGTGTGGGAGGGGAGCTTGGGGGGCATGGCAGTCCAGGAATTTGCAGGGGAAAAATGCCCATAATGGCATATTTTCCAGCAGTAAAAAACATTAAGACCCACTTTAAAAATGTAGTTCTCACCACAGCTATTCCTGGACCCCAGCCCAGAAGAGCAGTCGGGGCGTATGAAGGACACTCCCTGCCCACACTCACCCACTGCCGGCTGTCTGATTCAGTCCCAAACATCTTGTTCTTGGGGCACCTCCCCGGGCCCAACCCCTCCCTGTGCCCCACAGCCCCTCAGCAGCAGAGAGTGCCAAAGACCCTCCTCGCCGATCGCTTGTCTTAACTCAGAGACAGGGGAGACCAGAAGGGACCCAGCCAAGGTCCCAGCGCCTCGGGGGTAGAGCCGGGATGCTTCCCTGGGTTTTCGGGTTAGAATCTCTGAGCTTCTGTCTTCAGGTGTCTCATTATCCTCCCCCAGCTCACCCGACTTTCTCCTACATGCACACACCTGCACACACACTCAGACACATGTGTGCTTATGAGCACACAAAATATGTGTGCGCGCGCACACACACACAGAGCCGGATGCTGGGAAAACTGAACAAAGAGCCAGGAAACCTGAGTTCTGATTTAATCTGGCTACAGACTATCTGTGTGAACCTGGCCATGTCATTTCACAGCTTTGGTCCTCCCCTTTATAGACCCAGCTAATAGTCCTCACCTACGTGTTGGGGCTGCCTGGAGGAGGAAACAAGCCTGAGAGGGGCCAATGAACTTGCCTTCCTCTCTCAGTGCGGCAGCTCTGCAGCCCGGTGGCTTGGATGGCACACCACCTGTGTACCCCTGGGCAGGTTATTCCACCTCTCTGTGTGCTCCAGTTTCCTCATCTACAAACTCGGGATAATCACAGCACTTACCCCCTGGGTTTTAGTGTGAGGATTAAATGAATGTGCACTTGTGAAGTTCCTAGAACAATGCCCAGTGTATGTAAGTGTTCAACAAACATTAATCAATAGGATAGCACTGTCAGTGATGACTTGGAGACTTGGTTTCGCCTGATCACTCACACCCGGTGCTAGAGAACTTCTAGCCCCCTTTGCCCTGACTCACCGGGGATGCCAAGAGTCCCAGGTATGTCATTCCTGCTCCTGTCTCCCACCGTCTTGCTTCCCTGGAGAAGCAGCAGGGCGGTTCCTGGGCTCATCAGCCCAGAGCACTTGAGCACTTAAGACAGAGCAAGGCAGGGGCTGGGAGGAGTAGGGCGGGGTGATGGGGCCAGAGCAGAGAAGACAGTGTCTCCACAGCTGGGGTGTTTATACATTGTCAGGGTCCTGCTCCAGCAATCATTAAGCGTTATTCCAGGAAACTCTGGTCACCCTGGCCAAGCAGGGCTCAGGCGCCATGCCGTCCCTCTCCATGAGTCAAATGGGTGGGACCGTGGCCTGACAGCTGCAATGACAGCCCCCAGAAGGACATCCCTCGCCACCCACCTAGCGCCCTCCAGAACAGAAGAGCCTGCGGAAACCATCCAAGTCCCAGGCTTAGATCATGATGGCCACAACAACAAGAATAATAACATCGATAATAATCCCCCAAACTTCTGGGACATTTACCAGGTACCAGACAGGCAGGACTATAAGCTCTCTATGCATACTAACTTAGAAACGATTTACAACAACCTCAGAAACAGTTACTAGTATTGTACCCATTTCACAGATGAAGAGATGGAAGCAGAAGAAGTTGATGAACTTGTCCAAGACCAGAAGGCCAGTAAGGACAGACTTGGGATTTAAACTCGGCTCCTTAAGGGCACATGCTTACTTTCTGTCCCCAAGTACTTGCAGAGTTGTCATTTCAGGATAGTTTAGAGTTACCTGTTGGGCTTTTGTTTTCTTTTATTGAAAGCATGAAGGCAAGAGCCCTTAACCTCAAAAGAAGAGCAGAGGCTTTGGAGCAAGGGAGCCGTGGGCTCAAAATTCAATCATTTGGTCATTCCGAGCCATTAGGAAAGCTCCTTCCACTCTCTGAGTCTTGGTTTCCCAGTCAAATACCCAAGGATAACATCAGCTTCCCCAGAAAGGGGTTCTGAAGGTTCAGCAAGAACATGCACACAAATTCCCTACACGAGGACACTGGCACACAGCTAACATTTGATCAACACTGATTTGCTTCCCCCACTTTTGGCCAGAAACCTCAAATGCAAGTGAAAGACACCCTGTTCCCCTCACAGGTAAATTATAAAATGTAACAAATACCAAATTATAAAGTGTTTATTGAGATGAATTCTCAGCCCTCATGGACAAACCAGGTGGGAGTGGAAAAAGAGCCCAAGTAATTTCAAAGCAAAAAGCAAACCCAAGCTCATTTCTATTGGTTCTGGACTTTACTGCGGAACCCGAGTCCCATAAGTCTTGTGAGAATCAGTCTGATTCTCTCCTACCGGCGGCAGGTGACACTGAGGCCCACAAAAGGATGAGCCACCAGCAGAGCCAGCCCTTCGGTCCCCTGACTAGAGACTGCCACCATCTGCCCAGCGCAGACTATGGACTGGCACTGCCCGAGGCATGTGCATTTGTGTCCTGTGTCTCAGGAAAGAACTGAGTAAGAAGCTTTCACCAGCTCTCTCTTTCCCAAGTGTAAAAGATGTATCAGGGAAAAAACAAACCACAGAATACAATAGAAGGAAACATCAGCTCGAACTTGTGAGATATGACATCGAGCGTAATTTACTGGAAATCAGCCGTAGGCATTTACCGTGAACCCACTGCCTGCCAGGCCGCATGCTTGCTGTTTTACACGCATTACCTCTTCTGGTCAACCCAGGCAACAGTCACGTGAGAGTCACTCAGACACCAACCAGTGATTTCTGCACCCTTGACATATGCTGTGAGCTGTCCTGAGCAGTCCCTGAGGCTTGGTACCACTGCCTGGGACTCATTCATGGAAGGCCTGGAAGGAGGAAGCTACTTAGGGGGTAAGAGATAGCATTTCAAGACCCAGGGATGTATGAGTCCAGGAATAGAGAGGCCATGGGACATGGAATTCCTGTGTGTGGTTGTGCTGGAGGAGGCAAAGGCAGATAAGGGGGATCCAGCTGGGTGCTCTGGGGAGAGAGTGACCTTGGCACTGAGCTGTTTGGGCACAGCAAAATGGCGGGCCTGGAAAAGTCATTGTTGAGTGAATGAATGAATGAAGAGCCAGCGGTAGAAGAAGTAAAGACCAACAAGGGATGGAATGAACAATGAGAAGTCCTTCCGGAAGCAGGAGCCAAGACAGAGGCAGATGTGTGAGCGACTCACTGGGAGTGACGCTTGCAAAAGATCAAGGGAGAGCGGGGCAGAGCAGCGTCTTCATGGAAGCCGTGGAAAGGCTGTTCATGGTGAAGAGAGAGGATGGAGGAGGCAAGGAGGACCGAAGGAAGAGCAGCAGACCAAAGCCCCTTGGAGGAAGTCTCAGCTGGCCCAACAGAGACAGCACGCAGAGTGGGTTAGGCTGGCATCGTGAGGTCCCAGCACAGACGCTGTGCTCCGGGGGCCGGGGTTGCTGGGGAGGAGCACAGCCTCGGTTCGGAGGGTCAGATCTCCAAGGCATGGCGGCCGGAGGCCCGGAGGACAAGCCTTTCTCAGCACTCCATGGCGACAGGCTTTCCCCTCCCCCACCAAGGGCGATGTGAGCGGCGCGAGGCGGTGGCTACCTGTCAGAGCTGTGACAAGGAGACTGACCCGGGAACAGTGAGCAGGAAGGGGAGGCAGCTCTGTCCCAGGGCTCCCTAGGAGGGAGCATCGCAGGGAGACCTGGAGGTGGAGAAGATAGAAGAAAGAGGGCTGCAATTCTCAGAAAAGGGAACAGCCCCCAAAGGCACTGACGTGGGAATGAGTCTGATCTGGGGACCAAATGCAAAGCACTTGTGTTCCTTGAATGAGGAGGGGCCTGGAAGCCAGGCGGGCAGGGAGCAGAGGGCGGAGGGTCTAGGGAGCCATGGGATAGATTCAGATCTCACAGCTCAGGCAGTGGGGAGCATTTCTGTTTTGACGCTCTGGGGCAGGAAGGCGGGAGGGCAGGGAAGGCAACAGGGAAGTCGTTGCCATCTTCCAGGGCGAGGAAGAAACCTCCTGTAAACCACTTCCCTTCTCTAAAGGCCTTCCAACTTTACTAACCTGCTCTTGGAGCTTTTTTTCTTTTCTTTTCCCTATGAAGACATATTTGACACGCAGTAAAATGCACCCTTTTAGGGTCTAGTTCTGAGTTTTGCTAATCACGTGCAGTCATATAACCACCCAAATTGAGATCTAAAACTGTTCCAACACCCCACAGAATTCGCCCGTGTCCCTCGGCAGTCAGCCCATTGCCACCCCCCAACAGCTGTTACTGTTTTCGGTCTCTCTAGTTGTTCCTTTCCCCGGATGCCATAGAAATGAACCACACAGCATACAGCCGGCACTCGGCTTCCTTCACTTCGCATAACGCCGCTGACGATCCATCCACAGTGCCGTCTGCCTCCGTAGCTTTCCCGTCCCATCACTGAGCAGGATCCCATCAGATGGGCCCGCCGCGGTGTGCGTACCCATGCCCCTGCTGAGGGACATCTGGGTTTTTCCAGTGTGGGCTTATTACAGATAAAACCCCTACAGACATCTGCGTACAGTTTCCATGTGAACGCAGCTTTTGGTTTCACTGGGATAAACACCTAGAAGTGGGACTTCTGGGGGTGGCGAGTGTATGTTTAACTTTATAAGAAACTCCAAAACTGTCTCGACAGTGGCCAGACCACTTTGCATTCCCAGCGGTAACGCAAGAGAACGGTAGCGGCTCCGCAAACACGCCAACACTTGGTACTGTCGGTTTTCATCAGAGCCATGCTAATAAGTACGGCGGAGTCCCTCGCTGCAGATCTAATTTGCATTTGCCAACTCCCTAAAGATGCTGAGCATTGTTTCACGTGCTTATCTGTCACTCTTGTGTCTTCTTTTGAGAAGTGTTAAGGTATTTTGCTCATTTTTTAAAAGATCATCTTTACTTTCTTACTGCCTTTTGAGAGTTCTTTATATATCCTGCCTATAAGTCCTTTATCGGATACGTGATTTGCCTTGTTCCTAATCGTAGGTAAAATATTCCATTTTCACCATGATATTTGATATTAACCACAGGGTTTTTATAGATGTCCTTTATGAGATCAAGTAAGTTCCTTCTTATCCTGGTTTACTGAGAGTTTTTGTCATGAACAGGTTGAGTTCCATCAAAGCCTTTTTTTGCATCTACTGAGATTATCATATGGGTTTTCTTCTTTCGTCTATTGAGATGGTAAGTTAACACTGGTTGACTATTGAACATTATGTCGGCCTTGCCTTCCCAGGATAACCTCCTTTCTATTCTGATACATTAGCCTTTTATTATATATCCCTGGACCTCACTGGCTAATATTTGGAGGAGAATTTTGATCCACACTCATGACCTGAGGAATACTGGTCTATGGTTTTTTTTTTTTTTTCTTGTAATATCCTCATCTGGTTTTGGTACCAGGGCGACACTGGTCTCATAAAGCCGGGAAGCGAGCTGGCACGAGTTCCCTCCTCTGTTCTCTCAAAGCCTTAGAGGCCCCTTTCTTTCCCCTTTGCGGTCTCTTCCATCTGAGTTATTAGTTCTGCTAATTCAATTAATTTCAGAGACTATGCAGTGCTATGCACAACAAGCATACACAACATGGGGCACGCAAAGATGAATAAGACTAGGTTTCTCCCATAAGGAGGTGAAGCGGGGCCCTAACAGGTGCCGTTTACTAAATACCCGCTCTTTTCCACGCATTTGACTCACACTCGCACTAAACTTTGCTGCGGTCCCTGTTACGCCAGTTTAAGGATTTTAAGGATGAGAAAGCTGAGGTGTGGGAGAGTTAAGGAGCCTGCCTAATGTCACACAACTCTAACGGGGCACAGTTGCGGCTTGAGCCTAGCTTCAGACCTTAGGGTCTTCCCACTTTGCCACTTCTCCTAGTATTTATGAGCACCTACTAAGTGACGCGAGCTTCTTTACATGCTGCAAGGCTAGTATTCTGTTCACTGCTAATGGCCACGCTCTATGAAGTATGTGTTACTTTCCCCAGATTCACAGTCAGGAAATTGACATTCAGAAAGACCGGGGACCTGGACCAAGGTCAGTCAAGGCTATCAGACACCAAAGACCCACAAGTGATGGAGGCAGGAGGTAATCAGCATAATAACATAATTAACACATACATATATGACCCGTATACAAAGCAGCTTTGTGGCGTGCTATAACACAGGCATGAACACAGGGGGCGAAAGCAGAGGAGGGACTGATCGTGACTCAGGCACCCCTGGAACGTGCACAGGAAAGCCTGGAAACAGTGAAACCAGACGAGAGGGCTGGAGATGCCGAGGAGTGGATTGAGTTAAAAATCTGGGTAAACAGCAAAGGGCGGACACGGCCCACGGAGCGAATGAAAGCCAAGACAAGCAGGGCACGTAGCTGGATTTTCCAGTGTCACGATGTTGACGCTGAGCAGGGCTGACAGGCACTGAAACAGGAATAGCTCACATCTGCAAAGCACTTTCCTCCCCAGCACTTTATCATCCCGATCCTCCCCAAGCACCCTCTGAAGTCCCGTCGCCTGGTATTTTCTAGGTGAGGACACCAACGCTCAGCCAGGTAGACGGTTTGGTGGAGCTTCATTCGTTCAACCCACCAGAAAGAAGTCCCAGGGCCAGTCCTAATTCCTAGTCCAGGACTCCTCAGGCAGAAAAGCAAGGGTGAGAGCAGAGCAGATAGCATGGGTCAGAGGTCAGGAAAGTACCTCGGGAGGCTGCGGGGCTTCGCAACACAGGCTCTAAAAATCGTGGCAACCGAACTTCACAATTTGAGAACCACGGTCCCTGTAGTCTTGAGGCTGAGAGTCCTGAAATGCTGCTGACATGGTCTCTGCAATTTTGGGGTCAAACACTACGAAATGGTGGGGATGGGCTCTTGGCATCTTGGGGCCAAGGGCGCTGTTATCCTCGGGGCATTCTCTGGATGAGGGCGTGCTGAGGATGTCCTTGAGGGGGAGCAGATGGGAACAAAAGACCCCTAAGCAAAAGGTATCCTAAAAGGTAAAAAGGGTTGAGTCCAAAATTAATTGTCTAAAACTCTCCCCAGCCAGTCTGTACCACATGGAGCACCTGGGGGAAAATTCAATTAATGGCTTCTCTCGGGCCATTAATGTTTCACTTCCCAATGCCCTTGACCAGAGGGCAAGGAGACAGAGTGTACAGGACAGCCTTCAGATTTAGACCCCAAGTGCATAGACCGCCCTACCTCTCTGCACTCCTTGGATTTAAAACTCAGGACCATATCTGGATTTTCAGGAGAATGACGGAGAAGAAACCCAATTCGAAGACCTTGCCCCCAATCCTTTTCTGGGCATTTGGCTTGTTGTGAAGGGAAATACAAACTCCTCGCCCTTCCAGAAGGTTCCAAGACCTCCCAAGTGGCAGAATAAGATGCTCTTTCCCCCTCCCCCCACCCCTTTGCGGTACTTTAATCTCTGTATTCCTCCCTCAAACTTCTAAGATGTTCCTTTCTCTTGGTTATACACACACTCCCCATTTCCCTGGCCGTAAATCCCTTCCTCTGCCCACTCCCAGAGTCTCTCTCTTCTGTCCATCAGTCTTCAGCTCCCACAAACTCACTGAGCACATGATGTGTATTTTTTCCATACATCCTCATGACTAACATAAGGGCTCAGGGTCTATACATGTTGGAGCTGACTTGGAATAATAACTGTACTCCTACTGCTAATAAAATTAGCTAATAAATAACAGCAGTAATTATAGATAATACTAAGATTATCGTGGGCCAAGCATTATTCTAACTACTTTTTATTTATTAAGTCATTTACTTCTCAAAACAATCTTTGAGGGCAAGACCATTATTATTCCCATTTTACAAGTGAGAAAACAGAAGCACAGAGAGCTAAGTAAATTGTACAAGGTCCCACAGTTAAGTTTGTTTGACCCTGAAGCCTGGCCACATAACTTCCTTCATGACTCTGAGGGCCTCTCCTGACTGGTCCACACTGTCACTATACCTGTCTAGGCCATGGCTCTTCAGATCTATGTCCTCAAGTTCCCAGAAACTTACCAAAGAAAACAATAAATATTCTGATAAAAAGTCCCTGAAAATTAAGGTGTAACATTTCAGATGTCGTTCATTCATTCTAATCATATATATATATATTAACCAAGCTCCTAGAATGGACTAGGCCAAGAGCTTACCTCCTAGCAGGGGAGATAGAAATACCACTATGGTTTCAGAAAGTGACAAACGATATAAATAAAGGGAGAGAAAGGTAAGAAGTTGAGGAGTATGGGTGAGAGGAAACCATTTAAACTGAATGACACCCCTCCCCCATCTGTCAAGGGCCAGCTACACCAACACTGGAGAAGAACGTTCCAAGCAGATGAGCTGTAAGTGCAAAGGCCCTGAGACAGAAATGAGTTTGGGGAGCTGAAGAAGAAACAGCAAAACTGGAATAAGACCAGAGAGGGGAAAGCAAAGTGGAAGTATCTGTGAAGCTGAAGAGGCCCACAGGGAACACGCAGAGGCCAAGCGAGACTTTGGTTCTCTTCTGGGCAAAGCGAGTGGCTCTGGCCAGGTTACAAGGTGGGTGGGAAGAGAGAGCACAGACAGGCAGACAGGGCACACTGAGGTCACTCAGCTCCTCCTGACCCACTGATCTTTGCCTCTCCCCAAAGTGGTGAAAAGACACAGCCCCACATCTCAGCCACCGACACCCCACTGTGTGAGTGGGGCGAGTCACCCACCGCCTTAGCATCTCCATGTGTCTACTTGCAGTATGGCCATGAGAACTCAGCTGGCAGTGACGGGAGGCAGCCGGGATGAGGCCTGGATGTCAGCCTCACTGTAGGAGGGGAAGGGCTGCACCTCTGCAGGCACAGTGCCTGGCACAGGGCGGGCGCTCGACACTAGTCTGTGGACGAGGGCTCCACATAGGGTGGCCTGGGGGGTCACGGGGTTGCGGTGGCCCCATGAGACCTGCCGGGCCTGGTACGCCAGGCTAAACGGGCCCGATCAGTCAGGGCCTCAGGCGTCTCCTTCCCAGCAGCCAAGTCAAGCGGGCAGTGGCAGGCCCACTGGACCGAGGGCAGACAGGCAGGCGGGCAGGCGGGGGCGAGCCGTCGGGCACAGGGAGAAAGGAGGGCATTGTCTGCTGAAACCCAACCAAGGGGCCATGGCCACAATGCAGGGGATTCTTTCAGGAGAAACAGACATGCCTTTCTTTTCACCAACTGCTTCTAAAACAGCCCATTGGATCTGATTCTCTCCCATTTCACCCCAAACAAATGATAAATAAATAAACCTCAGTAGGCTCAGAGCGCTGGAGCCAGGACCCTGGGCCCAGAGCAGACTGGACGCCATCCTCCCAGGGCGAGAAGGCCTGCGTGCCAGGGGGGTCTGCTGGCTGTGCCACCGCCGGGCGCGTGGGTGCGTCTGCGGAGGGCAGCAGGCCCTGGCCCAGCGGCCCAAGGAAGGTCCTCCAGATGTGGGGTGGAGCTGGCCGGGTGGTCCTCAGATGCAAGGGGACAGGAGAGGAAAAGGTGGGGAAGTGGATCAGAGGAAGAGCCAGGACCTGGCTCTGGAGAGCAGGCTGGCAGTTCCTGGTGGGCACCAAGTCAGAAAAGGTCCCAGCGTCTCCCAAGCCCTCACGTTTGTCTGGAGGTGTGCTCTGGAGTGACTGCCGCACCCTCCAGCCTCCCAAAGGCTCAGGGAGCTGACAGGTGCCTCGTTGCCCCTACTTGACTAAGTAAGCAGCTGAGTCCCAGAAGAGATGTGCCTCACTCAAGGTTATGAGGCAAGATAATCACAGAATGCCAGGGCTCCCCCCATATCCTAGTTTTCCAGCTCACTGGATTGAAGCACAGGGTGGTCAGGCACACGCCTGAGGCCATCGGAGCCAGGTCTTCTGACATCTTGACTCGAACTCATCTTGACACCGTCCTCAATGACCTGCCCAGAGAGCAACACGCCTACTGCAGGAGCCTTCCCTTGACCGAGGGAGGAATCCCTGGCATTTATGGCCCTGCTGAGAATGAGCTACAGACTCAACGAAGGTGCTAGACATTGTGCCACGTGCCACTGTGAAGCACCACTCAGTCACACCCCACCCCCAAGTCACATTCTCATTGGGCTCCTGGTTCTACGCTCTCACAGGGCTCCTGCCCTACTTTCCTTCCTCCTTGTCCAAACCATCTCCTTCACTGAAGTTCCAGATGGTTATATCTCCTCCTCCGGGTAGCCTCCCAGCTCACCCCTGCCACCACCCCTCTAGCCCTCCTTAGAGCCTTCGCTGCTCATCCTGACAGCTGGGCTCCACTGAGACCCTGGGCAAAGACCTCTGGCCGCCCCTAGGTAGGGGGGCAGAAGGCAAGCAGGCCTACACTCAGCCCCCAGCTCCCAGAAGGAGCCCATTAGGCTGCTTCCCACTGGTAACAGCCACTGGCCGCTAGTCCCTGTATCTGTCACACTCTCTCTCTTCTTCTCTGTGATTTAAACTCCTCCTCCTCTAGACTTCCACCCAACACTAAAGGCCTTAGATCACAGCTGCTGCCCACCCCCAGACTCACATGTGCATGCCTGTCTCTCCCACTACAGGGTGAGCCCCTCACAGGCGGGATGCTCTGTGCAGAGAGCTGAGCCATCCCAGGGCTCCCGAACCCGTGCCCTCATCCACTCTCGGTATCTGCAAGCTCCTAATGAGTACGACCAATTACAGCTATGCTTATATAACTGCTCTCCCACATGCCCTGGCTCCTGTCTGGGGACACGGTGACCTCCCCAAGGTCAGGCCCCGTCTTTCTCTTCTGTCCCTTTCCTGTTACGATCCCATGAGGAAAGCCAGGGTCTCCTCTGACAGCCTCATTCTGCTGTGACAGAAGAGAGACTCCGCCTGGTGCATGTACCCACCCATCCTCCACCCCACCCCAGCTTACAGCTCAGTCCACTCAGCAACCCCCTGCTATCACTCAGGGTTGGGGAATGCTTGCTGTGTTTTAATTTTCTTAGCTCCTAACAGTGCGTGATTGAAAAACGCCATAGCGGCCGGCGCCAAGAGCCCAGGAAAATGGGCCGAGAGGAGGCCGGCATGCAGGCCTGTCCCAGTGCAGATGAAGCACGGAGGGACCTGGACCAGCTCCGAGGAATAACCAGCGGCTTTTTTGAGAGAAATCAGGACAGCTGAAAATTGAACACATACGTACGTGCAAAAGCCTAATTCCTTCCTTGGAGCTTTGGAGAGACACTTTCATAGCTTTTCATGACATCATGTCAAATGTTTCCAGGCATCCAAGACAGAGCTTGGCCCTAACCACTGTGTATTCAAGTCACATGGTCCTTTGCTCTTAGAATCGCAGGGCTCAACAGGACACAGGACTCCCTCCTGCTTCATACCTTCCCAAAGGCTCGCTCTTGCCTCTTCTCCAACAGGAGAAAACCTCTTCCACTTCCAGTGGCTCACGGGGCTACGGAATGGCCAGGCATCAGATGCCAATGTAGCTCTGTACTTCAGTGGAAATCAGTCTTGGTGGCAAATAAAAAACTCACCATCAGGTAACCTGTGACCTGCCAGCTCTGGGACCTTGAACGAGTCACCTCATCTCTTGGAATGTCACCCAATGTTCTTAAGTAAGATAAAGATAATGAATCAGTGTATGAATCAGGTTGCTCTGTGGATTAATGAAATACAATGCTGTTTGCTGAAAGTGGCAAGCTTCATGCTTGACTTCAGAAGATACTTAGAAAATGTGAGCTGCTGCTTCTCTTACCTAACCTGGGCTTGGTGGCTGGGTAGGGGCTAAACCCCAGCCCAGGACTCCTGCCCCTCACTCCTGTGTGCTTTCCAGTCAATGGCTCAGCCTCCCTTGTGCATGTTCCAAAGACTTCAGAGAAGCAGACACCCTGAGCTCCACTCTTCCTCAGTTCTCCCTTCCCCTACACCTCTCACTTCACAGGAGGCCACGATGCATTGAAAGAAGCATTTTCAGAGGGCCTCCTCTGTGCCTCACGCTACAGGAATTGGGTCACAGCTTCAAAAGACTGCAGAAACAACAGATGCCAGGGAAAAGGGCAGGCGAGGGGAGAGGCAGACAGTCGGTATAAGGGCAGCTGGAAATGAGTGGTTCGGGCAGCTGCAACCACAGGGTGCATCCCTCCACCTTCCATAGGTTGCAGGCTCAAAGGCCACAGCTGAGCACCCCACAAGGGCTTTCCCAGGCCTGTACATGTCCTAGTTCCCTGCTCGGGGCCACGATCCAAAAACTAGCTGAGCACCAAGCGCTGTGCCTGTCTGCCCCATGGGTTCCGTGGCACTATGCACGTGAGCACACATGTACACACTTGGGCATGCGTGTGCATGTGTGTGTCAGGAAGCAGGGATTTCAGCAGAGGCACCAGCCTGGGCAAAGCTTCAGAAGCTGTCCAGGCAGGGCACGGCAGGAGCTGCACGGCCACGGTCACTCGGCCTCCCGGGGCTGCAGCCTCTCCTCTCCCTCTGCTTGGCCATGGAGGCAGAGGATGGCCACTGTCCCCACTTCTGTCATTATCTCCTCCCCTTCTCTCTGTGCCTCTTCTCCTCCCAGTCCATGGCTTCGCAGCACTGCCCCAGTGACTCCTGAATCTTTATCTCCAGCTCCCAGGGGCCACTCTGCCCTGCCGTCTGTCCGTTGGGGCCCTCCACACTGGCCTCGAGTCCTACAGGAGGGAAGGGGAATTCATTTCTACCCACAGGAGCCTCGCCTCCTGAACACCCCCCGACACACACACCCCACATGTCTTCAGTATCTCATCAGCCCCTGACTGAAGGAAGCGCTTCCTCCTTCACAACCTTTCTCTCTTCTCTCCTTTTCTCGCTCTTCCTCTGTGTCCACCTCGACCTTTGCCCTTCACAAACTGCTCCAGCTGCCTCTCATCATCCCCTCAGCCCCGAGCTCTTGCTCCTTCCACCACCCTTACAGAACCCTGCCTCTCCTTCCCGGGCCCGGTGTCTCCTGTACAGTAAAGACTCTGGGCCACCTTCGGCCTCACCAGAAGTCTGCTCAAACCACGCCCACTGGCCCTTCCTTGCTAGCTTGGCTTCCAAAGACCCCTCGCCCCCAGCCTTGACACCTAGGTCTAATCCCACGCTTCTTCCCCAGGTGCACGACTTTATTCATATTTCTGGATCTCATCGCACTTTATCCCACTTCCATCCTCATTGGACTGGCTACCTCTGCCCAGAATGCCTCGGCCCTAGTCATGCAAGTCCTGACCGTCCCCAGAGTCATCTCAGCTGACGGCCTTCTGTTTCAGCTCATTAGCCTCTGATGTCTCCAGGCCTCCTCTTCACCTGCCTCCTGTTTGGTGGTGGGTGTCGTGAACTCTGTTGTCACGATCCTCAGGCCAGGCCTGGAGTCCACCGGTCAGCAATG
Organism: Mustela nigripes; assembly: GCF_022355385.1. Taxonomy (NCBI): domain Eukaryota; kingdom Metazoa; phylum Chordata; class Mammalia; order Carnivora; family Mustelidae; genus Mustela; species Mustela nigripes. Next base: position 37,501,395 of record NC_081570.1, read on the forward strand.
CCAGGAGCAGAGCATGTGGTCTGGCTGCCACACCCCTGATTTCAGTTGTGCCTGCCAGGATCACTGGGCAACCTGTACCAGGTTTCTGCCTCTTTTCCTTAGTGGGCACTCAGACAAATCACGGGATCCTGGCCTACCTGGCTGGCTCCAGACTGCCCATCCTGCCGGATCTTGCCAGTTTCCTGGGTACCGTTTGTTACACTCCCTGCAATTTTGTGAGGGGTGTGTGTGTGTGTGTGTGTGTGTGTGTGTGTGCTGGGAGGTAGGTATTTGCTGCTCAGAACCAGAACTAGGAGGAGGCTGCTGGCCACCTGATTTCACCTATGACCTTCTGCCTCTAACACTGCAGAACCCACCCCCCATCAGATAAGACCTGAGAGCTATAGAGATCTACAGCCTTAGCAACTCAACTCACAAACTGACAACAGCCCACTGAACAATCTGTCTCTAACTACAGCTCCCCCTCCTCCCACCCCTTCACCTTTCCAGAAACTGAGCTGTCCAACAGCTTCCCCGGACCCTCAGATCCTGACCCCTGTTTTTCTCCTCATAATAATGACATGAAAAAGAGCTAATAGTTCATTAGTACTTACTCTGTACCAGGCACCCTGTTCTGAACGCTTTATACATACTGATTCATTTAGGCTACACAGCAACTCTTTAAAGTAGGTACTGATTTGCCTCCGTTTTACAGACAGAAACTCTGGTACCACGTGGTGATATCAGCCCACGAACCTAAGCTCTCGGCGTCAGCGTGTGCTCCTGACCCCTCGGTTTCTCCCCACACGCCATCCCACCCAGCAGGGCCACTGCACACACCGATGCTGTCGGACTCCTGCTCAAGGGCTCCCACCCGGAGGGCTGCACGCGCTCCAATGAGCGGGTATCTATTTCTGGCGCACAAAGACACACCACGCAGGTGGGCGCCTTTTTCCCTGTGTAACAAGGCAAGCCTGGCGGCTGCTTTCCTTGGCCTTGGAACTGAACTTTTGGAATTCCGGTATCTATTCATTCATTAAGTATTGATTATATGCCGGCCACTGCTGGGTCCTGGCTGTGTCCATCCCGGGCAGTGAACATACACGGACTGAAACATGTGTCTGCATTTATATGATGGGCGCTCTCCCAAGCAGGGGTTAACGGGCTCCCGAGAGCAGAGACCACCTTACAGAGGCCTGGCACCCACTAAGTGTTCAAAATGTGCCTGTTGTAGACAGTGACAGACAGCAGGCAAGACCTGGATGTCTCATACTGCCCCCTGCCCCAGGTGACATGCGATAAACAGACCAGGATGCTGGGAGCCAGAACCCATCTCTCTGGCCTCCCCACAGCCTGGAGCTGCCTCCTGGGGGAAAGGAAGATGATCTCCCCACCAAAGCACTTCAGAGAAAAAAGAACCAGGCGTTGCTTTAAGCAAGGGCACGAAGGGCCAGAGGAACTTCAATCAGTCTCCAATGTGGGAAGAATTCTGAAGGTCAGAGGAAGGGAAAAGGTAAGTTGAGAAAAAAAAAGTTGGCACTGAGCAGTGGAGATAAACTGAGCTGATAAACGGCCTTTGAACACTTGGGTTATTTATTTATTTGCTTCCAGTTCTTGCGCGGTTGTTCCTTCCTGCTAAAATTCCCCGGTGCCCCGCTCACATGTGTGTGTTACGTACCCATCGGGCAGCAAGACTGACGCCTCCCGTGGCCACTGCGCTCTGAGGTTTCAAACGCACGTTCACGTTTGTGCCCCAACAGCACTAGGCAGAAGAGAAACCCAGGAGGTGCCCGCACTGATTCACTCTGGCCGGGTTGCTTGTTAACAATGTGTCATCTGCAGTCTGCAATGGGAGTTCAGCGACCACATGAGGAAGTGAACTAGGGCTGGACCCAAAGCTGGGCAGACCGAGACCCCGCGAGAAGCCAATGGGACAAGAGAGAACCTGAGAGAGACACAGGCCTGGGTAAAGGCAAGGTTGCCCTCCCAGGTTCCCTGTGCAAGATGAAGATTGAGCACTGGTTCTGGAGATTTTTTCTTTTCTTTTCTTTTCTTTTCTTTTCTTTTCTTTCCTTTTCTTTTCTTCTTTTCTTTTTTCCCCCCACATTCCCTCTGCTTAAACAGATCCCACTGAAAAGTACTCCTGCTCTGAGTGTCCGTGGAAAGGTTCCCTGGAATGTTGGCCCAAGTGTCTGGAATGTATAGATTTAACGAGCCAATTTGGAAATTAGCAGAGATGAAAAAGTCGAGATGAAAAGGACACAGAGTGTCACTACCTAAGCACGCGCAGGGGGCGCCCAAGGCACGGCAGCGCTTCCCGGGGGTGGGCTAGGCATTTTCCAGACCTGAAGCTTGGGCCGCTCTGCAATTTTAGGGTGGGAAGATTTGGCAGAGATCACCCACAGTGTTGTTGAGGGAAGGACACAACCTTCATTAAGAATTCCGAAATGCTGGAAACACAGTGTCTAAACTTTTTACTGAGCAAAGACCTTCCCACCCATGGGCTGTTGGAGGGCCATGTTTTGAAATACTTCCCCTACCAAACACACTGCATCCCCGGCCCCAGTGATTCTGTCAAAATGCCAGTGCAGGCTTCTGCTCAGGCAAGAGGTAACCGTTGGAGCCACGGACGTCAATGCATCTGAAGGGGGATCACTTGCCACCGGCGTTATCTTTGCCATTTTGCTTCCGATAAATATACTATCTCTTTAGTCTGTTTCATGCCAAACAGCCTTGGGATTTCAACTAGAATCCTCTACACAGCTGCGGAAGGCGGGGCCCAGGCTGGGGCTGTTCACGTCCTGCAGACTCTCCCCTATGGCAGCAGGAGGACCACGGACCCCAACACTGGCCACCCTATCCCCACCTCCAGGAGGCCCCGCCCCTTCCACAAGTGGACACCACTTCCCCTCACCCCAGGGGCTCTACCTGACTCTAGCACCTCTCCCGCCATGCAGGGCACTGAGCCCGCTGAGCTGGTCTTCAAAGGAAGAGTGTTTTTTGTTTAGAAATGTATTCAGGGACTTGACGCCCTGCCCATGATGCCTCCTCAACAGCCTTTGATTTTTCTTCCACGACTTGATCAAATAGGTTCAGCTCAATCGTCAAGTCCATGTTGTGGTTTCACGTCCCTGGGGTGGCGAGATGGCCCTGTCAGATGGAAGAGTGTAAAAGGTGCCAAGGAGGGCCCGAGTCTGACTTTCCTGAGAACTTGGGGTCTGCATTGCCACATTCCAAAGTGATGGGAATGTCTGGCAGGGTCCAGAACCAGATTACAGATCCAGACTTTCACTTAAGCATCCCCCTCCTCACAAACAAAATCCCCTTTGGGGCCAGAGATTCTAGTAAACTCCTGTGGAAGATGTCAGAGCAGAGGGAAGGCCAGCGAGATGGCCCTTGGTTCACCTGGATGACATCTGACATCTGACCGCCCCCTCCCTCCCACGGCCGCCCCAGCCTTGGCCCCTCCCCAACCCAAGAAAGAAACTGACCTTGAAGGGGGTCTGTTTCAGCTGGTCCTCTAGCAAAGTTACCCAATCTCTAAATGTGATTTCACACCATCTTTCTACCTCAGTACCTGGGGAAATGCTGTTCCACCTGCCTTCTTGACCCGATGAGATCCGGGGCTGGCTAGGGTCAGTGGGAGCCCCTCCCATCCCTAACTGCCAAACCTGGGCCTTTGAGGTCACATAGAGAGCTGCAGTACTCCAAAAAGGATATGGGGACTTGGGGGAGTCCCTGAACCATGAAGAACAGAGCAGGGAAGGAAGAATTCCCTTCTCTCTACCCTCCCTAGCCCACCAAGAAGACGGTTCTACAGGCAGACACTCCTCACTATTTACAAAGCGGGGAATGAACAGAAACAAAAAGTCCAAGCCACGCTCAGCATCACAGCCACATGAAGCAATCATGTCACTTGAACTGTTTGGCATGCTTTACAGAGAGGCCTAGTAAATCCTTTTGAACAACAGTGCAGGGTCTGAAGGTTTGAGTCAGCCACGAACAGCAGGGAGGTGGCAAAGCTGTGCCTTGGGACATCTGGAAGCTGTGGCCAGGCCATGAGAAGCCAGGCAGCTGCTCCCCAACATACACATACACACCAGAGCCTTCTAGAAGGCAGCGGCCCAGGCTGGTCGCCTCGATGGCCATACAGCTAGGCACCTGACTTGCCAAGCTCTCACCTGACAGCAGATGAAATGTCATCCGTTTTTTAGTTGTTTAAGACGAAGGTCTCCCCTCAGGAGCCGGAGAGAAGCATATCTACCCTCAGCTTTCGGTGAGAATGATAAAAGGTAGAGCCTCCCAGACTGCCTGGTGGACACATGACCGAAAGCTCAGTAAAGGGACCCCACCTGGGAAGAAGGCACTGTCTGAGCTCGGGCTGCTGAAACCAAAGATCATAGATGGGTGGCCAAAACAACAGAAGTATGTTTTCTCACAGTTCTAGAGGCTAGAGGTTCGAGATCAGTGTGCAGGCATGGTTGGGCTCTGGCTTGCAGATGGCCACGTGCTGGCCATGTCGTGCGTGGCCTCACGTCTCAGGGAGGGGGAGGGAGAGATAGGGGGAGAGAGAGAAGAGAGAGAGAGAGAGAGAGAGCTCTGCTCTCTCCACTTACAAGGGCACTAATCCCATCATGAGGGCTCTACCTTCATGACCTCATCTAAACCGTCTTACCACCCGAAGGGGATTCTCCAAATACCATCACACTGGGGACTGAGAATTCAATATACAAACTTAGGGAGGACATAAACATTCGTCCACAAAGGTGGCTAACCCGAACAATTATGCTGACTTACATCTGGATAACTTAGCCTTGCCCAATCTTAAGAAGAGATTTCCTTTTTTCTTTCTTTATTTTTCTAAAGGGATGGTGGGGGAGAGGCAGGCCGCAAGGCAGGGGCAAGAGAGAGAGAGAGAATCTTAAGCAGACTCCCTGCCCAGCACGGAGCCCGACACAGGGCTTGATCTCACAAGCCTGAGATCATGACCTGAGCCAAAATCAAAAGTTAGACGCTCAATGGACTGAGCCACCCCGGCACCCCTTAAACACAGATTTTATTTTTTTTATTATTATTTTTTTAAAGATTTTATTTATTTATTTGACAGACAGAGATCACAAGTAGACAGAGAGGCAGGCAGAGAGAGAGAGAGAGGAGGAAACAGGCTCCCTGCTGAGCAGAGAGCCTGATGTGGGACTCGATCCCGGGACCCCGAGATCATGACCTGAGCCGAAGGCAGCGGCTTAACCCACTGAGCCACCCAGGTGCCCCAAACACAGATTTTAAAAACCATTCAGGCTACCCCTTCAAATACAGACCGTTTAGTACACACTGATTATACTTCAACAATGCTGACAAAATTTTCAAAATTTAAAAACCAGGTCAGTCACTTGACAGATGTTTAAATCTCTTCAACCACGTGCTCAGAGGAGTAACCTGGCCTTTGTTAGAACAGCTCTGGCAGTAGGAACTCCTGGCCCCCCAAGGTAGTCGTTCTAAGACCAGATTTCTCTCTTAGCAGATTCTTCCCTACTGAGCTGAAATCAGCCTCCTGGAAGCTTTGACCTACTAATCAGGGCCATGAAGAACACACTGGATCCTTGTGCTAGGAGAGGGCCCTACAGAAACCAAATTGGCTAATTACAACCCTCCCCCCAACTGTGTCCCCGGAAGTCTCCTATCTAATAACTTCCCATGTCCGGAGTGCCTGTTCGAACAACAAAATTGGTGCCACACCACATTCATGCACTTCACTCCTAGGAGGATGCTTCAGTAGTCTCCTCTGAAATGATGTAGTTTAGCTTTGGACTCATGTTTAATAAATCTGATTCTCCAGCTTCCTCATTCACAAAAGATTAAAAGCAGCCAGTAAGCTGAAAGGAGGGTGAATCCAGTAAAAAGTCAAAATATATGGCTTGACTCTGACAGGGCAGGTGGAGAAATGGTTAGCAATGGGGCACTTGGGTGGCTCAGTGGGTTAAGCCTCTGCCTTCAGCTCAGGTCATGATCCCAGAGTCCTGGGATCGAGCCCCGCATCAGGCTCTCTGCTCAGCGGGAAGCCTGCTTCCCCCCTCTCTCTCTGCCTGCCTCTCTGCCTACTTGTGATCTCTCTCTCTCTGTCAAATAAAATCTTTAAAAAAAAAAGAAAAGAAAGAAAAAGAAATGGTCAGCAAGACCGGGAGAATCTAGGGAAAGACAGCAGCCTGGGCTCATCTTCTCTATGCCCCCCATCAGGTGATAGGCAGAGCCACTGGAGAGGACCCCGAGTCTCTAGCTGAAGAATCTGCTCTTGTATGTGACAAACATACTTTTGAAAGCTTCCCATCCACAGTGAATATGTCAGCTAACATCGTGCTATCTAAGGGTTACAATTTTATTATCTAGATAACTCATTTTGGGTGGGAGAGCTCACTCTGAACTGATGTTGGTGGCATGGTGTGTTATCTCAGTGTGCAGTGTGGTCTTCAAGGACCAGTGATCCTCATGACCACATGCACGGTCCCCGCCCTGGTTGGCTGATTCCCATGGTAACTGGGAAGAGGCAGGAAAGTACTGCCTAGTTCCGACACTTCCATTCCCTGCTCTCTGAGAGATAAGAACTGTTGAAATTAACATGTTAATATTTGATTCAAAACAAAGAACATCCCTGCCTTGTGATAACTCCATGTTCATGACCCAGATGCACCTGTCCTCATGAATATTTATTTTAAATTCTAATTTGCTCAGTAGACCATTTTCCTAGAGGGCTCAGAGGGGTAAACTGCAGGATGCTCCCATGACAATAATTGTGGTTTCCATCCCTCCATCACTGGAGTCCCCAAACCCTCAAGCCAGCTACCAGAAGCCCAGGACTTGGGCATGAGTGGCAGGGAAGCAACAAGAACTTAGTTACCTGGGCAGCTAGGGAAGTACAACTAATGCCAAACAATGTTTAGCCCAAAGTCATCCTTCTTGGGCTCAGGAACAGAACCACACTCTGTGTGTGTGTGGGGGTGTGGGTGTGGGTGTGGGTGTGTGCGCGCGCGCGCGCCCGCACGCACACACACACACCCACACCCACACACATACACACACTCCTCGACAACATCCCTTGGAATCATCTCTGTGGTTCCCCGCAGGTACGAGCCCCAGGGGCAGAAGCCCTCCTGCCACCCACCCCGCAGGGTCACCTGCTGCTCTAAGTACACTGGCCGAGACCATGGCTGGGGGTCATGATAGGGGTGCTTCAGCGTTCTTCCATCTTCATAGTGTACCTTACCTTCCCGTCCACTATTTTATTCACTCACTATGTTTACTCTTGGCTGCCTATCTGTTCCCACTAGAATGTAAGATGCGCAAGGGCCCTGAACACTGTTTTGTTTTGGAGGGGCAATTTCAGCACCCAGGGCGCTCCCTGATAGACAGCAGACGCATCAGTAATCACATGTTGAATGACCGCTAAACTGAATGGATGGCTAAGCCACTGGGAGTGGTCAAAAGAAAGACAAGGGCCCTGGCAAGCCCCTGGCAGAGGTCCTATCTGCAGTTTTTCCCCTGGTGTCATTAACACATCACAGCCCTGTGTCCCGGGGCCATGGAGCCTCAGAATCATGCAGACCCTAAGATATCAGGCAGTGTGCACCATTAATTCCTCATTAACATAGGAAATGGGCTCTGCTTACCATTCCTGACCTCCACTATTATCACTGAAGCCTGGAGGTTTTGTTTGCTTGTTAGTTTTTCTTTCCCCAGCCGATCCACAGGTGGGGGGCTGACAACTCCCTACCTGGGGTGGGTGCAAATATGGGGTCCTGGGTACATCTGCTCTCCAAGGCAGGGTGCAGCAGGCAGCACAACGGGCTTGTCTTCCCCTCAACCCGCCTTGGGCACTTTCTAGTATGCTGACACTCCTGCTCAGCCTGTCACACGTAGCAAGAATGGAACACCTTGCAAGAATGGAACTACACCACCTTTCAGAGGCTCAGTCCAACAGTGACCTGCTCAAGGTCACAGAGCCAGCCAGGCACAGACTTGGGATTTGAACCCAGGCCTCCCAGCACCCATTTCACAGAAAAGAAAATAGACCAGGAGGGTCTATTTGTGTAAGTCATACCGTAGGGATCGGTGAGTGACTGATCTATGCCAGCCTCTAAGGAAGGGACTTCCTCCAGCCATCTCCTCTACCCCGCACCTAGCCTAGGGCCAGGCCCAGGTAGATAAATGAACAAAGGCGTGGTCATAAAGCCTGAAGAGATCAGATCTCATTTGAAGCAAAAACCAAATGTAATCAGAATTCACAAACCTGGTCTCTGCAGAATCAGCCGTGGATTTCAGCGGGACAAGCAACGAAAGTTGCCAGGTTCCAGGCAAGCCAGCAGTGATGTCATCCACCCCACTGTGTCCTCATGACCAAGATAGGGGCACAGGCCTGCCCTTGAGGCTACGCCTTCACCATGCCTGACTCCACTTTCCCCACTGTTCCCACACCCCATTCCATCCCTTCTTCCCGGTTGGCCAGATCCCTTTTGCAACACATACAGGGAAGGCTCCTACAGGCCTCTCCTCAGATTCTGTCCAGTCTTGACCCAAGTTCAACTACTTATCCTCTCGAAGACCTCAACAAATACTGGTGAACAAATGACTGGGTCCATGGTTGAATTATCAGAGGCCTCTACTGTCTTAAGTTCTCATTATCCAACCCCTGGGCAATTTTATTACACATCTCTTCCCTCCACAAATATTTATTCAGTCCTTACTACATAAGGGGCACAGTACTAGGCTCTGGCATATAGCAGCAGCAAAGAAGAGCATCACTCCAACAGGCCGATTGACCTGGGTCTCCTTTTCTCTCCATTTGAACACTTTTGCGCTTATTTTCGAATTACCCTTCTACAGCTGGTCTGAGTCTCCTCTCTGCACTCAGCAACTTTCAGCACCTCCCACTGCCTACTGAGAAATGCTTAAATTCCTTACACTGATCCTGAAGACCTCCTGACACTGAGCTGACCCCTCTACCTCTAGCCTCCTCCCTGGTCCACCAGTCCTTCTTTCCCTGACCTGGGGCCAGCCCCTGCCTGAGATGCCCTTCTCATCAGCACCAACCCACTACCACTGTGTAACAAACCATCCCCAAGGTTTTGCAGCTTAAGTCAATAAGCACGTACTTTCACTGTGGATCAGTAGGGAGCCAGCTGATCAGGATGAGCATGGCTGGGTTCAAGCTGGGGCTTGACCCTCCATCAAGGCCGAGGCTCAGGGCTGCTGTGTTCACTCTGGGCCCCAGCCCCGAGGGGCAAAAGCTGCACGATGGCAGAGGCATGAGAGGGTGCTCGCCTCACATCTATGAACATCTCCTTGGCCAGAGCACGTCTACATGACGGAGCCCAAAGTCCAGGAACCAGTGAGTACACTCTCCCCAACATGAAGCCAAAGCAAGTCACAAGGCCAAACCCTCCATCACTGGAGCCCAAGGAGTGAACATTTTTTCCAGCAGTAAGCTAAGTTAACACCCCACTGCTGCCTAATGAAACCGGACAGGCGGTAAGAGATCGGGCTTTGGAAATTGAAGGCCTGAGTTTGGGTCAGGGCTACATACCCGACTTTCTGAGGACCTCCAATACAGTTTCCTCTCCCAATACTGCACTCATGCAGTACTTGGGCACTGAGAACCTACCGTGTGTAGGAATACCATGCCAGCCCCTGAGTCAGACGGGGAATCAATCAGTTATCTCCCTGCTCCCCTGGTGCTATGAATGAGGCTCCTCACCCTCTCAATACCAGCTCTCCTATCCACAAAGTAGGCAGAAGAAACCTGGCAATACACAAGAAAACAGTGGGACACAGGTGGCCTTGGGTGCAGTTAGAATGGAGAACACAGAACGCCACTTCTACACAGAAGACCACTTCTCCCATAAGCCCCGGCTAGTGAATCCTGCAGAAAGCGATCACTCACCGATCTAAATCCTTGAAACAATTACCATGTGGTCCTCCAACCAATGAGAATTTGCTAAGATTCCCCGTGGGCTAGGTAGGCCTACTTGGCCATAGCTCCCTGCCCTCATACACACTACCTCCCAGTGGGAAGACAGGTGGCTTCTTCCTGCATTCCTACAGTGCCCAGCCCAGCACCATGCCCACCACAGGTGACCGGAGCCTCCTGGTGCCCAAGGCTCAGGAACCTCCTAGGTCAGTCTCTCGCAATTTCCTAGAAACAGCCTCAAAGACTGATATTTCCACCAAAGCCCCCACCCCAAGCCAGAAAGAAAAATGCAATTAATGAGAGCAATCTGGACTTTTCTTTGCATCCCCACCACCCCTCCAACCCCACCCTAAGGTGAGACCTCCCGAAGTGATTCAGTGTTACAGTTGAGGATGTAGCATATTGACTTTGTTAGAGGGTGTGCTTTAGTGGTACCTCATGGCCCCTGTTCTGGGGGATAGGCCATAATTTGACTTTTCCAACCCTTTCTTCCTCCAATTCCTTAACAGAAACCTTGACCACATGGCCCAGCAGGTGCCCTTCAAATTCACAGCTCTGTTTCCACCTCTTCCAGGGAGTCCTCCCTGATGACTCCAGGTATACTGGGGACACATGCATTCTCTCTGAGAGCCAACTGTACATGTCTGGTTCTGTCCTCTTCACCCACATTCTGTCCTCTTACTACGTTTATGTCTTACCTGCTCACCCACACAGGGACCGTGGCCCACACCAAGACAGCATTGCATGGCAGCTGGTGTTGATCAAACACTCACTGACTGCCTTTCCTGCAGAGGTAAGTCAACACCAGCCAACCCAGGCTTACTCGGCAGCAGCTGGGACAGGAAAAGCTAGACTCCTGGAGGCTGGGTGTTGGGAGAGGCACGAGGGCATCCAACACAGGGCCTGGTAGCCAGGACCCTCGGGAACTGGTCCTCGATCTGCACCCAGACTGCCTGCCATGGCCGTCCAGCATCGGCATCTCCTAATTCAACAGTGTAAATTCTGAGAAGGGCAATGTCTGAATCAACAGACTACTGCGTGGGTCCTTGCAAGTGCAGGATATAGCCTGAAGGTGCTCCTACCCTGGTCCCTCCAGAGAGTCTCAGAGTGGAGTTTCTCTGATGAATTCGCAGGATCTAAACTTTCACCACTGAAAAGCGCTCCTTCCCCAGTCTCCCCTAACTGCAGTCTGGGCACTAGCATGGATCCACATGTGCAAGCCTCTGCCAGTGTTTTTCCTCTCCACCAGCAGCTCACCAGATGCCTTGCAAGTTCCACCTTCAAAAGTGAGCCAAACCCACCTTCCCCTGTTCCCAGCAGGTCCAAGCCACCATTATTCCTCCGCCACACCCACACGGTCCCCCAGCTTCCTCTGCTCTGGCTCCCAGGAGAGCCCATTAGGATCGCCCCTGCTTCAAACCAATGGCTTCAGTTGTTGGAAGGAAATCCAAACACCTTCCTGGAATTGGAAGGTCTCACTCCACCTCCTCTCTGCTCCACCTGCTGATGCCGTCCTGTGCACAAAGTGCTCTGGTCACAACATTCTATCTGTTCCTTCAATGAACCCCAGGGCCGTGGCATCTGCTGTTCCTTCTGCCCCAAACGGGCTTGCCCCAGGTGTACACGGCTAGCTCTTCCTTACCCTCGAGATTCAGCTAGAAAGGCACCTTCTCCCCAGAGCCTAAGCAAACAAAGCAGCTGCCCCACTCCGGCTTCCTGCCTCTGCCCCTGCACTGTGGTCTCTCCCTAACTGATTGCCTTTTTTGTTGTTGCTGTTCTTTATATCCTTATCACACTCTGAATTTACTTACTTATTTATTCATTATTAAATCCTCACTCAAAAATTCCGTGTAGGACAAGAACCTTTTTTGTCACCTTCACCACTTTATTTTCAGCATCTGTGAGAGTACCCAGCACATAGCAACCATTCAAAACACATCAACTGGAGGGGGAGCAAAACTCCCCCCTCCTTAGGCATGGGATGCTTATAGTGACTGCTTTCCAGCATGTACAGTATGGAAAGATGGGGGCGGGGAGGGAAGAGTAACTTCATCGTGGAGAAATCAGACAAACACTGCTGAGCCAGGTGGTCAAGATCAGTATCAACAGTGATGAGCCAGGTTCATAGTGTGTGCCCTTGATATGATATCTCTGGTCTTCCTCCCTTGAATGCATAGCATCCAATAATAAGAAAACACCCAAACAAGTCCCAATTGAGGGACACATATCTGGTTAATACTCAATATCAAGGTCATCAAAAACAGGGGAAGTCTGAGAAATTCTCATAGCCGAGAGAAGTCAAAGCCAAGATGACAGTAAACAATATGGTATCCTGGATGGGATCCTGGAACAGAAAATGGACCTTAGGGAAACACTGAGGAAATCTGCATGAAGTCCGGACTTTAGTTCATAAGAAAGCATCAGTATTGGTGCACTCATCAGGAGAAATGTACCATATATTTTTTTTAAAGAAACGCACCATATTAATGTTAGATCTCAGTAAGAGGGCGAACTGGGTACTATTTTCTCGATAATTCTGCAAATCCAAAACTGCTCTAAAATTTTAAAAATTTTATTTAAAAAAACACTTGTTAGGTGACTGTAAGAATTCCCTGAGCCCAGACTTCAGCAATGATGTCAGAAAAGAGAGGAACTCCTGAAGTCTAGTAAGTGGTCAGTGCTACTGTGTGCGTAGCGTTGCTTTATCAAGCGCATATCCTGAGACATCAGCCCTCCCCTCGCTGAACTTGCAGTGTTCAAAATGAGGCAAGTTGGGGTCAATGAAAAAAATAACAAATCCTGCCCTCTCAGAGGATGAATCACATTTTCCCACTGTTCTTAAGTCAATCAGCCGCAAGCACAATTCCGGCTTAGCAATGAGCTCCTAACCGAGCTGGGGGTTCATGTGCCACCCACAGTGAAGATGGCCCAACACGACACTCTCTCCCAAAGGGTCAAATTGTATGGTACAGACTACAAATGGCACAGATGTTCAGCAAGGACAAAGTGTGGGAGCTGGGGAAATCAAGGAGGCCTTCCTGCAGGAAGGGCCAGGCTAGCTCTGGAAGAAGAGACAGGATTTACATAGACAGGATGAAGGAGGGAAGGCATGCTGGGCCAGGATCATAGCATAAGCAGAGCCAGGGTGTCCAGGTCCACCTGCAGGGAGCGGTCTGATGAGGGCTGTGGCATTCCCCCAGGAGAGCCATGGAAGAGGAAGTTGCTAAGCTGAGCCCAGCTGGACCAGAGAAAACTTTGAAATCCTCCCAGACTTTGAAGGCCAGGAATCAACACCTCCTCCTTCCTGAAATGCCTGGGTTACAGTAAGCCCTCCCTCCACCCTCCCCTAGCTCTCACACTTGGCTTCCTTCTTCCTTTTCACGGGCTGTTTGCAGTCCTGTCCCATCTCTCCCACCTACCTGTAAGCTTCCCCGGGCAAGGTCCTTTTCTACCTGCTCTAGAGGGTCCTGCACACAGTAACGGCTCAAAGAAACATCTGGTGAATGGCTAAAAGGAAGAGATCTTTAAAGATGGAGCACAACCTAAGACACCAGGACTCTACCCATCCTACAACAGGGAGGTCTGCCAGGTCTGTTGAAAGTCCACACTAAATAGAATAGATGATGCCTCCTCCACCATCTCACTGGTCCTCTCTCCCTGCTCTGTGCTTTCCTTCAGCACTCACCCCACCCCTGAACCCCTTGTCCATCACTCTCAGCCATTCACCAAACATTAGCTAGCTGACCAGCTACTAGGTGCCAGGCACGTTCTAGGTGCTAAGGATACAAGTCATACAGACAGAGATTTCCACTCTCATAGGATTGACATTCCAATGATCGGGTGAAGGGCAAAAGGAAAATAAGTAAGTAAAACACACGGAATGTCAATTGGTGACAGGTGCCATTGGAGGAAAAAGACAGGGAAGGACAGGGAGTTTGAGGGAGTGATTTGAAATTTTTAATAGGTGGCCATGGGAGACCTCATTTGAGCAAAGGCCTGAGGGAGGTGGGGGCAGGGATTTTTTTTCCTTCTGTGTTTACTGATCCATGCCTGGCACCAAGAGCAGTACCTGGCATGCAGCGGGCAGGGAAGAATGAGGACGGGAATGAGGGTGTGGGGCAGGTTAATTCATTTTTTAATTAAACTTATTTTTATTTTGAGATAATTAGAGATTCACATGCAGCTGCCAGAAGGAGTACCCTTCACCCAATTTACCCCCACGGTGACATTTTACAATGTCACCACAGTACAATATCAAAACCAGGAAATTGACATGGTCACAAGGCACCGACGTGAGTCAGATTACCCCAGTTTGACACATACGCGCTGTGTACATGTGCGTGGTGTATTTAGTTCCATGCAATTGTAAGGATTAATCCATTTTTAAGGCGCAATGAGGAGCCAACTTGGAAGCGTCCACAGTTGAAGGAAAGAGGGGTGAAGGGAGTCCCCATCACTCAGAAGGCTGGGCACTCTCACACAGGGGAGCTCCATTCAACTCCCACGGCCATCCTAAGAAGGCAGGTATTCCAATCCCCATTTTACATATGTGAAAACTGAGGGGCTCAGAGAAGGCAGGTACTTAATGGAAGCCACACAGTTGATAGGCAGAGACCAGAACCCCAAACCCATGACTGTCTTGTCTCTTCCCTGGGCTCTTTCCTGAATGCAACAAGGGCCTGCACAGAAAAGCAGAGGAAGGAGATACCCAGAGGAAAACCAGACTCCTCCAGCAGACCCTGGAAAAGAGAGGATGTGATGGAGGAATTGGCGAAGAAGTCTCCGGGATTCTAAGTCAGAGAGAACAGAAGTCTCACTCACAGAAAGAAGGCTGGAGAGCTAGAGCATTCTAAAGCAGGCGAGAAGGGGGATGTCCCGGCTCAGCGCAGATCTGCTGTGTGGTCTTGGGCAAGTCAATGTATATCTCTGGGCTCACGTCCCTCACTGTACAGGAGTGAGAATGGCCACCCATCCCATTTGCTCTAAGGCCAAAGAGAGATGAAAAGGTGGCTCTTGAAAAGCAGAAGTGCCAGAGCAACTGCCAAAACCAGAATGAAGAACTCAACCCAGCGGCCCAGACCGCCTGTGGTCTCCCAACGAGAATGACTGGCTCGCTCTCCCAAAGATAAAAATGCCGAATTGAGGTCAGCACACACAGAGACTCTTACTTTGTTTATAAGAGGCGGAGAGTGTGTGTTCCTATTAAGTGCCTTCAAATCTCCGCGATGATGAGAGACCCAAGGCTGTTTACCACTGTGGATATTTACTTCACTCATATACAAATCAGCTTGGGGGCCGTCAGAGCCGACGGCCCCTCACACGGCAGGCGTCTGCCACCCCGCCACTCCCGCTCTTCCCCAGTGCCCACACATGGTTTGAATTTATGGGTTTTAGCAGCTTTCATTTATATTGTGTGAGGATCACGGAATGACCAGCAAACAGAAGCTCTGTTCTGGGCCCTGGAAAAAAAACACGGAAGTGTGAGGATGGAGGGGTAGCGGGGCTGGGAAGATCCCTCCGACCCCAGGAGAAGCGGCTCCCACCCACGGGGTGGCCCAGGGGAAGCCCCGAGGGCCCCCGCGGGACTGGGGGATCAGTGCAAAACCACAGCCCCACAGAGACAGCCAGAGTGTGAGGGCGCTCAGGGGCCACGGCCACGCAGAGCCAAACGCCTGGGTGCCACAGTGGGAAACGCAGGCCGCTGCCTAGATGTTTCGCCTCCTGCAACCAAACATCTGGAAATCTGGGAACAATGTGGGGTGCGGTTAGGGACTTTCTGTTTTCCTCCCGGATACTCAGGCGATGATGTGTGATAGAGCTGGTAATTTTACAGCGACACCCAGCATCCCTACGTGATACTGGGAGCCAGGCCCTTGGCAAACCCAGATTCGTCAGAGGAGGCTCCTGCCCTCAAAGAACTTCAGTCTGCATAAACATATAAAAGACAATAAAATAAAAAATGCCCTTTCCCAGTGAGGTCAGAGCCAGTTTAGAAAGTGGCTCTGCGGCAGCAGGGGTGTGGTTTATGGTCTATGGGAGCTCACTCACACCCGCTAACGGCCGCTAACGGCTGTCTGCGAGGGGAGGGAGCTTCCCCCGTCACACTGCTGGACTCCCAACCCAGTGCTCTCACTATTTAAATACGATTTATAGACCGCAGAGCCCTCTGACCCCCACTTCGGCTTGAGGAACATTCAGGAACCACCTGCCTCTGCCTCTCGCCACTCCCATTCTGAACAGGTGGAATCCCCCAAGTCAGCCATCAAAAGGGTCGCATGAAATGCAGGGCCCTGTTGTCCCACAGTAACTACTTTAGAAATGGGGGTCAGGGACTCCGATTCCCCCACAAAAGACCCTGTGATACAGAACTACAGCTGGTCTCATTCAGCTGCCAGACACTTGTAGGATCTAGCTCTGAGAGAAAGAAAACACCCCCAAGTTCCTTCCTATTCCAGAAGCTGAGAGTCCTCCTTTGGCTCAGCAGTGAGAACATCCTGGATCCAATGAGAGGAAAGACCCTCCTATGTCACCTCCTTCCTTCAAGCCAAGGGGCTTGAGAATTTCCAGGCAGGCCTGGGTCTGATGAGTGAATGAATTGCAAAGTACCGGCGTGGGGGACAGTGACCCCCCAACACACTCCGGATCAAGCCCAAACTTCTTAACGGGTTGGTGAAGGCTCCACGGTGTGGCCCATGAGCCTCTCTGGCCAATCCCCTGGTCTCCCATGGCCCCTGCAAACATTCTCCACATGTGACTAAGGACAGTTCCTCTTATGGGATCAGTATCACCAGTGCCAGCCCCATACACGCTGTCCCTCCTGACCCTGGGAACACCATCTGTCCTCTACTTCCAAGTACAGGTGGCATTATACTAAAGCCAAGCCAGGTACTGATGAGGAGGGGTCGTCTACCATCTACCAATGGAACATCTTCACCAGCAAAGACAGTTCCTGGACAGCAAGGACACAGTCCCCTCCACCTTGGTAGCATCTGTAGAACTTCCAGAATTCCTGAGCCCCCACAGAGGCCCAGCCGCCATGAGGGTGGAGGCTCAGGCTCAGCGCTCACCAAGGACACACAGGTAGGAGCTGCTATTCTGTCCATCTCCTGACACACATAACAGGGACTCTGTAGGCCCAGGGGTTGGGGGTGGCCCTCTGTCCCATTTCCTGCTCCCGCACCCACACTAGAGAGCTGGGCAGAGCAGCAATGTTACAACTGCAAACCTTCACTTCGTCTGGGCCCTCAGCCTGCCTTGCCATCCCCTCATCAGCCATGGCCAGCTTCTGCCCTCGGTCCTCAGCAGAGCCTCGTTCCTCCCCCAGGTCCTGGCCAACGGCCCTGCTCCCCCTCTTCTAACCAGAGCTGCAGCCTTCCTCAGGCAGGAACCTCAGAAGTCTCAACTCCCTGCCCCTCCCAACCTCTTATACCCCTGGTCTGGAAGAAGTGTACCCTCTCCCCGCCCTCCCCAGACTCCAGTTCCTTTCAGCGGATGCCTGAAAATTGGAAGTCCAGGCTCTGCTGTCAGTCTTCTGGTTTAAATTCTAGATCCTCCATCCACTGGCTGTGTCCCCCTGGGTAAACGCATTAATCCATCTATGGCTCAGTCTTGTCCCCTTCAAAATGGGGCTGAGAAACCACAGCTGCCTGAGACACAGCAGTGAGGACGAGGTGGAGCAGCGCAGGTGACAGCCTCAGGCCCAGCCCCAGTGCCCCTGTAGGGAGCCACCTCTCCCCTCCAGTCTCCTCAACCACGGCCTTCACTCCAGCCCCCACAGTCATCGCCAAACCCCAAAGCGTGGACCTGCGCTTGGCACAGCGTCACTCCCACTAGCGCTTGTCCAACAAACAGTGAAGGCAGGGATGAATGGACGAACAGTTTTGCAGTAGCTAAACCCATTAGCAACGCATTAACAGGGTACAGGTATCCCTTGCTCTGGGAAAATTCGCTTTACGCCACTTCTCTTTTACAGAAGACCTACATTACTACCTGTTTCCACCAACCGGAAGAAATCTGAAGAGGATTCCTTTAGGAAAAGGGGCAAGAAGGGGAAGTAGCACGCAGTATTTGTTTGGTAGCGAGCCATCAGAGAGGGGCCGAGAGCACTGAGAGCAGCAGACCGAGAGGCCCACCCCGCCGCACTCCTCCCAGGGAACCGCACTCAGCATGTCAGCGCCAAGCCGCCACAGCTCCGGGAGGTGCCTGGGAGTACCTGTGCCTTATCTTGGGTGTGCACCGGTTAGCAAGACGTGTGCTAAGTATCAGGAAAGCTTGAGAAGTTATTTTCTGGGTCTGGGCATGCTCACAAGTTTTTCCATATAAATTAACGACGATTGGACGATTGCTTCTTTAACGACGATTGGACGATTGCTTCTTTGCTTTGCACCATAGGACACCACCCCCCCCCC